>NC_044296.2:934444-1259414 GCF_004027225.2 Strigops habroptila
AAAGAGCTACAAACCGAAAGCGTGAGGGGCGCGTTATCAGCAGGGCTCTCTGGTTTAACTTGCCAACAACAAAGTTATGTGGAGTGTTACCTGAACTGCAATCCAACTGGCGTTAACAGCGTGCTCTCCAAAGGGACCAAACCCTGCAAGAGAAGTAAAAAATCCACAGTGGTGAAGTCATCCCGACAGGTTTGACCAACCTGAAAGGTGAAAAATGGTCTGAGCTTTCCTGGTATATAGAGCCTGAAAGAAACCCCACTTCTAAGGCCCAATCCTTACTTAACTTGACAACCGAGTACTAAGAGACCTCCACAGAAGTGTTTGAACTCTACACCTTGTACTGGGAGCTTGCCTCAAAAGAAACTCTTTTTTCCCCAGCAGACGCTGGGCCAAGTGGATTTTCTCCTTCCTGACCAGCTTGGAAGAACTTGTTCTGAACAGAGAAGTTGCCCGATGTCATGGAATTAGAATCCTGATTGGATTTTCTGTTCCTGATTGGTTTAGGCCACAGCAGATGCTTCCACAAACGGAGACAAGCCTGTTTCAAACAGTTACTCTCTGCTCAGGTCTTCACCAAGATCTCTGTCAGCGTTAGTTCTGCCTTAAGAGGAAACAAGAGCTCTGGACAACTCACCTCCAGCAAGCAGGAAGGGTTATGATAATGTTATCAAAACCACTTACTCATCACATCTTGATTTCCTAATGAGTAACTCGGAGTTAACTAGTAACCCCCACCATCTCCTCCTGAGCAAGCACACAAAGCTTGGGCAATTCATCTGGGCACGGCGTCGATACGCTTTAATCTGAACTGTCAGAGTTTCCCTGTGAGCCCCATGCCATTAAGAGACATAAATTGTGTCTAACTCCTGAAAGGATTTGAGAGGGACCACAAATATTATGTGACACATTAATGGAAACGGTTCTCTTTGCTCTCGACAGTAGGGCTGAGGTTATGCTGCGCAATAACCTCAACACCCCCCTGCGTAAGGGGTTTGCACAGGGTGGGCTCGTCCACGCTGATGGGTCTCTTACAATCAAACCACTGTCAACATCTGCCCAAAAGGAATCTGCTGCAGGTTTCCACAAGATCAAAACGTTGGTGTTTCCCTGTGAGCAAACCTCCAATGTTCCTAAGACAACCCACAGCTGCAGCAGAGGTGAACAAGTCCAAGCACTGAACCCCTTCGCAGCGGTTTCTGCAAGTCAGGGATGTCCAGACACAACCAGGACCTGCAAGGGCTCCTTCCTAAAGAAACCACAACAGCCTGAACCAAAAGGAATCAAAACACATCCAGTTCTTTCCAATTCAGCCACGGGAAGGCTGGAATCCTACAGGTGCCCACACACATAACATAACCCTCTCGCGCCGGAGCCCAAAGTGAACTGGCACAAAGTCAACTGGGGGCTATCGCTCCTCTGACTCAGCTCCTGTCTGGATCCTCCTGGTATCTCTCTCGCAGGAGATAAGCAACTTTGCGAGCAGCACGAGCACGCCCAGGAGTTCCTCCACATCCACAATAGGGCCCTGCAAGGCTCGTGAGCGGGACACCAGCTGCAGAGATCCTGATGGGATTAGCTCCTTCACCAGTCCTAAAAAAGAAACCGTGCACCAACAGCACTTATCCTCGCGGAGCACCCGCTGCAGCTGACGGGGAGCGCACCCGGGCTGCCTTCAAACGGGAATTCAGCGTGACAGCAACAAGAGATGATCAAACAGGGGCAGACCCGAGGAGCAAGCGCTTGTGTTATCGGAACAGCCTTCCCTGGAAGCAGGGGGGGAAGAGGGAGGAGAAGCATCGCCGGCGGGAGGGTATTTACAGACGCAAGGTTTCTGTTTAGTCACGGCGAGCGCGGCCGCCCCGCACCGATCCCGGCTTCGGGAACGCCGGGATCTGCCACCTGCTTCTTCCCTCTCCGGCTGCTCCCTGCAAAGCCGCTCGCCTCCAGCGCGTACCGCGACGGCAACGAGCCCCCTCTCGCCTATTCAAACCGTCTCAACCTCGGCTGCCGCCGGGGGGAAGAGCCCTGAATAGTTTCCCCCCTGAGTTCCCCATTTGTCACAGAGCTGCCTTCCCCACAAATCAAACCGGCGCCCTTTGTACCCCGGGGAAAGGAGCCTGACAAGCTCCCGCCTGCGACGCTGGGGCCTCCCGTTCCCCCTCATTCCCCCGCTCATCCTTCCCCCGGGGCGCTGGTGCTGCGCTGGGGGGTGAGCTTGGTGCCGGCTCCGACACCCCGAGGGCTCCGGACGGGGCGGTCAGAGCCCCCCCCTGCACCCCCGCGGGTTCTCCCCACCCCTCGGAAGCCTCAAGCCCCTTGTTCCCCCAACAGACACCCCCTGCGGAGGGTCAGGGATGGGAAAGGGGGGTCCCGACAACCCCTTCAATGGTTGAGCACCAGGGAAGCCGCCGCACGCCCCTCATTGAACAACCCCCCAAACCCGCCCGTCACCCCCCGCTCCGCAGCGCCCGAACCGCCCCCCGCGGGGCCGCCCCCCGCCGGGACCCCCGTACCCGTCACCACCACCGCCCGCCGCGGCTTCTCCATCGCGGTGCGGTCCCGTCCCGCCGCCGCCGCCCCGCACTGAGCGCCCGGCCCCGCCCCGCCACCATCGAGTGCGCTCCGCCCCGCCGCCCAGAGCGGCCCCCCCCGGCCCCGCCACCAGCGAGTGCGCTCCGCCCCGCCGCCGCCGCCGCTGCCACCACCATAGAGTGCGCTCCGCCAAGCCGTCTAGAGCGGCCTCCACAAACCACTTCCGCCGCCAGGGCGGAAGTCGCTCGCTGTGAGGCACCGGGCTAGGCCCGGGGTGTCTTCGCCGTTGAGCGGTGCCCGCCGGGGTTCTAAGAGCGCAGGTCCCGGTGGAGGCTGGTGAAGCCGCTACAAAACGCTTATCTCGACCCACGCGCGGGAGGACGCGTTGGAAAAGGCACGAACCGGGGCCCGGATCCGCGGGACAACGGGCGCGCCACCGCTTCCCGCCCGCCCCGCTTTTTCCATTTACGGCTCTGTCGTAAAGGCGCGGACCGGAACGCTGGTGGCGTCGCTTTACGGCCGTAAGCCGTGAGCTCTCTGATTGGCTCCGCTGTGACCGCGCCGCGCTCTCATTGGCTCCGCCGGGGCCGCGCCGCGCTCTGATTGGCCCCGCGCGGGGCCGGGGGCGGTTTGAGCGGCAGCGACCGGCGCGGCGGCGGCGGCTCCGGCACGATGGTGAGTAGCGGCGGGGCCGGGGGGGTCCCGGTCCCGGTCCCGGTCCCGGTCCCGGTGGTGCCTGAGGCCTCTCTTCCCTCTTCCCCCCGCAGCTGCCCCTGTCCCTGTTGAAGACGGCGCAGAACCATCCCATGGTGAGTACCGGAGCGCGGCCCGGTCCCGCACACACACCCCCCCCCGGCCCCGGTGCAGGTCCCTGTCCCGGGGCCGCGCCGTGACCCGTGTCCCCCGCAGCTGGTGGAGCTGAAGAACGGCGAAACGTACAACGGGCACCTGGTGAGCTGCGACAACTGGATGAACATCAACCTGCGGGAGGTGATCTGCACGTCCCGGGTAAGGCGCGGCCCCGGGCTCGGCCCCCGGGCTCTGCTGTCGCCCTCTGGAGGTTCGACTTGTGCCCGACACACGCGTTTAACGCAGTGCTTTAGAGCACCCATAGTGAAGGCTCCAGCTCTCTCCCCAGCACACAAATGCTGTGTGAGCCTCTCCTTCACCCATCAAACCCCAGCCTGGGTTGGGCTGAAGGGACCTCAAAGCTCCTCCAGTTGCAGCCACGGGCAGGGCAGGGACACCTTCCACTAGAGCTTTCCCCTGCGAGAGGGTTCTTGGCGTGCGGCTGGAGGCCGCCGGCCCCGTGCTGAGACACGGAGATGGGGCTCCCAGGGATGGAGCCTCTTCCATCACGCGCTGTTCGAGAAGCAAAGCCTGCTTCAAGCGCTGTGCTGGAACTATGGACTTGCTCCTCTAACTCTCCGCAACACAGGAGGCTGTTGTTTCCCTGCTCTGCCCTGTCTGGTACTTTTGCCCAAGGCCAAAGTTGCTCCAGAAGATTGTGATCAGTGTTTTGGGCTTTGACCTCAGGCAGAAGTGTCTGGTCTTGTCCCTGCCAGGCGCGGGCGCTGGGAGAAGCAGCAGCCGGCTGGATGTCAGAGCCTGGCAGAGCTCCTCGTGCTCCTGAAAACCTCCCTGCAAACCCCCCCAGGACCTGTTGTCTCTGCACCAGGAAAGTTTTGAGCCTGGAGAAGAGAAGCTGCGTGGAGACCTCGGAGCAGCTTCCAGTGTCTGAAGGGGGCTACAGGGATGCTGGAGAGGGACCTTCATCAGGGACTGGAGTGATAGGACAAGGGGTGATCGGTTCAAACTGGAACAGGGGAAGTTCAGGTTGGAGATAAAGAAGTTTTTCCCTGTGAGGGTGCTGAGGCGCTGGCACAGGGTGCCCAGAGAAGCTGTGGCTGCCCCATCGCTGGCAGTGTTCAAGGCCAGGTTGGACACAGGGGCTTGGAGCAACCTGCTCTAGTGGAAGGTGTCGCTGTCCGTGGCAGGGGTTGGAGCTGGATGAGCTTTAAGGTCCCTTCAACCCAAACCAGGCTGGAATCCTGTGGCAGTGCTGGGGCACGGAGGCACGTTGTAAATTACCCCTTGATCAAGGTTTGAGAGGAACCTTTGGTGGCAGGAGAAGGAAACTGGGAGCAAACCCTTCCCTGTGCCCGCGCCATGGGTGACTCTGCCCTTCTCCTCAGGCTGCCGCCGGGATCTCACAGCAAAGCGGCCTCTGCCAGCTCCGAAATACCAAAACGCCTCCAAAAGCCGCGTGAAAGCGGCGCTGGAGCCGCTGCCGGGGCTGCGCTGGTGGGGACTGGCCGCTAGATGGCACGGAACGGCGGCGGCAGAGCCCGGCCCCGGCCCGGGAGGCGGTTGTTTACTCCGGGGGGGCCGGAACGAGGAAGCGGAGGAGCTGCCTCCGTCCCTTCCCTTACCCCGAGCCAAGGAGCAGCCGGGCGGGCCCGCGGCAGGGCGGGGATTGGTGGGTGTCTCTTGGAAGGGAACTGTTTCTGCCTTGTCTTGTGTGCAAAGGACTTGCCCGGACAGGCAGAGTCGCCCCAAATAACTCCTGGGGGGGGTGGGGGGGGGGGGTGTGTGGAACTGTTTCATCCCAGGAGAGGAGGAACGAGGCGTTCCTGCTTCACCTCCTCCTCTGGGACCCGGCAGATGCCGCGGCCACATGCTGCTGCTTGAGGCTGCCTGGGCTGGAGCCAGCCCAGCTGCAGCCAGACCCTGCTGGAGCCGGGGCTGCGGGACGAGGCGGGTCCCTGCCCCTCCTCCCACTGACATCATGGGCAGCAGAGTTGTTGTTCAGCTCCATTGCTATTCCCAGAGCTGCTCCCGAGGTGCAGGAGCTCAAACCCTCCCGGGTTGTGTCCTAGGAAAGCCCTGGAGCTGTTGCACAACCACCGTGTGGAGATCCCGGCTCCGTAACGGGGCACCCAAAGACTTTCTTTTCTCTACAACGAACCCATCAGCTCCTTGTTCCCACAGCTGTGCTCTGGTGGCGCGGAGCTCACAGCCCCACAGCTGCCTCCCTGCCCCACATCCACACCCAGGGCAGCGCAGTGGGGAGGTGACTCCCGGCTGAGGCTGCAGGAGGACAAACCCTTTTGTGCTCCTCGTTTCAGATAATGCTCTCAGCAAAGGTCTCTGGAGCTGTCACACGCTCCAGATGCGATGGAAACCCTCAAAATGCCCCAGAAGCAGATGGAAAAGCACCAGGTTTTGTTTGTAACCCAATGTGTTGCTCCCTAATAGGATGGAGACAAGTTCTGGAGGATGCCAGAGTGCTACATTCGTGGCAGCACCATTAAATACCTGCGGATCCCCGATGAAATCATTGACATGGTGAAAGAAGAGGTGGTGTCCAAGGGCAGAGGCCGTGGTGGGATGCAACAGCAGAAGCAACAGAAGGGCCGTGGCGTTGGAGGTGCTGGACGAGGTAATGCTCCTCGTTGCTTTTCAGGGCAAGGAATGGCTCCTGCTTCCCGGCTGCGGGGCTGGGAGAAGCTGGAGCCGCTCCAGTGCAGGATCTTGTCCAGTTCATGTGTGTTGCTTCGCCTGTGAGGCAGCTTCTGCCAAAGAATAGGAAGGATTGGTGCCAGGGATGTGCCTCCCTCGTTCCTGGGGTTGGGCAGGAGCTTAAGAGAGTCTGAAGTCGACTGTTCCTACCCCTCCTGGCTAGTTTGGGAGCATGGCTCTACAAAACTGGTGTCTCTCAGCTTAGAGAGGCAGGGAAGGGAACAAAGGGCTGCTCTGTTTGGAAACAGGCTGGGCCCCGACCTTAGCACTGACCAAACCCCAGCATCTTCCTCTCCTCGCCTGCTCACCCCTCCTGCCACATCTTTGCCATTCACTTTGTGCTCCCCTCGTTCAGCCCTGGGGTCACTCTTGGCGCAGGCTTAGCCTGCAGCAGGAGCTTCAAATCCTGACTATGCTCCCTTGCTCCAGCAACACTGGGCTTGGCCTGGCAAATCCTGGGCTTTAGGAGGAGCCCTGAGGCCTGAGCCGTGATTGAGGTCTCTGCAGAGCACCCTTAAGAAGCCACCTTGGTTTGGGCTATGCCAGGAATCCCATTGGGAAGCTGGGCTCTACCTGGGGCCATCCCGGGACGTGCCGCGTCTGCAGCTGCCCGGGGAGGGGAACCCCTGGAGCCTTGTGCTGCCCTGGCAGCTCCCAGCTCCCAGAAGTGACCTTTCCAGAGCTGAAGGCGCCTTTCATTTTCCCCTCCTTCCCTTTTCAGTGGCCGGAGAGCACTTGGCAGAGCAGCTTTTTGGCTGTGGTTCTTCGGACAGCCAGTTCAGCTGCCCTGTTTGCTCTGCTCTGGAAATACCCACCTTGTGGAGAGCGGGGCAGAGCCCGCCTCTGGTGGAGGGGGTGTTCCCTGCTGCTTTGAGGTGCTGCTGGAAGGTGTTAAAGGGAAGCTTTGGTATTTGCTAATTAGCTCAAAGCTTTGGCTCCCATTAGTGAGACATGAAGGGAGGAGGAGGGGAAGGGGGGGGGAAAGAAAGGCAGGACAGTTTGGTCGGGAGGGAACGCACGCACTTGAAAGGATTCTTGTTCCTGACACTGGGAATCCTCCGTCTCCTCAGCTTGCCACATCCAGGAGTGGGGCAGCCTTAGCTCAGCTCCGCTGGGAGCATCCCGAGCTCTGCAGGGTCAGGAGCCACCCCCTGCCTCTGGTTGAGGCACGGCCCCCCCATGGAGTGAGCAGAGGGCAGCTCCTGCAGCCAAACCAAGTCACCCCCTTCCTTGTTTCGGCTTGCAGGGGTCAGGAACCCGCTCATCCCCCTGCATTTAAAACACTGTTGCTTCCATGGATCCATTTTTGAGGAGTTAATTCAACGGAGGGTGAGAGCACAGCTCCAGGATGGGGAGGTACAGCTGGGGAGGGGGAACCCACTGATACACCTTGCAAATCCAGGGTCTGCAACTGACAAGGGAGAAAATGCACAAGTCCTGCTTCTAGGACTGGAAAAGAGGGGAGCACAGGGGTAAGTAAAGCTCTGAGCAGCTGGGAGATGCTGCGGCGATGCTCTTACAGCCCTGCTCTTTCTTTCTGCCCCATAGGTGTGTTTGGTGGCCGTGGCCGAGGCATCCCGGGCAGCGGAAGAGGCCAGCAGGAGAAAAAACCAGGCAGACAAGCAGCAAAGCAGTGAGCTGGCCATGGCCCGGCCGGGCCCGATGGGGTTTGTCACCTCAGGATTGCCATGTGTTCACAACTGTCCCCTTTCTCCTCTTCCGCCCATCGAGCCGGGCCCAAATCATGTCCTTTGGAAGCCCCTCTTGCAATTTAATGTGCTAAAAAGCAGAATTATTTGCTCCTTGTAGCCAGCAAATCATTGGATTGACTTCAGCTGCCCCACTCACGGTTCAGGACCTTTGGTTCTGCTGCTCCTGAGGGGGAAAATACTTTAGTTTTCCAAGCTCCCCAGGTTTAACGGGAAGGATGATCCCATACTGTGGTACCAGAGCAGAGGCAAACAAACGCCTTCTGCATGGTTTGGATTCTTTCTTTTTATACTTGAAACTTGTTGCTTTTGTACCAGATGTCGGTGCTTTGGTTTAAAACCCCTCAACTCGAGGATGTTGTATCTTTCCGTGAGTGCTCTTAAGGGGTCGGGATGGTTTAGAAAGAACCAACCTTGAAGCTGTTGCTTCTGGTCCTGGCCAGTCCCTTCTGTCTTTCTCCTCTGGCTTAAAGGAGGGCTCGGGACAAAGCTTTCTTTGGCCTTCAAGGGTGGTTTCCAAGAGAACTGAGTGATAAAGGAGCATCTCCCAATGAGTGTGTTGCTGAGTTGACTTCAGAGAGCAGTTCCCTTGGAAGGAAAAGGCTTTTCTGGGAGCTTCGTGTGCCCCAAATTCTCCTATTTCCCTCTGAAAAGCATCTGTGATGTTGGTTTATTCCCCCCCCTTTGCAAACTCAGTGACACAAAGTCCCGAGCGCTGAGATTTCTCCAGCTTATTCCCAATACCTGGTGCTTCCATTGCCTCCACCTCCTTTTCCAGTCCCTGGGACACAGACCAGGCTGTGAGCTTGTCCCAGCCGCACATTCCGAAAGCTCCTGGGAATTCCCAGCTCAGGTTGTTCCCGTCTTCCATCCCCCAGGCCGCAGGGTCCCATGAGGAAAAGGCACCCACAAAACATCCTGGCTGATGTGAATGGAATGTGGGGAAGGGTCCCAGGAGGGGGAAGAAGGAGGCTCTGGCCATGCTTCTACCCTCCAAATGGGTGAAAAAGCTTCATTTTAGGGGAAAAGCTGATCTCGTGGCTTGTTCTGAAGAGGTTTTGGGGTGTTTTTTTGTTGTTTTGGGGGGGTCCACACCTGATCCCCCCCATTGGAGCCTGTTCTCTGCCACTGCACTGAGGAGGAGTGAAGAACACGCTTTTATATACACTTATTTTTATACTGTTTCTAGAACTCGGTGGTGAGCAGGAATAAACCAACCTCTGAAAGCGATTCCCTCTCTCTGTCTGTAGCGGTGCTGAGCCCCCCCGGACCCCAGCTTCACCTCAAGCCTTGGTGTAAGCAAGAAACCCCCAAGCAGATGGGCTTAAACCTTTGGTTTCCAGCAGCAGCCGCATGTTCTCTGCAGCCACCTTGCCTGGGCGAGCCGGCTTCTGCCTGGAGCCGCTTCCAGGCGTTGGGAATGGGGCACACGTGTCCTCCTCCCTGCTGGAAACTCAACATCAACACCCGGGTGGCATTTGAACAAAGCCCGGCCCGAGCCCTGTGTCAGACTTTCCCTTCCCAACCTGCTCCCTCCCTTTCGAGTCCCTCCAGCCACAGAAACTCCCCGTGTTCCCGGTGCAAGAGGAAGCGGCGGCGGCGCTGGCTGGATAAATCCCTGCAACAATGGGGCCTTTGGCTTGGGAACAGGGCAGCCGCCTCCAAGTTCTCCTTATCTCCTGGCAGAGCTTTGGGATCAGGCCTTGGAGCTGCTGAGGTTCTGCTGCTGGTTAATGACAAGCCCAGGCTCCAGCAGCCTTTCCTCAAGCCTCCCCCTTCCTTTCTCCACCCCTGGAAGGGCAGTGGGATGGGTGAACGATGGCGCTGTGCCCGAGCAGCATCGAGCCTGGGCATCAGCACGATTCTTCTCTGTGCTTTTAGGCCTTTCTGCCCCAAAACTGAGTGTTTGGGGCTGCTGTTTGCTGGCAAACCAAAGCAAGCAAAGAACAAACCAGGGAGGAGCGAGATGAAAGCAACGAGCAGAGAGGAGGAGGAGGAAGGGCTGAGGGTGGGCTCAGCCTGGCAGGCCCAGCACATCCCCGCTGGATGGGTAAGACCCCCTGGAGCCACCATGGGCCCGTCCCTGCTCGCAGGGACACTGTGGCCGTGCCGGTGGCTCCGTGACTCATGGCTCCGGTGCCTCAGCACAGGAATAGTTCCCCAGCAGCCGCCTGCGACGCGGAGGGAGTGGCTGCCCAAATACTTGAGGGCTGCGCTAAGCAACTAAAAATACACGTCAAAGCCTCCTCCTCCTCCTCCTCCTCCCTCCCCGACGTGTTTTCTTTCCTTCTTTATGGGGTTTTTTTATAATGATGATGTTTTTCATGCCTGGGGTCACTGTCGGAGGCCCCCGGGGCCATCGTGGCCCCTCAGGACCAGCGTGGCTTTGGGGGCAGGCGCTGGTGGCCACTGACTTCTTGTTTTCCCCGCTCCGTTCCTCTCTCCCTCCCTGTGGCAGTGACTAAGAGGCAGCTTCCCCTGATGCCCGGACCCACGGAGAAATCCCTTGTTCCCTTTATCCAGGAGCAGGGGAACGCGGGTGCACCCGTGGTAGCATCTTGCGTTGGGTCCGTGGTCGGGTCCACGGGTGTCCAGCAGTGATGTGACACCTTGGCTTGGCTCCTGGTTGGAGCAGGATCAGGCACCACCAGCATCAAGGAGCTGGGAATGGTCCCATGGGAA
Organism: Strigops habroptila; assembly: GCF_004027225.2. Taxonomy (NCBI): domain Eukaryota; kingdom Metazoa; phylum Chordata; class Aves; order Psittaciformes; family Psittacidae; genus Strigops; species Strigops habroptila. The sequence continues at coordinate 944,890 of NC_044296.2, forward strand.
GAGCAGCGCAGGGTCCTGCCACGAGGATGCTCTGGTGGCCCTGGTGTGCGTGACTGAGGGCCGGTGGTGGCAGCGGTGACATGGGCTCATCCCAAACCCTCACCGCCTGCTCCGGGGTAAATATATCCCGGCTGGCAGGTGGGAAGTGCAGCGTGACTCAGGGGGTGCTCGGCACCGCCGGGAATAGCAGCTCCGTCCCCGAGCCGAGGTGACGGTGGCACCGCCACCAGCCCCATGGACAGCGACCGCCCCACTCCTGCTCCCCACGGCTCTGCCCTCCGGGGGGGGCAGAAGGGGCTGAATCATGGCCCTCGTTAAATGCTCATTAAGAAAACGAAGCTGCTGCCTCACTGCGGGCATCGGGCTGGCCCCGGCGGTGACTCCGGTTTGGGGACAAGGGATGAGCACCGGTGGTGATGGGGGAGCGCATGGGGGGGATGAGGCAGGATGAGAACTGGGTGCTGTGACCCTCGGGGAGGTTTTGCTGGTGGGTGCCGGCGGCTGGGCCCAGCCGGAGCATGGATCATGGATCGTGGCTTATGGATCGTGGCTCGCATCCCTGGCCACCCTCCCGCCGCTCTTCCAGGGAGGCCCCGGGGCCGGTTCGTTCCTCCTGCAACTGATTAAAGCATCTTCAGCCTAAGCTGGTTCTCATTTCATCCCAGCTCATTGCAATGGGGGTGCACGGGCATGGGCACCAGGAGCACATCCATGGATACCCATGGGGCGCAGGCAGCCGTGTCCATGGGTGCATCCCCACCGGATGGGGATGGATGCCCTGGGGCGGGAGGAGCTGCTCCCGCCGGTCCCCGTCCATCGCCAGCCGGGCTGTGCCAGGCCGGGACGCCAGAACCTGCCGGTCCGGCCGCGCCGCTCCCTAATGACGGGTTTGCAGCGGAAACAGGGTCAGGGAGCTCCGGCCCAACCCCCCCGGACACCGGCACCGGGGGTCAGAGGCCGAGACAACCCCGGGGAAAGGGGCTGATTTGGGCTTTAATCAAGGCTTTGGTTGGGAGTTCATCGGCTGCGGGTGGGTCCCAGCCCTGGCGTGACTCCCCAGTGCCAGAACCACCGTGTCCCAGCCTTGTCCCGGTGTCACCGGTGTCCCCTGTGGCAGCCGCGGCTGAGCCGTGCCATGTCCCGTGCCGTGCCGTGCCGCACCGGCAGGACCCGCGCCCCATGGCACGGGCTCCCCGCTGCCCTTACCCGCACCACGACGGCACCGGGCCCGCACGGCACCGGTGCCACCATCACCTCCCCCCTCGGCACCGGCTCCCCTCGCGCTCCGGCGCTGACGCCGCCGCTTTATGCCCCGCGACCCCCCGGCGGGGGCCGCATCCTGCCGGTGCCGGGGGGGGGGGGTTATCGGCGGCCATCGGCCCTGACGTCAGCCGCTGACGCCGATCCACCCCCTCAGCCGCCCGCGGGCCTGGCCGGCCGTGACGCGCGGCGGCACCGCCGGTTAACTCCTTCCCCGCCGCCGGGGCCGGCACACAGCGGCGGCAGTGGCGGGGAGGTGCCGGGGTGGGCCGGCGCTGGTGGGGCGGGTCCGGGTGTATTTGGGTTATTGACCTCCCGTGCCTTTTACCGGTGCCCAGTGCCCGGTAGCCGGTGCCCTTCTCCCAGTGTCGATGCCCAGCCCCAGTGCCCCTTTTCCCGGTGCCCCTTTTCCCAGCTCGCGGTGTCGGTGCCCGGTTCCCAGTGCCCATTGCCCGGTGCCGGTGTCAGTGCCCGGTGTCGGTGCCCGGTCCCCAGTTCCCAATGCCCACTGCCCGGTGTCGGTGCCCGGTCCCCAGTTCCCATTGCCCGGTGTCAGTGCCCGGTGTCCGGAGCCCATTGCCCGGTCCCGGTCCCGCTCCGCTCCTCCCCGCCCCGCCCCTCCCTTTGTGCCCATCATCCCCGGCGGGGCGCGCGCGCGCGCGCCTTCGCGGGGCCACGTGACCGCCCCCTCCCCCGCCTTGACGTCAGCCCAGGGGCCCTCGCGCTGTTGTCCCGTTTACCCGCCGGTTGCCCCGGTAACGGCGGGGAGGGGGGGAGGGGAGAGGGGGGGACAGGAGTGGGCGTGGCCCCGCCCCCCCGGCGCGCTCGCACGGGCCCCGCCCCCTTCCGCGCGTGAAGAAGGCGGGGCGAGGACGTCATCTGCAGCCAATGAGGGCTCGGCGCGGTGACGTCACCGCGGCGGCGCCGCCAATAAAGCCCGTCGCGAGGCGGCGCGCCGGCGGCAGACGCGTGTGTGCGCGCGGGAGCGGGGCTGCGGCCGGTGCTACCGGTACCTCCGGTCCCCTTCCCCCTCCCCCCTCCCTCGGTGCTTCCCTCCCCCCCCCCCGGCCCCGTTCCCCCGCAGCCGGGCGGGGGAGGAGGATGGAAACACCCTTCTACCATGATGATGTGTTGAGCGGGCTCGGCACCGGCTTCGCCCCGTCCTCCGGTAGCACCGGGCTCCTCCTGCCTTTCCCCGGCGGCAGCATGATGAAGAAGGACGCTCTCGGGATGGCTTTACCGGAACAAGTCGCGGCGGCTTTAAAAGCACCGGGTGCGTCCAGCGGCGAGGCGGCGGGGCTGCTGGGCTCGGCCGAGCTGGGGCTGCTGAAGCTGGCGTCCCCCGAGCTGGAGCGGCTCATCATCCAGTCCAACGGACTGGTCACCACCTCACCGACCACCGGCCACTTCCTCTACCCCAAAGCGGCCGCTTCCGAGGAGCAGGAGTTCGCTGAGGGCTTCGTGAAGGCGCTGGAGGACTTGCACAAGCAGAACCAGTTGGGCGGCGGCGCGGCGGGGAGCGGCGGAGCAGCAGCAGCAGCAGGAGGAGGACCCGGCGGGGCGGGAGGCAGCGGCGCGGGCGAGCTGCCCGCCGCCGGGCTGGCCCCGGAGCCGCCGGTGTACGCCAACCTCAGCAGCTACCCAGCCGTGAGCTACGCCGCCGACCCCGGCCCCTTCGCGGCGCCTCCTCCGCGGCTGCCGCCGCCGCCGCCTCCTCCTCCTCCGTTAAAGGACGAGCCTCAGATCGTCCCGGAGGTGCCGAGCTTCGGGGAGAGCCCGCCGCTCTCCCCCATCGACATGGACACGCAGGAGCGTATCAAGGCGGAACGGAAACGGCTGAGGAATCGCATCGCCGCTTCCAAGTGCCGCAAGCGGAAGCTGGAGCGGATCTCCCGCCTGGAGGAGAAGGTGAAGAGCCTCAAGAGCCAGAACACGGAGCTGGCCTCCACCGCCAGCCTGCTCCGGGAGCAGGTCGCCCAGCTCAAGCAGAAGGTCCTCAGCCACGTCAACAGCGGCTGCCAGCTCCTGCCGCAGCACCAGCACCAGGTCCCGGCGTACTGACCCTCGACGGACCGGGGGGACGACCCCCGTACCCCGCTTTGCTCCCCGGGCACGGACTGAAGGGGCCCGGGCGTGGACTGAGGGGCCCCGCGGGACTCGATGGGGTGATGGGGGGATGGACACAGCGTTCCCGGGGATGCCGGGGGGGTGCGGGGGCCGCCCTGCCCGCCCCGCGAACGGACTGAGGGGGAGCCCGACCCCCCCCCCCGCGCCCGACACATTCCAGTGAGGCCCCAGTAAAACCCCACGATACGGAGACCGGCTCTGGCTGTCTGCGGCGGCGGGGGGGGGAACGGATGGGGCGGCGCGGGCAGGAAGCGGCGCGGCCGGCTGCCATCTTGGGGCGGGGGGGTGGGGGGGTTTCGGGGTGCTGGGGAGGCATTGGGGGTGCCTGTGGGGGGAGCGGGGCTACTCCCGGGGCTGGGAAGGGGGGCCCTGAGCATCCTTTGGGGGGAGTAAGGGGGTGCTGGGGGTTAGGAGGGTGTTGGGGGCCGGGCGGTGTTGGGAAGAAGGGGTCTCGTGAGGTTATTGGGGAGGGATTGGGTGTTGGGGGGATCCTTGGGGGGGGGTTGTGTTTGGGACTCCCTTGGGGGTGAGAGAGGTCTCTCTTGGTGGGGTCTGGGGTTACTTGAGCTCACTTGGGGGGGTTGTGGGGCTCCCCTGGGGCTGGGGCGGTCCCTGCGGAAGGGGAGGTGGTGAGGGGAGACCGGCGGCTGCTCCTCTTGTGGCTCTGTCCCAGCTGATGGACCCCTTGGGGCTGCTGGTGCCTTCATGGGGGGGGGGTGGTCCAACCCCCCTGCCCCGGCACCCCGGGGTCACCCCACAGCACCCGCCTGGGCCCCGCTGAGGTTGGGCCTCCGCAGCTCCTCCCTGGGCTTTGGCAACCGGCCTTCGCTTCCTGGCACCGCCATCGCTCCTCCTCCTCGTCCCCCACCTGCGGAGCCTGGTCCCGGCTCCATCCCGTGGAGCAGCACCCAGGGATGGAGCGTGTGGGGATGGCGGCCGGGACGTTGGCCCTGGCATGTCCCGGCTATGGCGTGCGCACACCCGGGATTGCACGGGGGCCCCGCTCTGGGTGGTGGTGGCGGCAGTTTGGCCTCCCGGGGGCCCCGGCACCGGGCCAGAGGAAGCTCCTTCCCCGACACGCGGAACATGGCTGCGCTGCGCCCCGGATGTGCTGCTCCGTGTGGGGATGGACGGCGCGGACACGGTGCAGCCCCACGGCTGCCTCCAGCACCGGCTCTGGTGTCCACATGGCCGCGTCCCCAGGTCCCCATGTCACCACATCCCTGTGTCCTCAGATCCCTGCGTGCCCAAGTATCCACGTCCCAACATGCCCAAGTTCCTGCTCTCCATGTGCCCAGAACCCTTTGTCCCCAAGGCTCCATGTCCCCACAGCCCTTTGTCCCCATGTGCCCGGGTCCCTTTGTCCCCCCACATCTCTCATCCCCCTCCATCCCGGTGTCCCCCCACCCCAGACCCTCTCCCTCCCCGGGGCGCTGCAGGCAGGGCTGGTTCCCGGTGCCCGGGATGCGCTCCCGGTCCGGCGGCCGCGGGGTGGGGGGGGTCCCTGCGCTGCGGTGCCGGCAGGAGGCGCCGCGGGCGGGGCGGCCCCCGCCTCCCCCGGGGCGGGTAAAGGCGGTGCCGGTGCCGGTGCGACGGCATGTCCCGGTGCGCGCTGCGCCTGCTGCTCTGCTGCGCCGCTGCCCTGCTCGCCGCAGGTACCGGGGATGGGGGTACCGGTGGGGGCTGCGTGCTCCGGTGGCACCGGGGGGAGGCTCTGTGGCCTTCCCCCCGCTCCGCCCAGCACCGGGGCACTGGGGAGGTACAAGAATGGGGTTACCGGGGGGGTCCTGTCCTGCTCAGTGGGGCCGCATCCAGCCCTGCCTGGGGTATCCGGAGCCCCATGGCACCGGGGGGGGGGGGCTGCACCCACACCCCGGGGGTCCCAGAAGCCCATTTGGGGACTGTCCACCCTGCGACCGGCAGCACCTGGGGCAGGACACGGCTCCGGTGCTGCCAAACCGGCTCACGGTGGTGTGGGTGCTCCGGTACCACCCCGGGGACAAAGGGCCCTGGTCCCTGTGCTGCTGTGGGGTGTGATGTGGGCCCCCTCTTACCAGCCTGGACCCCCAGGACCCCCCTTGCACCCTGAGGTGCCTCTTCGCGCTCAATCCAGCACAGAAGTGGGTGCCCAACACTGAGCGCTTGGCGCTGGGTTCGCTGCCATCCCAGCACATGGGAATGGGTGGGAATGGCCCATCCTGGTGGGTCTGGTGGCTGTGGGGACTCCCAGCACCGTACTTGCTGGGTGCTGGGTGCTGGCTCTGCTCCTCCCCTTGTGCAAACAGGGTGAAGCAGATAAGGGCACTGCCCAGGAAATGCTGCCGTGTCCCACGTGGCCTCGGCTCCAAGGGTGTCCGGTGCGTGCCACCAGGGCCCGGCTGGCACATGTCCCTGTGCCGTGGTACATGTCTACCACTGCCACATGTTTGTCCCCAGTGACGCTGTGCCTGTGCCATGATGGCTTGGGTCAAGGTTCTTCCTGACCCAGGGTTTCTGGGATCTGATATTGGCCAAATCCCGGTTTTCTGGTCCTCTGTGTATGGTAAAACCAGCTGAAAAATTAGCACCAGGAGCCGGGGCTGGTGCCATCGCCCCGCACGAGGCCTGGTCTGCCCCTGCTGTGTCTTTGCTGACCAGGTCTCTCCTCCATGCTCTAGGTACAGCACATGGGGCAGAAGCATCATCGTCTCCATCCAGTTCAGTCACAGCCACCAGCCTGGGGACACCCGATGTGTCTCCGTCTGGCTCTGACATGGGGACGGCTGATGTGTCTCCATCCAGCAATGCAGCAGCGTCTACAACACCTCCTCCCAGCCCAGACACCACAGTGTCCCCATCCAGGACACCAGCCTCGACGGTGCTTAATACACCTTCGTCTGACACAGCTGCGACATCAGATCCAGCAGAACCTACATCTTCATCCGACCCAGCCACGGCATCATCTCTCTCTGGGATAACAGGATCACCAGGATCTCTGACAAGCCCATCCGACACGACCACGGCACCATCTACATCCAGGACACCGGGCTCGGTGGAAGCAACATCTCCATCCGACGCAACCACGGCACCGTCTTCATCGCACCCGGCCGTGTCCAGCTCTTCGGCCACAGGACATCCCTCCAGCTCCACGGCAGCACCAGCCCCATCCTCACCTGGCTCCTCTGAGCCCTCTCCTGCTGCCAGCTCACCCACAGTGAGCCCCGGTTCCAGCAGCACCTTGGCCACCAGCGCCAGAACGACACCGGCCATCGGCACCAGCGCCGTGGTTGACAGTTTGGGTGAGAGCCAGGCTGCGGGGCCCCGTGCAGGCAGGGAGCTCCTGGACCTGTGGCCATGGGCACAGCAGCAGCCCTGGGACCCCCTAAACCCCCTGCTCACAGGATGGAGCAGAGGGGCTCAGGGGTGCTGGTCCCTGGGTGAGCCCGGAGCCCCCCTGGGCTGCCTCATCCTCCTTGGACCCTAATGCTAACCCTGGAGGTGGCATGGGAGCTGGGTGCTGGGTCTGTGAGGGGTGGGACGGTGGTGGGAGTGGGAGCTGGAGCCAGTTTTGAGCTCCTCTCGCCCCAAGAGCCACTGTGGTGCTTGGGCGCAAGGCTTGGCAATGCTATGGGGGGTAACAGGGTGCCCATTTCGACCCCACAGCGCAATCCCCCACCAAGCCCAGTCCTGCCGTGGTCGCCATCATCTGCCTCTTTGTCTGCGTGCTGGTGGGGGGAGCAGCGGTGCTGCTGGTGCGGCTGGGCCGGCGCAGGACCCCCGGCTTCCAACACTTGGACGAGGTGCCCATGGTGCGGGGGGGACCGGGGGGCGGTGGGGGGGAACCGGCAATGACCGGGGGGGGGCAGTGGGAGCCGTGCTACGCGCAATCACCCCACTCTTTGTCTCTCTTTCCTAGAGCAACCCAGGTGACCCCCGGCCGCGGTTCCCCCACGCTGCTGAATAAAGAAGCTGCTGCCTTGGCTCTGGTTTCCCATTTGCTCTGCTCCCTCCCCAGGGAGAAACCCCGGTCCCAGGGGGAGGCCTCGACCGCTTTTGGGGTCCCCCCACCCCGGGCTGGAGGCCGCGGGTTGGGTGCAGGGTGCGGTGCTGCGCTGGGTGCTGGGGACCACGCAGCCCCCCCGGCGCGGTGGGATGGGATGGGAGGGAGCGCGCGGCCAGGCACGCACGTCGCCTTCCTTCTGCTCCACTGCACTCGGCCGGGGCTGTGGCTAGGACCGGGTGCCGGTAAGGGGCTGCGGGTGAGGGTGGGGGGCTGGCAGCAGTGGGGACCCTCACACTGGGGCCTGGCATCCCCGGGCTTGGGCTGAGGGTGCTCCCGGTGCTGATCAGGGTGGGGGGGGGCCCAGTACTAGGGGATGGGGGGGGTCCATAAGTCACCCCCGGGTGCGCCCCGGTTCCCCACAGATGGTGGGTAACGGGTGCCCGTGGTTGATCATTAACGTGGCACCAGCGGGTTTGTGGCTTTGGTGGGTGCTGCAGAACGGAGGCCACACGCTGGCCTCGGCCTGACGTCCCCCTCCGGCCCTTGGGGGCACCTGAAACCCGAAGCGGGGCCAAGCTCGGGCAGCGGCCACGGCCGAGCCCCGGTGCCCATAGATCACGGGCGGGAGGAACCCGCGTGTCTCGGTCCCGGGCGGGTCCTGCCGCCGACCCCCCCCACCGGCCGCGGCTCCCGGAGCTCCCCCCCCGCAGGGACGGCGATGCGACGGAGCCGGACGGCGCTGCCCTTCCTCGGCGCGGAGGTGAGACCGGGACCGAAACCGGTACCGGGGGGAAGGGGGTGTCCCCGGTACGAGCGTCCCAGCGCCGGGCCCCCGGGCAGCAATAACCGGGACGGCGGCGCTCAGCGGGAGTTAATTATCCCTTTAATGGGCGGTTAATTATTATTCACCTCTGTAACTGCGCGCCGGCTCCGGGGGGGTTTCCGGCGGGGTCCCGGGGGGGGTGTCCCCTCCAGTGGCAGCGGGGGGGGGGTGGGAATGTCTCGGCGGCTGCGTGCGCTGTGGGCACCGCTCCCGGTGCACCGGCCGAGCCTCCTCCCCTCCCTGCCCCGGTACCCCCGGGGTGCAGCGCGGCACCGTGCCCGGCAGGGGGCACCCGCGTGCTACAGGCGCCCGGTGACGGCGGCGGGGAGGGGAGCCCCGGGGCAGGGACCCCCCTTCTGCGGAGGGGGGGGACACACGGACACCGGGGAGCGCTCCGGGAGCAGCACCCCGCACAGCTCCCCGGTACCGGGACTCGCGCCCTCACCGCTGCCCTGCTTCTCCACAGCGCTGCCGCGACGCCGCCGATGCCGCCCCGTCGGGAGCGGGAGCGGCGGTGGGTGCCGTCCGCCGGCGGTTCTCCGGGAGCCCGTTGCTGCCGCCGTTGGGCTGCCGGTTGGCGGAGGCGGCCCGCGGCCCCCAGCCCGAGGGCTCCCGGGTGGTTTTCACCATCGAGGAGAGCGGCCCCAGCAGCGGCGACGAGTCCGAATCCCCCCGGTAAGAGCGGAACGGGGTGGGGGGAGATGTTTGCTCGCCCCGGTGACACCGGGATGGGGTTACCGGGCAGGGCGCTGCCGTCGGTGCCGCTCCCGGTTTCAGCACTGGTGGGCGGACAGCGGCACCGGGGAGCGGCACCGGGGCACCGGCACCGGCAGAGCGCCTGCTGCCAGCGGCCGGCGTGGGACAAAGCCTGCCATCGCCGTCCCTGCTGCTCCGGGTCACCTCCATCCCTGTCCTCATCCCTGTCCCCATTCCCATCCCCTCTGTCTCCGTCTGCCCCATCCCCTTTACCCCATCACCCATCCCTACCCTCATCCCCTGTTCCCGTTCTTTCCATCCCTGTCTCTGTCCCCGTCCCCTCCATCCCCATCCCGGCTGTCCCCATCACCCATCCCTGTCCCCATCCCTGTCCTCAACCCCTCTCTCCGTTCCCCCCATCCCTGTTCCCATGCCATGTCCCAGCCGGCTGCCAGCCTGCCCGGGGGTGACCTCGGTCCCTCCCCTCCCGCGGTGGCTCCAGCCCCGCTGCGCTGCTGCAGGGTTATTTTTGGGCCATTCCCCTCCCCTTGTCCCCACCTCCGTGCTCGTCCCAGCCCGGCTTGTGGGGACAGGGCTGGCACGGCCGGGGGACCTGGCTCCGGTGTCACTCGCCGCAGACACGTGTGCGATGGGGACAGCCGAGCCCGGAGGGGACAGGGACTGGCTGTCCTGGGGACAGGCACTGGTTGTCCTGCTGTCCCAGGGGCTGCTGCCTGCCAGGCAGCCTGGGGAGGGCAGCTCTGCCCCCAGCCCGCTGTCCCCTCATTTCCCTCTGTCCCAGTGTCCCTCTGCCCTGATGTCTCCCCATGATCTCCCCATGATTCACCCCTATCCCGTGGTTTTTGGGGTCCCTGCCGTGCTGTTGTGGGGGGAGGAAGGGGAGCCATTGCTGTCCCTCCTGAGTCCTTGCCAGCTGCTGGATATTTTTATGTCCGTCAGGAACAGCCGGTATCTATCCAGCTGGGCCGGCCTCATCCTGCTGCTCCTTGGCCCCGTCAGGCTCAGCCCCAGAAGGGGGCTCAGCAGGCATCAAGGCGGGGGGGGGTGTGTGTGTGTCTGGGGGCACAACTTGAGCCCTGGGGCAGGTTTGGCTCTCCCAGCTCCCACAGTGACACCGTGGCACAGCCACACCGTGTGTCTGGGATGCTCCGGGCTCAGCCACGTCCCTCGGTGGCACCGTGGTGTGTCCACATCGTATGCTTGGGTCACTTTGGGGCTCAGTTGGGCCGTTGTACCGTGTGTGCGGGCACAGCACCCCAGTCCTTTCGGGACACGAGGGTGGCCGGTGGCCCGGGGCCAGCGAGGGGCCACGTGCCCGGGCTGCCGGCGCGCACCGGCGGCGCAGCCGGGGGGGGAACACGCTCCATGTGCCGGAGCCAGACAGTTGTTTAATTTCCCAGGCGCGGGCGGGAGGGGGATGGAAAGTTTCCCGGGGCCGAGGCTGGGGCGGCCGCTCGCTTCCTGCTCCACACCGGCGGCAGCGTGGCCTCGCACCGCACCGGGAGTCCCCGCGCCGAGCCATGCTGCCCACCCCGCACCGCTCACCGGGGGCTTCGCCGGCGGCCTCCCCCCCCCGCAGTTCCCCCCGCAATTCCCCCGTCCTCTTCAGGAAGCTCCTGATGAACCAGAGCATCCGCCTGCAGCGGCGCTTCACCGTGGCGCATCCCCTCTGGTAAGGGGGGGGGGACGCTGATGGGTCCCCGGCAAAGGGCCACGCTCAGCCCCGGGCAGGCGGGAGGAGGCACCAGGTTTGTACTGCCGGGATGGGGTCAGTGTTGGACAACCCCCCCCCCCCAAATGCTGTGGCGTGTCCCCAAGGTTGTGGACCCACAGGGCCGTGGGGGACAACCAGGGGACAGCGGGGGGGTCCCTGCGTGGCCAGGGGCTAAGCCGGGCAGGGGGGAACCGTTGGCTGAGAGTAGCTGAGCACGGGCACACTCATTGCAGTGATGGCCAGGCAGGGACCCTGCAGGTGACAGGCATCTGCTCCAGGGCGGGGGGGGGGGGGGCCGTGGTGGTGAGAGAAAAGGGCCTTTTTCCTGCACGGCAAAGCACCAAAGCACCCGCCACGGCACAACCGGGCACCTCGCTGCCCTCCCCACCATGGAGCTATATAGGGTTGGTTTTGGGGTGCTCCCCTGCCCGCACCCTGGGGTGCTGGTAGGTGCCAGCCCCACCTGCGCGGGCGCTGTGGGGATCAGCAGATCCCTCCTCAGCAGCAACAGCATCTATTTATAGCAGCCCCCGGCCCCCCCGGCACCGGCACCGCATGGCCGGTATTAATCCTGTCACCAAAACAAGGGGGTTTAACCCGGCATCAGCCCCCGTGCGGGGGGCTCATGTCCCCCCCTGCCCACCCCGGGGCTCGGGGCTGTCACTGGGCTGGGAGCAGACACGGACATCACCCGCGGGGCCATAGGAGCCACAATGCGGCTTTGTGTCCCCGGTACCATCGGGGACGCGAGGCCGAGGCAGCAAAACAAGGGGCTGCGGGCTGGCACGGCGCGGGGTGGCACAGCACGGTGCCTGCCCCGTGCTGCCACTGCCGGGGACGGCCGCGCCGCGGGCACCGGGAGATGCAGCCGGGCAGCCGGTGCCCGTCCCGCAGGCACTCCTGCATCGGGTAGGTGCTGGGCACCCAGCGGCGCGATGGGGACGGGGTGGCCCCGTGAGCTTTCCCGGTTCACCCAGTGCTCTGGGGTGACTTGTCCCTGTCCCCATTGGTGGCGGCGGGAGGGGACAGGCGCTGCGTGGCCCCGGCTGCGTCCCTCACACAGCCTTTCCCATGACCCCAGCGCTGGTGGAGCAGGAGGAGGGGGGTGAAGCAGCCACAGCCACCACGGCGGGGCCACCATCCCTGTCCCCATGTCCCTTGTGCCCCCCCAGACCCGCATGGCTGCCTGGTGGCTCTGGTTGGGGTGTCCCCAGACTGCCACCAGCATGTCCCCAAGGGCCAGGGCTTGGCTTCCCCAGCGGTTTCTGTTGTTTGACATCCTCTGGCTCCATGCCGTGGCTGGGACACTGTCCCATGGGACACGACGCCCTGAGCCACGGTGGATGGAGGCTTTGGAGCTTTCGAGGACTTGGGAGAATTGGGAACCATGGTGCTGGGGACAGGGAGGGGATGAGACAGGCAGGAACTGGCCCTTCCCAGGGTCTCTGGAGCCAGGGGCATCATGACCTGGGTGACATGGGGCAACCTGCCTTTGCTAGCCAGTGTCCCCGCACTGTGGATGAGGGGGTCCGCATGCGCTGAGTTGTGCCCGTTCTCAGCATTGGGGTGCAGGAGCCGGCAGGGCCAGGCTGGGCAGGGACTGGTGTTGCTGCAGGAGCTGCCGTGCTGGTCTGAACGCGATGGTGTCACAGAGACCTGGTGGCATCTGCTGAGCTGTGCCCCTGCACCCATGGGCTGAGGTCCCTGGGCCACCCGTCCCACTCCAGCCTCGTCCCCTCTCCCCTTGCAGCTTTGACCTGGAGAATGGCCCCCCAGGCCGGGGCGTGCTGGACCCCCAGGCCAGCCCTGGCGCGGGGCTGGTCCTCCAAGGCACCTTCTCCCATGGCCAGCGCCGGGAGTCCTTCCTGTACCGCTCCGACAGCGACTACGACCTGTCCCCTAAAGCCATGTCCCGCAACTCCTCCATTGCCAGTGACCTGTGAGTGTGTCCCCCGCCCCGGTCCCCAGAATCCCTGGTTCCCCCCGCTGTGGCTCACGCTCCCTTTGCTCCCGCAGGCATGGGGAAGACATGATTGTCACTCCCTTCGCACAGGTAGGTGCTGTCCCTGTGCCCTGCTGGGGTTGGGGTCCCAGGAGGGTCTGCCCAGCCCCAGCTCCCTCTTGCCCCCCCCCAGGTCCTGGCCAGTCTCCGCACGGTCCGGAGCAACCTGACCCACCTCCAGGACCGCGCCGGCATCAAGTGAGTTGGCCACAGGATAGGGAGGGTGAGGGTCTTGCCTGGGAGGGGGGACACACTCTGACCCATGGCAAGGGGGGGACCGCCATGGGGGTCCCGTCTGCTCAGCCCCCCCCATGTTCCGCAGGCGAGGATCGAGCAGCAGCCTGCCCTCCGGCAGCAAGGCCAGCCTCACCGGTGAGTGCCGGCGGGGAAGGGGGGGATGCTGCTCTTGTGGTGACCTGTCTGGCCCCACATCCCTGCGGATGGGTCCTGCTGGGCCTTTGGAGATGCAGCAAGGCCCCCCCCTGCCCCAGCCAGGGCTTTGTCCTTTGGGATCCTTGTCTGGTTTTTGGCAGCTCCTCCCGTGGTGGGAAGGCTCCGGTTGACGTCAAGCCTTCCATTAATAAAACCTGGTGTGAGCGGGGCCTCGCGGGAGCCCCGGGCTTGGCTGTCACCCCATGGGGACAGTGGGGCACGCTGCATGTCATGGGGACGCTGTGATGGGGCTGAGCCCCATTCCCAGGGATGCTCGACCCTGGCCCCTGGTCCTGGCTGTTTCCCTGCATCCCCCCTGTGCTCCCATCCACCGCCTTGGAAAGGGACACGCTGCAGCCAGGACCCTCTGTGTGTCCCCGTGCCGGGTCGCCATGCCATCGGCATGTCCCGTGCCAAGCTGGCGGCTGTCCCCAACAGAAGATGCCCACCAGAAGCTCTCACGGGAGACTCTGGAGGAGCTGGATTGGTGCCTGGACCAGCTGGAGACGCTGCAGACCAGGCACTCGGTCAGCGAGATGGCCTCCAACAAGGTGAGTGTCCCCCAGCGTGGGGACCCCCTGCCCCGCAGAGCCCCTCGGGGTCCCGCCTGCCCCCTGAGCGCTGCCCGCTGCCCGCAGTTCAAGAGGATGCTGAACCGGGAGCTGACGCACCTCTCGGAGACCAGCCGCTCGGGGAACCAGGTCTCCGAGTACATCTCCAGCACCTTCCTGGGTGAGGCCTCTCCCTGGGTGCCACCTCTGCCGGCAGCAGGGTGGGCTCCGCACCCGCAGGGACCTGGCATTGGGGTCCACCCCCCTGCTCATGGTCCCCTGTGCCGGCCCAGACAAGCAGCATGAGGTGGAGATCCCCTCGGCGCTGGCCAAGGACAAGGAGAAGGAGCGGCGGAAGCGCCCCATGTCCCAGATCAGCGGCGTCAGGAAGCTCACGCACGGCTCCAGCCTGGCCACCGCCGGCATTCCCCGCTTCGGGGTGCGCACGGACCAGGAGGGGCTGCTGGCCAAGGTGGGTGACCCGGGTGGCCGTGGGGTCCCCGGTGCTGGCCCCACATGGACCCGTGTCCCTCTGGTCCTCAGGAGCTGGAGGACACCAACAAGTGGGGGCTCAACGTGTTTAAAGTCGCCGAGTACTCAGGCAACCGCCCGCTGACGGTCATCATGTACAGCATCTTCCAGGTGAGTATCCCAGCGGGATGTCCCTGTCCCCATGCCCGGATGGGGATGAGCCACCTCCTGCCTCCCCGCAGGAGCGTGACCTGATGAAGACCTTCCGCATCCCCGTCAACACCTTCATCACCTACATGCTGACGCTGGAGGACCACTACCACGCCGATGTGGCCTATCACAACAACATCCATGCCGCCGATGTGGCTCAGTCCACCCATGTCCTCCTCTCCACACCTGCTCTGGAGGTGAGCCCTGCTCACCCAAGGCCACCGAGGCCACCGAGTGTGTCTGGCAGGGCCATAACACATCTGCAACACCTTTTCCCACTGTTCCTAGGCTGTCTTTACAGACCTGGAGATCATGGCTGCTATCTTCGCCGGAGCCATCCATGATGTTGACCACCCCGGTGTCTCCAACCAGTTCCTCATCAACACCAGTGAGCTGGGGTGCAGGGATGGAGCTGGGAAGGGGGGGGCATGGAGGGCCGCAGCTTCCAGCAGCACCCCCGGGGTGACCGGTGCCATCCTGCAGACTCGGAGCTGGCGCTGATGTACAACGACGCCTCGGTGCTGGAGAACCATCACCTGGCTGTGGGCTTCAAGCTTCTCCAGGAGGAGAACTGCGACATCTTCCAGAACCTGAGCAAGAAGCAGAGGCAGTCGCTGCGCAAAATGGTCATCGACATGGTATGGGGAACCCAGACACCCCCCCCCCCGGGCTGGGGGGCTTTGTGGTGGGGTCAGGCTGAGCCCCATTCCCAACTTATCCCATCCAGGTGCTGGCCACGGACATGTCCAAGCACATGAATCTGCTGGCGGATTTGAAAACGATGGTGGAGACTAAGAAGGTGACGAGCCTGGGGGTGCTGCTGCTGGACAACTACTCCGACCGGATCCAGGTGGGTGCAGGGATGTAGGGAAACCTTCCTGGCATTGCAGGCGTTGGTCCTGGCTCTGGGCAGGACAGCTGGAATGTCTTGTTTGGTGCCACTACATCTCCCAACACCAGTTGGCCACGGCCAAGGGGATTCCTGGCATAGGGTGGTGGCCCTGGGGGACAAAGGACTCTGAAGCGGTGCTGTGGCTGTGTCATAGAGTCATAGAATGGTTTGGGTTGGAAAGGACTTTAAAGCTCATCCAGCTCCAACCCCTGCCACGGGCAGGGACACCGTCCACTAGAGCAGGTTGCTCCAAGCCCCTGTGTCCAACCTGGCCTTGAACACTGCCAGGGATGGGGCAGCCACAGCTTCTCTGGGCACCCTGTGCCAGCGCCTCAGCACCCTCACAGGGAAGAGCTTCTGTGTTATATCTAACCTGTACTTCCCCTGTTTCAGTTTGAACCCATCACCCCTTGTCCTATCACTCCAGTCCCTGATGAAGGTCCCTCTCCAGCATCCTTGTAGCCCCCTTCACACACTGGAAGCTGCTCTGAGGTCTCCACGCAGCTTCTCTTCTCCAGGCTGAACAGCTCCAGTGTTCTCAGCTTTTTGCCTCTGTTTTCCCCAGGTCCTGCAGAACATGGTGCACTGCGCCGACCTCAGCAACCCCACCAAGCCGCTGGAGCTCTACCGCCAATGGACCGACCGCATCATGGTGGAGTTCTTCCGCCAAGGCGACCAGGAGCGGGAGAAGGGGATGGAGATCAGCCCCATGTGCGACAAGCACACGGCCTCTGTGGAGAAGTCCCAGGTAGGGGCAGCGGCGTGGGGGGGGAGCCGGGGTGCGTTCCACAGGGCCAGGCCGGGGGCTGAGCTTTGCCTTCCTTCAGGTGGGCTTCATTGACTTCATTGCCCACCCGCTGTGGGAGACGTGGGCCGACCTGGTGCACCCCGATGCCCAGGAGATCCTGGACACGCTGGAGGACAACCGGGAATGGTACCACAGCATGATCCCGCGCAGCCCGTCCCCCCCGCCCGCGGGGCACGGCGCGTCCCCCTCCACCACCGACAGGTTCCAGTTTGAGCTGACACTGGAAGAGGAGGAGGAAGAGGAGGGTGAGCTGGACACGGAGCCGGAGGGGGCTGAGAGCCCCTTGGACGAGGACAACAGCGGCTCCAAGACCCCAGCCACAGACGACTCGGGGTCGGCTGACATCAAGTGCCTGTCACCCGGCCCCGGGGACCGGGGCTCACCTGTCACCTGCCCCAGGGACGTGGACAACCGGCGGGCGCTGGAGGGGACGATGCCAAAGGACAGCGGTGGCGGCGGGTGCTCGGAGCCGGGGCCTGAGGGGCTGTGCCTGGACACGGAGGGCAACGTCACATTCCTGCCCCTGGACACGTAGCGGCACCAGCCGTGGGTCCCCCTCGCTGCCGCAGGGATGTGGGGCTGGGCACTGCCCCGGTGAGAGCATCGGCACCGCAGGGACACGGAGGGACCCAACGTGTGTCCCCATGTGGGAGCTGGGCAGGTCCTGAGGGGCAGGAGGATGCTGCTCACCCTCTCCCAGCGACTGTCCCCTGCTCCCACCCAGCCTGCGGGAGGGCTGGAAAGGTCCCTGTGCTCTTCAGGCAGGGCGCGGGGACACTGTGCTCCAGCCCCATCCCAGCCGTGGGGACATGGAGCTCACAGGGCTCCGCGGAAGAGGTCCTCCATGGGGCCAAAAGCGTTTTGACATCTCTCTAGGTGGCCCCTGGCCCAACACAGCCCCACGGCAGGCCAGCGAGGCGGGTGAAGGGTGCTGGTGACAGCATCCTCAGTGCGGCCGAGTGCCGGCGCAGGGGCCACGAGCCCGTGGTTTATTTATTTAGGGACAGGTTCACTGTTTCAAGCCTTTTGTAGCTCACGTTTTCATACGAGCCTCCCCCGGGGGCACCCGCGTCAGAAAGACACGATCCCGCTCTGCCATCAGCACTCGAAACGCTGCCTGTGGACTTCGCACTTGGGGCCCCAGCGGGTGCTGTGACCCCCCCTCTGTGTGTCCACAGGGGCCGGGGCATCCCCTAAGGTTCCTTTCGGTCTTCCTTCACTTTCCAGAGATTAAACCTGGTTTGTTCCCCTCCAAACATGAGCCGTGGAAGTGCCTTTTTACCGCGGTGCTGCCGGGGGAGCTGTGGTGGTGCCACTGCCCAGCGCGGTTGGTGGCCCCGTTTCCTGCCAGGCACCAGGGGAGGGGGGGGCCGTGCTCCATGTTTGAACAAAAGCTTGCTCCTCCCTGGCAAACGCAACCGGTTAAGGTAAATATTGAACCGCCGGCTTGGCGCGGCGCAGAGCTCGAACCCTCGCTCTTCCGCATCGCTCCCAACGGTGATTTATAGCTCCAAACACGTCCCCACCCGTGGCACTGCCCCATCGGGGCCCTGGCTCCTGTGTGTTCCTCGCCCATCCCTGCTGGATCCCGCTGCTGGATGCCGCAGGAGCTGGCGGGCGGCGCGGTGCCAGCCCCGTCTCGCAGGCGGGTGCTCGGCATCCCCCCCTTGTGTCTCCGGATGAAGAGGAGCCGGGCGCCAGCAGGTTGATGGGAACCAGGCTCCCAGAGCTCCCTGCACGGCCTCACGCTGCGCCCAGATCCAGCCCCAGGGGCACGGAGCGGGGCAGGAGCTGAGTGAAAAGCCCCTTTTCACCCCCTTGCTTGGCTTCAGGGGCAGCATCATCCAGGCACCAAGGAGGGCGGTGGAGCCCATGCCTGGAGGAGGTCCAGTGTGGCTGGATCCGTCCCTGCCTCCCGGTTGTGCCGTGATGCTGCGGGGGCTCAGAGCCATGTCCCTGCACCCAGCGGGCTCCAGGCAGAGCCCGAGGGGGTCCGGCTCCATCCTTCCACAGCCTGTGGCATCCTTGACGAGTCCCTGCGGAGCAGCCATATGCTGCCTCCCTCTAATCCCCCCAGGGCTCGGGCAGGACATGGCGTACCTCGCCTGCCTGGGGATGGGAGTCAGCCGGCAGGCCTGAAGAGGTGCCGTCGCGATAGGGCGTCATATCGTGACAGGGGAAGCTGTGAAAGCTCGCCTTCCCTTGAGCTGCGATAGCTCGCACCTTCCCGAGCAGCAATGGCCCGCCCTGCACCCCCACTCAGGCACCGGATGGTTCGACCCGCAGCCCAGCCGAGGCGCCGCCGGACCGTACCACTGCGCGCTGCAAGGGGAGCCCCGGCGGCGCCCACCACCAACCGCGCCGGGAGGGGCGTCGCCTTTCCCGGCCTCCTCCCCCCCACTCCCCAAAGCTCCTGTCCATCACAGCGCTCTGCCGACCAATCAGCGCTTCTCGTTGGGGCCCGAACGATGACGTTACGCCCTCATTTACATACGCCCCGCCCCCTAGCGCCGACGTCATCCGGGCTCTGCAGTTGCTGCAGGAGGAGGCGGCGGCGTGGAGGTGAGCGCGCGATATCCCCCCCCCCCCTCCCCGGTCACCCCCCCCCCCCCAACGGGGTACTCCCCCCCCCCCCCGTACCGACGGCCGCCGGTACCGGGAGGGGGGGGGGTACCCCTTTGAGGGGGGGGTAGCAGCGGGATGATGACTGCAACGGTGGGGGAGGGGGGAAAGATGCATATGGGGGGGGGTCCCTCCATCCCCGCATCCACCCATCTCCTGCATCCCAGCATCATCCCCCCCCTCCCCGGGGCGCGGAGCCCGCAGCACCGAGCACGGCGTGTGCGGGCACTGCTGCAGGTGCCATTTTGCAGGGGAGATGCAGGAGAGGCTGCAGCGCCCTCAGTGCAGCTGCGATCCCTTTGCTGGGGTCGTGTCCCCCCTACCCCTTTGACAGGGTCGTGTCCCCCCCTTTGCCAGGGTCCTGGTCCCCCCTTTGCCAGGGTCGTGGTCCCCCCCCATTTGCCAGCCCAGGCTTAAAAATAGGACCAGGTCGTGGTCTCCCCCCTTTGCCAGGGTCATGTCCCCCCTGCCTTTGCCAGGGTCATGTCCCCCATTTGCCAGGGTCGTGTCCCCCCCTTTGCCATGGTCCTGGTCCCCTCCCCTTTGCCAGGGTCGTGTCCTCCCCTTTGCCAGGGTCCCGGCCCCCCCCCCTTTGCCAGGGTCCTAGTCCACCTCCCTTTGCCAGGGTCCTGGTCCGTCCCCCCTTTGCCAGGATCATGGTCCCCCCTTTGCCAGAGTCATGTCCCCCCCCGCGCCAGGGTCATAGTCTCCCCTTTGCAAGGGTCGTGGTCCCCCCCTCCTTTGCCAGGGGTCGTTGTTCCCCCCCTTTGCCAGCTTTGTGCTCCCCACTTTGCTGGATTCTGTGCACCCCATGTGTGATGCAGGCGCCTTGTTGGGGTGGCTGCATTGGGGGTGGTGGGTCCTGGCCCTGCAGAGTCCTTTGAGGCCAATCACCTGCGTTGGTGGCAGCTCGCCTCGCCCTTACTGGTGCTCGCCCATCCCCAATCCAAATAGGATCGAACCGTGCCTGCACCGCTGGGAAACCGGTGGCACTGGGGCCTGGCATCGGGCGCGTTTGCCACCGCCGCCATCCCCGTCACGGCCTCTCCTCTCTCCCTGCCTTGCAGATGGCGTCCGCTACCGACTCCCGCTATGGGCAGAAGGAATCCTCGGACCAGAACTTCGATTACATGTTCAAAATCCTCATCATCGGCAACAGCAGCGTGGGGAAAACCTCCTTCCTCTTCCGGTACGCTGACGACTCCTTCACACCCGCCTTCGTCAGCACCGTCGGCATTGACTTCAAGGTCAAGACCATCTATCGGAACGACAAGCGCATCAAGCTGCAGATCTGGGTGAGACCCCCGGGATGGTGTGTGCTTGGTGTGGGGCTGCTCCGCTGTTTGCCAGCGCTGGGGGGTGATGCTGGTGCAGGACCCTGATGGGTGGCGCGGTGCTGGTGGTGTCCCCGGTGGTGATGTGCTGTTCTCCCCCTGCTTCATGCCAGGACACGGCCGGCCAAGAGCGGTACCGCACCATCACCACCGCCTACTACCGCGGTGCCATGGGCTTCATCCTGATGTACGACATCACCAACGAGGAGTCCTTCAACGCCGTGCAGGACTGGTGAGCGCACGGACAGGGCTCTGGGGTGTGTCCCCCCCCCCAAAATACCTTTCCCAGGCACCCGCCTCACCCTGCTCTGCCCCCTTCCATCATCATTTCCTGCTTTCCCTTCCCCAAAGGTCCACCCAGATCAAAACCTACTCGTGGGACAACGCCCAGGTCCTGTTGGTGGGGAATAAATGTGACATGGAGGACGAGCGCGTTGTCTCCTCGGAGAAGGGCCGCCAGCTCGCCGAGCACTTGGGTGAGCCGAGGGGGGACCCATCTTCCTCCCCCCCCATGTCATTGATTTTGGGGCTGAATTCCCTCCCTGTCATTCTTCTGCTTTGAGAGCGGCGGTGACTTGTCCCTCGGTGCAAGGAATAAGGTGTCACTGAGCCGCGAGCGCCGGGGGGTGATGGTGGTTCCTCTTGCAGCACCACAAACCTGCTGAGGGGATGAAACTGGGTGGCTGCAGGGGCAGGTTGGAGCCGGGTGGTCCAGGCGTGTGGGGCACACGCGTCCCTTCCATAGTTAATGAGGGGAGGAAGAGCCGTGGAGGGTTCTGCTGGGCACAGCCCTGATCTCTGTGTGTGTGTGTGTCCCCTCCTTCCCCTGCATCCCTCAGGCTTTGAGTTCTTCGAGGCCAGCGCCAAGGACAACATCAACGTGAAGCAGACCTTCGAGCGGCTGGTGGACATCATCTGCGAGAAGATGTCGGAGTCACTGGACACGGCCGACCCGGCGGTCACCGGCGCCAAGCAGGGCCCCCAGCTCACGGACCAGCAGGCCCCCCCACACCAGGACTGTGCCTGCTAGGACCAGCCCCCCCCTACACCCCTCAATATTGGTCAGTGCACCCCATTCCCCTCCTCTCCTCCCCCTGAGCCCCTCTTCTTAGCGGGGTCCCACGGGGGCTTTTGCTGCTGATACCTCCGAAAGGGCTGCAGCCCCTCTAGGAGCCCCCCTTCAGTTAGGCTCTGCCCCCTCCATCCCCTTAATTTATTTTTAAGCCTGGGCTGGTAGAAACCTCCCCTGTTCTGCTTTTAATCGCTCCAAACCCCCCTTTTCCCCGAGGAACACTATTTTCTCTGCTCACCCCCCATCCCATACCTCCCTTGGGAGCAGGGATGCACCCCCTGCCCTTGTGGGGAGCTGCTGTGGGACCCCCCCCAAACCTCAGATCCCAGCTGGTCCTCCCCGTGTCCCCATCCCCAGCCTGGCCTGCCCAAAGAGCTCCTTGGGGGGGGGGGTTCTCTTTGTGCCCGGCTCTTTTCCCCCACCCGGATGGATGGATATTTCCGATCTCTTGTTTATTTGTATAAATAGATGCTAATTTATGCTCCCACCGTCTTCCTCCTTGTACATAAAGAAGAAGAACCCCTTGTAAATAGGTGTAGAAGTGACGCTGTGCGTGACCTGCTGTGCTGTGGCCGTGTTGGTGCATCCAGGTTTTTCTTTCTCTGTGTGGTAACCTTGCTTGTGAATATCTTTTCAAGAGAAATCTTATTTAAAGGTTCCAGAACCACCCCCCCCCCCAAATGCATCCCCGAGAGCTCAGCCGAGCAGCCTGCAGCAAGTTAGCCCTGATTTGGGGATGGGGACCTTGGTACAACCCCGGCTTTGGCGCCTG
The DNA here is from genome assembly GCF_004027225.2 of Strigops habroptila. Taxonomy (NCBI): domain Eukaryota; kingdom Metazoa; phylum Chordata; class Aves; order Psittaciformes; family Psittacidae; genus Strigops; species Strigops habroptila. The sequence continues at coordinate 966,679 of NC_044296.2, forward strand.
GGGACCATTGTGTTGCTGATTTGCTACGGGGCGTTCGGCTCCTCCCGTGTTCCTGTAGTACTGTGCTTCTGTGGAGACTGTGCCCAAGTGGATGTTCCTGTAGCAAACATGGACCTGGAGGTCTTGCTTCCCTCTTATTTATTTTTCTTGGAGCTCTGTGTTTTTATTTTCCAGGTTCCCCCCCCCCCACCCCTCCCTTCCTCTTTCCCTGACTGCAAATCCCATCTCCCTTCCCCCCTTTCCTATTTTTGGGTGAAGTTTACTTATGGAAGAGTTAACTCTGTACTGTACAAATGTCAAAAGTGTAAAAAAAAAAAAAAAAAAGGGAAAAAAAAAGAAAAAAAAAAGAGGACAAATTTCCTAAAAATCACTGTATTCCAGAACTGGTGTGAAGAAATAAATCACTGCTGATCACTGGCCTCTGGGGGTCACTGCGGGCGCAGAGGGGGCCCCCGTGTCTGTACCCGCGGCCCCGCTGCCAACCTCATCGCCAAAGAGAAGCAAAAACTCATCTGGTTTCTTCATCAGCATCCACCAAATGGCTTCTGGCAGCTCGGGTGCCCCCTTAGTGGCAGGGGGGGACAGGAGGGATGAGGACAGAGCTCTAAGGCACCGTGTTGAGCTTTAGGAAAGTCAACATTTAGGCAGTTCTCAGTGATGCTGGAAACAAGGGAAGGTCCCAGGGAGGGTCCAGATCCTGCCCAAGCATTGCCTTAGAAGCACCCAACTGCCTCCACATGGATTCAGACGTGGCAGCGAGCAGGCGGCTGCGCTCACACCACTATTTATAGGCGCTGGGTGGCTGCAGGAGCCCACGCGCGGTGCTGGGGAGGGGGGTGAGAAGGAGCTGGGTGGCTTCTGCTTTGAGGACAGAACAGCAGCAGGGAAACGGGCTGAGGAGCTGCACCGGGAGCACAGGGACAGCATCCCTCTGCCAAGCAGCCACAGCAGGAGCAGAGGAAGGTGCTGGAGCGGGGAGCAAGGGGCCAGGCTTGTCCTGGAGGAGGGCAAATCAACCTGTCTGCAGCAGAGAGGAGTGCACTGAGGACACGGAGGCAAAGCAGAGCTGCAGCAGCTCCTCCCCACGCCAGCAGCACGGGCTCTGTGGATACATACAGAAAGAAATCGCTTTACAGCCTACCCTGGGGGGCACCGATGGGTTCCAAACACAACCCCAACCCAGCACTGCGGCCAGTAGATGAGTCAACCAGCAAGAGCTGTGGTGGTGGTGGTGATGGTCTCCAGCCATCGCTTGTGTTGTGTGGATTGAGCCACATCGATACCCGGAAAACATCTCACCATGGGCAGGAGCCTCCAAAAACGCTGCCATTGAGATCAGCTCCTTCATATCCCGACCCTGCGCTGGTTGTCCTGGGGCGCGTTGTGCTCCGTGCTCGGGGGGGTGCCAGGCTGGGAAACAGGAGAGATGGTGTGTCTGGTGCGAGCCCAGCTTGGCTGCGATGGTGATGGCACCCCCAGTGCTGGTGCTCACCCTGTGTTTGAGGTAGGAGAGGTACGTGTCCCAGCCCAGTGTGATCACGTTGACATAAACCACCCGGTACTTGGGTGGGACGAAGAGGAAATTCATGAGCTGAGCCGGGGGCCAGACGCACCAATCAGCCTGTGGAGAGCAAAGAACCACAGAATCGCAGCCTGGTTTGGGTTGGAAGGGATCTTAAAGCTCCTCCAGCTCCAAGCCCCTGCCACGGGCAGGGACACCTTCCACTAGAGCAGGTTGCTCCAAGCCCCTGTGTCCAACCTGGCCTTGAATACTGCCAGGGATGGGGCAGCCACAGTTTCTCTGGGCACCCTGTGCCAGCGCCTCAGCACCCTCACAGGGAAGAACTTCTGCCTAAGATCTAACCTGAACTTCCCGTTTCAGTTTGAACCCATCACCCCTTGTCCTATCCCTCCAGTCCCTGATGAAGGTCCCTCTCCAGCATCCTTGTAGCCCCCTTCACACACTGGAAGCTCCTCTGAGGTCTCCACGCAGCTTCTCTTCTCCAGGCTGAACAGCCCCAATGTTCTCAGCCTGGCTCCATACGGGAGCTGCTCCAGGCCCTGATCATCCTCGTGGCCTCCTCTGGACTCGCTCCAACACCTCCATGTCCTTACGCTGAGGCCACCAGCACTGCACAGCGCTGTGGGGGGGTCTCACACAGCAGAGCAGAGGGGCCAGCCAGGAGCTCCCCGTGGAGCTGGTGCACCCCGAGGGCAGGAGGGAGCGCTTGGGGGGGGTGTGTGTGGATTTACCTTGTAGAACTCCCAGAATTTCTCCTTCAGCTCCTCCCAGCTCTCCTCTGGAGCCTGCCCCTCCAGCGTGCCCATGCCTGCGGGGACACAGCACCACTGCACGGGAGCGCTCTGGAGCTCCACGCTGGGGAGTGTGGATGGGAGGGAAAGGCAGCACCGGGAGAAGGGCAGGAGCTCCAGGAACGCCCCATGTACCCACACCCCGGAACACGTCACTGCCGCGCGCGATGCTCAGCGCCACCAGCGCAAGGAGGGTGCTGGCACCTACCCAGGAAGTACCAGATGCCCAGGGCGGGCGATGCCACCATCTGGTCCATTAAGACTTTCTTGAGGATGGTTCTGAGCCCCCTCACGCCCCGTGCCGGGAAAGCAGCGTCCAGCCAGAGGTACCAGTAATGCATGAGCGGGCCCATGCTGCAGCCGACAGCGAACATCCGTCCTGCAACACAACACCAGGCACCAGTGCATTATTGATGTGATGCCCCATGGCCCCGTCCCCGGCAGCGGATCCGCTGCTGCAGGAAGCACAAAGTGTGGTGCCGGGGAGCTGGAGACTAATTCCCTGCTCTGTCAGAATGAGAATGAATTTAGAATCATAAACCATAGAATCCCAGCCTGGTTTGGGTTGGAAAGGACCTTAAAGCTCATCCAGTCCCAACCCCCTGCCACGGGCAGGGACACCTTCCACTAGAGCAGGTTGCTCCAAGCCCCTGTGTCCAACCTGGCCTTGAACACTGCCAGGGATGGGGCAGCCACAGCTTCTCTGGGCACCCTGTGCCAGCGCCTCAGCACCCTCACAGGGAAGAGCTTCTACCTCAGATCTAACCCTGTTCCAGTTTGAACCCATCACCCCTTGTCCTGTCGCTACAGTCCCTGATGAAGGTCCCTCTCCAGCACCCTTGTAGCCCCCTTCACACACTGGAAGCTGCTCTGAGGTCTCCACGCAGCTTCTCTTCTCCAGGCTGAACAGCCCCAATGTTCTCAGCCTGGCTCCATACGGGAGGTGCTCCAGCCCCTGCTCATCCTCGTGGCCTCCTCTGGACTTGCTCCAACAGCTCCATGTCCTTCTTATGTTGAAGACACCAGAACTGCACACAGTGCTGCAAGTGAGGTCTCACCAGAGCAGAGCAGAGGGGCAGGATCACCTCCTTTGACCTGCTGGTCACGCTCCTTTTGATGCAGCCCAGCACATGGCTGGTTTCTGGGCTGCGAGCGCACACTGCCGGCTCATGTTCAGTTTCTCCTCAACCAACACCCCCAAGTCCTTCTCCTCAGGCTGCTCTGAATCTCTTCTCTGCCCAACCTGTAGCTGTGCCTGGGATCGCCCCGACCCCGGGGCAGGACCTTGCCCTTGGCTTTGCTGAGCTCCATGAGGTTGGCACTGGAACCTCTCCAGCACATCCAGGTCCCTCTGGATCCCACCCCCTCCCACAGAGCTCCGTGCCAGCGTCCCCGCTCTCACCTGTGCGCGCCGGCTGCAGGTCGGTGCCCGGGTGCCGCCGGCAGTGCCAGGCCTGCTGCAGCACGTCGCCGGCGGCCAGCATGGCGCCGCAGCTCGCCGTGTTGGTCAGCAGCAGCAGCCGCCCCGCGAAGAGCCGCCGCCAGCCCCGCGCCAGCATCCTGCGGGCACAGACCCCCCCGCCCCTGCCCGGGGGTCAGCGGGGATGGAGACACCCCCACAGCCCCCCCCGGTACCCATTGATGGAACACCCCTGTGCCCCCCGATACCGGTGCCGTGCCCCCATTCCCGGTGCCGTTCCCCATTACCTGGTGCCGTGCCCCATTACCCGGTGCCGTACCCCCATTACCGGTGCCGTGCCCCCCATTCTCGGTGCCGTGCCTCCATTACCCGGCGCCGTGCCCCCATTACCCGGCGCCGTGCCCCATTCCCGGTGCCGTGCCCCCCATTACCCGGCGCCGTGCCCCCATTACCCGGCGCCGTGCCCCATTCCCGGTGCCGTGCCCCCCATTTCCCGGTGCCGTGCCCCCGGTACCGGTGCCGTGCCCCATTCCCGGTGCCGTGCGCCCATTACCGGTGCCGTGCCCCCATTACCGGTGCCGTGCTCCCCATTGCCGGTGCTTTGCCCCCGGCACCTGCGCTCCCCGACCCCCCCCACCCCATCACCCGGGACCTGCCCCCGCTCACCGCCACCGGCACGAGGAAGAGAGGGCGCGCCCCGTGACGTAAAGATTTCCGCTTCCGGCCGCCATGACACCTACCGAGGCGGCCACCATGGCATCTACCCAGGCACTGGCGGCCGCCATGACACCTACAGAGGCTGCCGCCATGACACGTACCCAGGCACAGGCGGCCGCCATGACACGTACCTAGGCACAGGCGGCCGCCATGACACGTACCGAGGCAGCCACCATGGCGTCTACCCAGGCACGGGCGGCCGCCATGACACGTACCGAGGCACAGGTGGCCGCCATGACACGTACCGAGGCGGTCCCGGTGAGCCCCCGCCGCGCTGCCCGCACCGCACCACCCGGAGCCTCTCGTTTTTAACCAAACCCATCCTTTTTATTGCTCTCTCCCCGGTGCTCCCAGACCGTCCCTCAGCGCCGGCAGCGGGGCGGGGCCTCCGGTATCCCTGAGCTCCCACAGGCTTCGGGCTTCTCCCCCTGGCAGAGAGTGACCGGTAGAGCCTCGGTGCGGACGGGGACAGGGACGGGTCCCCGCTCCCACCGGACCCCACCTGGTAGAGGCGGCAGATGAGCCCCAGCAGCGAGGTCTCGGCCTGTGCCTGCAGCTCGTCCGTGTGCTTCTGCGTGTGCGGAGACGGGGCCGGTCAGCGGGGACCCCTGCCCCGGGGGCCCCGGGTCCCCCCCCGCCCCGCCGCCGCGGCCGTACCCCGTTAACCACGACCCAGGGCACGTATTGGTGCGGGGGGTCGAGCGCCTCCGTGAGCTGCGCGTTGCGGTGCATGAGGGCGGCGCCGGTGTCCCCCCGCACGCAGGCGGCGATGCGGTCCCCGTCCAGCTGCGGCGCGTAGACCTGCAGGCACTGCGGGACGGACGGGGCGGTCAGCGGGGAGCGGCGCGGCCCCGCGGGCGGGCGCGGCGGGGGGCACGTACGGCTCCCAGGGTCTTGGTGACGGAGCTGCCCGACTCGAGGCAGAAGATGACGGGGAAGTAGGTGCTGAAGTTCTTGGCTTCGTGCATCAGGCAGGTCTGTGGGGACAGGGAGAGGGGCTTTGGGCAAGGGATGGAGGGACAGGACAAGGGGAATGGCTTTAACCTGCCAGAGGGGAGACTGAGATGAGCTCTGAGGCAGAAGCTCTTCCCTGTGAGGGTGCTGAGGCGCTGGCACAGGGTGCCCAGAGAAGCTGTGGCTGCCCCATCCCTGGCAGTGTTCAAGGCCAGGTTGGACACAGGGGCTTGGAGCAACCTGCTCTAGTGGAAGGTGTCCCTACCCGTGGCAGGGGGTTGGGACTGGGTGAGCTTTAAGGTCCCTTCCAACCCAAACCTTTCCAGGATTCCATGATTCATTCCATGACAGGGTGGGCAGCGAGGGGCCGTCAGCTCCCCACCCCCAAGCCAACACCACGAGGACAGAGACCATCACCATCACCTCAATCATGTTGCCCAAACACTCCTCCGGGCCGTGCTGGCACTGGAATTGCCACTTCCCGCTGTCGTTCCTCTCCTGCAGGACCAAGCGCTCTGAGCGGGGCCGGCAGCACCGGGACGAGCCCTCGCGGCACCAGGTCGCGCTGGCTCCTACCTGGGCATTACCGTAGGGCACCAAGGTGATGTTCAGGGCCTCGGCGGGCAGCAGCAGCCAGGCGGTGAAGAGCTGCTCCACCAGGAACCTGCGGCACGCCGGGCACAGGCTCTCATAGAAGAGGCTCAGCTCCACGGGGGCAGCCGTGGGGTGGGCGCAGCCGCTCGGGGCCTGTGTGCAGGAAGGGTTTGGGGTGTGCAGGGGGGTTCGGCTGCAGCTCCCCGCTCCCCACATTCACAGGGATGGGGGAAAAGGTCCTGGGAGGGGGGTTAGGAGTGGGGATGAGGGTGTGGGGAGGGAAGTGAAAGTCCTGCAGCCTCGGGACATTGTGTGCTGCTGGTACGCAGTTGTCGGGGCTTTCCACAGCAACTTCCCCATTCAGTGGAGCCCAGCACCCACCGCCCAGGGGTGGCTGCAGCCTCTTGGGCTCGCAGGGTGCTGCCAGACCCACCGCTGCGGCCGTGCCACCGTCCGGGGATGGGAATAAGTTGAAAAGCTGTTTTATGGTGTAAAAGCACAAGTGCCCGGCAAAGGGTCGGGGCCGGGGGGGTGCCGGGGAGCGCTGCGGTGCCAGCGCGGCACAGGGGCTCTGAGCACCCCTGTGGCATTGCCAGCCTATGCCGCAGGGATGCTCAGGGCACCTGCAGCAGGTCCCGCAGCGGTGCCGGCCCCACATGCCCTGTCCCCTCTCACCCAGCCCCACATGGGCCGTTGTGGTGGGACACGGCCCCGTGTGCTGCGGGTGGCACCGGCGGCTCTGACCTGGCAGGCGGCGGCGGCGGCGACCTCCGGCGAGCGGCACCAGAGCTGCGCAGGGCGATGGTCACAGGCGGGAGAAGCCCCCCCGAGCGCCGGGGCCAGCAGCGCCAGCAGCGGCAGCAGCGCCGCGGGGGCCATGGGCACGCTGCGGGTGACACCGCGGCCGATCCGTCCCGACGGGGAGTTTCGAGGCTGCGCCCGCACTTCCTGCCCCGCTCAACCGGCCCCTCCGGTGACGCCGGCGCTGACTCACGCGGGACGCCCGGCCCCGGCCCCCTTTGTCCCCGCGGTCCTGCCGCAGCTTTGGGGTCCAGCCCTTTGCCCCAGCCCCGCTGCAGGGCAGGTTGCGACGGGTCCGCGATGAAAACATGAGCCCGAGCAGCCCGTGACCGGCATTTCCCAGCTGGGTGCAGGTCCTGAAGCTCTCCCAGCCTGGCAGCTCTGCCCAAACTCCTCCCCGGACTCATTCCTAGCGCCGGGTATGGAGGAACTTTGTGCTTCCCTTGGTGCTTGTCGCCCTTTCCGCTCGTTTCTCATCCCTTTGAGCTCTGCTGCCACCTCCTCGAGCAGCGACCTGGCCCAGGATGGGGCACAACCTGCACCCAGCTGGGCCCCAGTCCCCTCCCGCCTCCTGTTCCCACAGAATTCCCTGCAGCAGTTCCATGATTTCTGTTTATTTCGGTTTTTTGGGGGTTGTTTTGTGGGGGTTTTTTTTGAAGTACCGTACAAAAAATCCTCTTACAGTAACAAATCATGGGTTGACATTAGTAAACATCGACAGAAAGAGCAGAGAGAGAGCTACTGCTGGTAACGGGCAGCTGAAGTGGCGAGTTATTATTGCATATACCTAGAACTAAAACCTCGGGTGTGCTCATGCAGCCGCCACGTCCCCCCCGAGCACGACACCCCCTCCAGCATCCCCAGTGGGGTGACGGGGAGTGTGGAGCATCCCAAGCTGGGATATAGAGGGACGAGACCGGAGCTGTGCCCCGGGGAGCAGGAACGGCCACGTTGCACCCATGGGATGTGGGTGAGCAGCTCGGTTGGGGGGACAACAGAGAGTTTGGGGGGGGGGGAAGGGTCACAAGCAGCAAAGCACAGCCCAGGGCCTGGAAACGCATCGCGAGCGGCGGCATCCAGCGGCACCAACAGCACCAGCAAAGCAGAGAAGGACAAATCACAACCAGCTTATTTGGGGGGGGAGCTCAGGGCTTGGGGTTCCCCCCTGGGGGGACACAGGGAAGAGCTGAGCTGCAGGGAGCCAAGTCAAGCACCGTGAGGGAAAGGCAGCCCTGGGGAAGGGCTTTGTCCTCCTCCTTGTACAGAGCGAGTGGAGCCCTGGAGGGGAGATGGGTGCTGGAGGGCGCAGAGGGGTGACTGTGACCCCCGCTGTGATCCCACTGAGCTGCCCAAGCTCCTGGGGAAGGAAAAGGCTCTGGCAGGAAGGGACAGCGTGGGGAGAACAGCAGGAACTCAGCCAGGAGGAGGAAAGATCGTGTCGAGAGAAGCTGGAGCTTCCCCAGCCGGGACGAGCACCAAGAGGTGACAGCTTGAGGCTGAGACACTCCCAGAGGCTCAGCAGGTCCTGGAATGAGCCGGGAGCAAACCCCTTCCTGGCTGGACTGGCCTCAAGCTCAGAAGGTTGTGGGGCCTGTGGGGTGAGCATCCGGAGGCTCCTGCCTGCCTGCAGCCTGCCCTGTGGAGCAGGGATGTGCTGGAAGCGCAGGACCAGGACAGAGTCCCCAGGCTGGAAATACACTGCTAGGAATGGGGTGGGAGCCTGGTGGGAAGCTTTGGGGTGCTGGCATGGCACCCCCCAGAGGCTATGAGTACCAGGCCTCCCTGCCCCATTCCCACATGTTCTCATCTCTCACGTGTCCGAGCACAAACTATTCCCTTCGTTATCCCTGGCAGCTTTTCCCAAGTGATGCCTGAAGCTACATGTGGCCTCATCTGGTCTCTGCACCCCACAGCTCCCTTGAGCTGTCGCCTGCCCCTTCCGTGGCACTTGGACACCCTGAGCTGCAACAGGTCAGGGCCAGCACTGCTGCACCATGGCCTCAGAGCACCAAACAGTGAAGAACCAGACCCAAAACCCCAGCCCAGGGCCTGGAGAGGGCATGCAGGGAATGGGGGCTGTACAGCCAAGCATAGAAGCTGCCACAAGCAACGGGGATGGGATGTTTGCTCCAGCAACCCCATATCCGAAAGGATCTGGGCCCCAGGTGCGAGCCAAGCAGAGCTGGGGGAGGAGGGACAGCGTGGTACCCGATGCAGGTGGCACAGCAAGGACAGGATGCAGAGCACGAGCACGCAGCACCTCGCAGATCCAACAGCAACACAAGCGGCGAAGCCTACAGCATCCATGCTGAGGATGCAGCTCCGAAAGGGAAAGAGCCTCTCCGGCAAAACAAGAGGACAATTAATGCTTTCTCCAAGCCAGGGAGACAGGATAACCCAGCGAAGCAAATGCCACCGTGGCCTCAACTCTCAGCCCAGGTCCAGCAGAGCCACCTCTGTGGCCCTCGAGCCCTTTGAGCTCAGACACAACAAATCCCTGCCTGCACCAGCCAGCTCCGAGGGGCAGCACGACAACACCCGGCTCCTTCACCCCCATACAGTACTCATGATTCTAAGTGCTTTGCATACAGAGTTCCACATCGTGCACATACATTTCTAGGTGCCAAGGCCCTCGGCCCAGCAGATACCGTCCTCCTGCAGCAGAGAGGTCCTTCATTTCGCAATGGGCTCATAGTGTGCGTCGGCCTCCGGCCCCCTCCTGCTTCAAGCTGGCAGGACCCGGGTCTGCAGCAGCCTGGGCTGAGTAGTGGGAGTTCGGCAACCACCAGCACTAGGAAAGCAGCTGATTACAAAAGGAACCGTATTTACAGAGCTACAGTGAGCTTCAAGGGGTTACTCTTGCAAGAGGTTCACCCAAGCCAGCCGGGAACAAGGAGCTGTGCATCCAGAGATTCTGCCGGGGAAAACACACGGTACCAACACGGGTTTCACAGCTTAGTTGGCACAACTAAGGCGAGAGATTCATCGCTAACTGGATCCTCCCTCCCCAGACAGCAACGCTCAAGAGGCGATTATGGAATTAGGGAACAAGACGGTGAGGTGGGGCACGGCATGGAGCGGAAACCTCTGCTGAGAAGCCCCCCCAGAGGACACGGTTTCTCCTTTCTAAATGAGTCTTTGCATGGAAGAGCAGCACCTCTCGTACCAGACACCGCCACAGCCCGCAAGTCACCAAGGGAAGGGAGAGTGGAGGATGCACATGCTCAGCGGAGCCTCCTCCTCTGCCTTCTCCAGCATCCCGGCAGGGAGACCCTCGGGACTGGGAATCTACCTCTACAGTGATGCATAGCGGGGCGACCTGCCAGCAAGAGGGGATCTGACCTGCTTATTGGGGAAGGAGAGAGGACTGTGCTCACCCCCAGCAATTCAATCACGACTGGATCCTGCTTCCTAGAGGCTGGAGTCCACTGGGAATCAACAGCCCAGCCTTTCTGTCCCACCAGCCAACACGGGTTTCAGCTACTGACCAAAAGGGACATCAGGAACGGTCACAGACATCTCAGAGGCTCTGGAGGGGCAGGAGCACAGAGACTCAACTATACAGGGTGCAAAGAGTCCAGAGCCAGAAAGCAGCGCTCTGGGGAGAAGCTGAAGGCAGCTGTAATGTTGTGCATGGGCTGCTCATCTGGCTGGTGGCTGGGAAAGGACAGGGTGAGCCAGCGTGACATTCAGGGAGTCATTGTGCTGCACCAGGGACGTGTGCTTGTAGTGCAAGACCAGGTCCTTGAGGGAGGCGTAGAGGTTGTAGGGTTCAGCGAACCCGTAGCCTGTCGCTGTTTTGTAGATCACACAGTGTTTGGTGTCACCGTCCACCCTGCCAGGGACATAAAGGACATGGGTCAGCAGTGGGACAGGGATAGCAGAGCACAAGCAGGCATCACCAGAGCAGCCCAAAGATACCTCTGGCCCTGGCAGGAGGAGCTGAGGCAGATGGGACACATCGGAAGCCCAGCTGATGCTTCCACCAGCTCCAGCATCTGTCCAGTTGGAATGCGGGAGCAGAGCCCATGCCAGCCTCATCCCAGCACATCTGCAAGGAGATACTCACACCACGGAGCAGGCGTAGCATCCCTTCTGGCTGCTCTCACGGATCAGGAAGGTGCCGTCCCGCTTGCCACAAAGCATCTCCTCTGCCTGCAAGCGGTTGATCTTCCCCACGTACCACGTTCGTTCCTCGTGGTGGGGCAGCTCCTCCTCATCATCCATCATGGAGTACTGGCTGCAATTGAGCACAGGGAGAGTCAGACCCCCTCAGTTTGGGCATGTGGCCCCCATATCTCCCCTCCCACTGCTAGATGCCAGCACCCCTTCCAGCAGGGAAGGTGTTCTCAGTTCCCAGGCAGGGAGATGGGATTTGCCCACGGCCTCGGCACAGGCAGAACCGGCTGCACAGCCTGTGCTCCTGCAGCCTCCCCACAGGGAAATCATAGGATCAACCAGGTTGGAAAAGACCTTTGAGATCATCAAGTCCAACCTTTACCCTGGTACTGCCAAACCCACCACTAAACCATGTCACCGAGGGCCTCATCTACACGTTCTCTGAACACTTCCAGGGTTGGTGATCCCACCGCAACACACGCAGGGACACTCACTCCTCCGTCTCGTTCTTGATACCCAGCCACTCGTTGATCTTCTTCTGCCGGGCACCCTTCTGCGTCAGCCACCTGGGGAGGGAGAGGCAGAGCTCAGCGTGCCCAGGCCAGACACCACCGGAGCAGCCAGCACCAGAGGGCAGCAGCCGTGCCCGCGGCTGCACCCTGCAGGCTTCAATCCTGCACCCAGCAGCCCACAAGCTGGTCTGACGAGCCCCAAAGCCCTCAAGGAGGCAGCTGGATGGCTGCGGGGGGCAGCAGGGCCCCGCTCGCAGCCCTCCACGGGGGCAGGAACTACCTACACCAAATACTGGTCCCGCAGTTTGCGCAGCTGCATGAGGTCTGGCTTGAGGCTGTTCATGCGCTTGTCGATCTCCCGGTTCTCCGAGGCTTGTTTCTTCAGGTCCTGCTCCAGCTTCATCTTGCTGTCATGGATTTCTGTGATGCGAGACTTGAGTTTCTCCGAGTTCATGAGGATCCTGGGAGAAAGAGGTTGGGGTTTAGGCTGGGAGCCAGGCTGGGGGAGGCGGAGGAGGCAGCCTGCCAGCTCCGGCACACAGCATGCTGCTGGAGAGACAAGGGTTGTGCGTGCCTCGGCTCTGTGCTGGGCCAGGATGAGCCTTCCAGCCCTCCAGAGCTCTTCCCCAGCACCCCCTGTCCTCACCGTTGCACCTCCTTCTCATTGCCCTCCCTCCGGAAGCGCTCGATGTACTCCTTGCTGCACTTCTCCTGCGTCTGACACTGCTCCTCAAAGATCTTGATTGTCTCGTTGAAGGCCTCGATTGCAGTCCTCTTCATCTGCAGCTCCTGAGGAGAAAGGGAGGGGAGAGCTGAGGACAGGCGAGCCCTTGGGCAGGTTCTGCCCATTCGCATCCTCTCTTTCACCCTCCCCAAAGCAGCACTTTCCTCGCTGCAGCCAAAATATCTCCCTCTTCAATGCCCATTCTCTGGGGTGTCCCCTCAAGCCCAGCAGCAGACAAGTGAGGCAGTGGATGCCCAACCTCTGCTCCCCTCTGTGCACAGCGGGGGCCATCAGACGTGAGGGCAGCCCACGGGGAAGGCAGCGCCTGTGTACCTGGGACGTGCGCGTGTACTCCTCATACAGCAGGTCGTACTCCCAGCTCTTGTCCTGGTACTGCTGGTGATAGACCTTCAGCTGCTCCCCGACGGCTTCCACACTGTCCTCCTTCACCACTTGGTCCTGCCATACACAGAGCCTCTGTCAGGGCCTGCTCCTGCCCTACAGCAGCCCCTTTGTGAGGCAGCTGGCCCCACAAAATCCCACCAGTCCTGCAGGCTGTCACCCCACAAAGTAACGTCCCAGCGTGGGGAGGAGGTGGGACATTGTCATCTACCAACGGACTGGGGATGGATGAGCAAATGCCCGTGGCCAGCACAGCACAAGCCTCACCTGCTGGTACTTGGAGATGGGGTAGAGCAGCCTGGTGTCCAGCTTGGCATTGTACTGGGCGAGTGACTCATGCCGGTAATGGGTGATGAGCTCCACCACCGAGCCGAAGGTGAGGGGCTCCGAGAAGCCGTACTTCCCTTCCCGGTGAAAGATCTTGATCAGCTTGTTATTGCCTCCCTTCCTGGGGTGAAGGGAGAGGAGAGGACACTTACCACCACGTTACAGCCTGACATCTTGTCATCCAAGCACAGGGACACCCTAGAGCAAGGGAGGCTCTCGGGGGACCCCAGCGCCCTACCTGAGCGTGAGGGTGTATTCCCCCTGGATCTTGCTGGAGGCATCACGCACCAAGAAGGTACCATCCGGCGTGTCCCGTAGCTTCTCGTTCACCTCCTCCCTGCATGGAACGTGATTGTTATGGCCTGTGAGATGCCACCAGAGCTCCCCTAGGGAACTCGATGGGACAGGGCACCCAGGATGTGGGCTGCCAGCCGTCTCCTTACCGTGAAATGTCACCCCAGTACCACTCGGCGTCCTGCAAGGACATGCTGTTCCCGTTGGCCAAGCTGGCTGCGCTGGGCTTGGGCTTAGGGGGTTTTGGAGGCAAGGCTGTAAGAGAAGAAGGATTGAAGCAGGGTGAGCCCACGTTCCAGCTCCCCACAGGCAATCCCTCGGAGCACTGAGTCCTCCTCCCCGCAGTGACTATTTTGGGAAGCCCCCTTGGCCACCACACTGCTGGGAGCTGCTCCAGGCACATCTACAGCAGCAGATGAACACCTCGAGGCGGGCTCCGGGCACAGCTGGGCTACAGAAATGCCCTCAGCAACCCCCTCATGGGGGCAGAGACTCCACACCCCCAGAGCACAAACCCCAGCGCCTTAGGCCCCAAGGAAGGGTCATCTCAGTACCTGGAGGCAACTGTTCCGGCTCCAACTCCTTCGTCTGCAGAAGCATCTCCAAAAACAGCACGGAGAAGTCAGGGCTCAGCTCTGGGCTGCGGGGAGAGAGGAGCCAAGTAAGAACAGCAGTTCTGGGGGGGGAAACCTGGCACTGGTCCCGTGCTCCTTGGGCAAAGGGGCAGCCGGTTCATCCCAGCTGCCAGATCCCAGGCTGACACAGAAGCAAGGCTCTGCCCTGGCTTGGAGTCCCACCTCTGTGTGCTGCCAGCAGCCTAATCCCACGTGCAGCGAGGCAGGGGCTGCGGGCAGACCTGCTCTTACAGGCTGGACTCCTCGTGCTGGCAGGCACAGAGGTTGATGCTTGGTACACGGCTGGAATCCGAAAGCCTCACATACCTGGCGCCAGGCAGCCGGAGGAGAAGGGGGCCGAAGATCTCTCCCAGGGCCCGAGGGTGGAGGCTGTTGCTCTCGGCCTGCTGCGATACCTTCCCCAGATGCCGGAGCAGGAACTGCAGGGTGAGCGTGTTCTGGAGCGGGACCGCAGGCGACTCCAGGGCCAGCAGCAGCTGCTTCCGGCAATTCTCCGGCTGGGGTATCTCTGGGGAAGAGAAGCAGACCCGATGGAAGAGCTGGGACGGCCAGCACCGCTCCATGCTCCAGCTGCAGTGGCGTGGGAGCGCCGTCAGCAACAGGGGCCACGTGCCAGAGCCCGCAGGGACAGGACTTGTTTTAATACCCCGAACGCATCCATCCTCCACAGGCACCCGTTCCCAAGCACAGCCAGGGGAGGCCCTTACCCTGCAGGATACGCAGGATGTCTCCGTGCACGGCCACCGGCACCACGGGGGAGGGCAGGTCCTGCAGGTAGCCTCGCAGCGCCTCGCACAGGGAGTGCACGTCAAAGGGCTCCAGGTCACCCAGGGTCCAATCTGCCAGGGCACAGAATGCCCAGGGTGATGGGTGCAGCTCTGGGCACCTATCCCGGAAACCATCACGCACCACCCAACCAGCTAGCCCAGGACACGGCAGCCACAGGCAGCCCTTGGGCAGCCAAACAGGATAAGGACGCTTGGAAGTGATACCTGCACCCCAAAAACAACCTGGCTCTGGGAACCCAGACAGGTTCCCCCCCCCCTCCCCCCCCCCAGGATGGGGTAGAGCTCATTTTGGATGCCCACCCTCTTTGCCCTCAGCCCTGCCACAGGAATCCTGGGCATGCAGCACTCGGATGAGAGCTTTGTTCCCTGCTGCTGGTAGAGACAAGCACAGCCTGAGCAGCCCTACACTGAACCCAGTGAGGAAAACATCTCCCTCAAACAGCGCCATCCCATAAACACAAGGCTGTCGGGATGGCAATAAAGCCTGTCCCAAAAGCAGCGCAGCCTGAACTGCCAGCACCACATAGTTGGGCTTTGCAACAACATCTGTGGAAGGGGACAAGCCAGTACAGTGCTGGATGAGGCCCAAGCTCAGCCAAGCGGCAGACAGCTCCGGAGGCTCCCCGGTACAGACATCGGCTGCCGGCACAGCGGAGCCAAGGCTCCAGCCACCAAACTGAGCTCAAAGATCCTCCCCTGCTTATTAGTGCTGTGCCAGAGCGCGAGCAGCCGCCACCGGCCCATCCACAGAGCACCCCAGAGCAGGGCGCCCGAAGGGAGCAGGACACAAGCACAGGGGTTCGCTTGGCCCCCGAGTCTCTGCGCCAGCACCACGGCCCTTTGCTCCAGGAATCCCCCCCCTTTCTCCCAGCCCTTCCACTCGAGCTGGGGATGTGTGGGGCCGGCCCAGCCCCCCAGGCAGCGTGCTGGGAGTCAGGAACTGCCTGGCCTGGATTGCATTACTGCTGGCGCTGTCACAGCCACTAATCTCCTCCATCTGAGCGGATTCGCCTCCTCCCCGCGCGGAGCTGGTTCTTACCGGTTCTCAGCGCTTGCCTCAGCTCGGAGCCAGATGTCCTGTACAGCATCTCGCTGTCTATCCCTGCGGAAGCGGGGACACGGCGCTCAGCTGCCAGCACACGCACCGCGGCGCGGCCAGCCCGGCAGGGCGACAGCTAAACCAGGCCTGGAGGGCGTCCAAGCAGCCCCCAGGACCTCCCCCCCGGTTCAGTGGCCTCGTTTCTCCCCCGTGGCATAGCTGCAGGCTGGAAGTGATTCCTAAACGCCAGCACCCATGAGGGCATGTAGGTGTCCTGCCTGCAGACCCAGCACCCACACCCCTCTGCAGGATGGGGCAGCGGGGTCAAGCCCGGCGCTGGGGAACAGCAGCTCAAGCCAGCAAGGAGCAGGCTTGAGTCCTGCATGTCCCATGGAGCTTTTAAAGACAAGTGCCTCCTCCTCTGGCCTCTCTGTGGGGCTTCAGGGGTATCAGCCCCGCAGTGCTCAACATCCCCCCTTACCTTTCTTCTCAATAGCTTCCACCAGCTTCACCAGCAGCGGGGGTGCAAGCTCGGGAGGGCTGAACTGCTCCTGCAATTCCAGGAGAGGAGACCCTGGGGGAGAGGGAGGGAAGGAGGGAGAGAAGGGTCAGCCTCAGCTCAGCCCCCAGCCGAGCCGAGCCAGGGCACGACCAACGCACTCTTAAGAGCAGAATCCAAGAGTGAGGAAAGTCGTGGCCCCTGCTGCAAGGCTGCGGCCCATGCAAACACTGCGCAGGGGCTGGGGGAATCTGTGAGCTGGCTCGGAACGAGCCCAGCCTTGCTCCAAGCCCCTAACAGGGTGTGCACAGGGGATCCCCACTGCTCCTGCAGAGCACAGGAGGCAGAGCCTGTCTCCCTGGGGCCAGGCAGCACAGGGGTCAGCAGAGCTCAGGCTGGGTTCAGTGCCCAGCACAGGGCTGGCAGAGGAGCAGGGCCAGGGAGCTCGCTCCTGGTGGTGAGCTGCGCTTAATCCAGCGATTCAGACAGAACTCCATGTCAGCAAATTCCTGCCCTTGATTGCTCGTTTAACACGGAAACCAGCCCTCTGCCTCCCTCCCTCCGGGAGCCCACAGCCTCCCGCAAGCTGTTACAGGACACAGCATGGCACTGGGGTTCCTCTATTCCCGGAGGAAGGATCTACAGCCCTGCATCGGGTGGCATTTTGCTGTCACTTCCAGAAGATCTGAAGCTGCCAGCTCTGGGCACCCCCTTTCCCCAGTGCTGGAGGGTGCTGCATGCCGGGGCAGGAGCACGCAGGCCCGGCCAGGCAGCTGCCAGTGGGATCCTTGCCGGCGGACGAGCCGTGCCAGGCCCTGTCTTGCATCCAGCTGAGCACCAGCCGGTGCGGGAGGCTCCTTGGGGACCCTGGGAGAAGCCCACGGTCGGTGCAGACACCCGCTCTGGGGATGTAGAGCCAAAAGGCTGCTCCCCATTGCGAAACACAGCTCTGTTGTCATGGAGCTGACCTGAACTCGCCCGGTGTGGTCTTAGCATGAAGCACAACAAGCTGAAACTCCACAATGGACTGAGCCTCCTGCACCCCCAGCTTCACGGGGAGACAAAGCAGCCACAGAAAGGGGAGCACCCAGTTCTGTATGAGCCTGTGCTGCTGGGGGGGGGGGGGTTGGTTAATTCCCAATGGGAGAGGGAATGGAAAGGGGCCCAGCGTGGTGCTGGTCGGAGCGGGGACGATGCAGGCAAGCTGCCAGGCTGGCAGCTCCGAGCCTGACCCTTGGGAAGGGCTGAAGGGAGAGTAAATAGTGGTGCTGCCCACGTGGCCCGGCCGGGAATGTGCTGCTTCAGCAGGCAGCAGCTTGCCTGTTTGGCTCAGCAGGAGCCAGCAGCAGCTCCCGAGCCCGCGGGGCCCCGGGGCCGGGCTGCCCTGCACAAGGCAGCTCAGAGCAGGGCCGGGGCAGCTGCGGAAATAGCACCGAGCCGCATGTTCCGCTCGCCTTCTCCTTCTGGAAGGCAAACACCAGCAGCTCGTAAATCCACTGCTGGAACACGCTGGGGCTCGTTGCTCTGCGGTGCCAGGCCTGCGCCCAGGCTGCGGGACAGAGGTGGCACCGGCCCTGCTCCACGTGTGACACCGGGGGCTAAGGGATTCCTGTAGCCAGGGGAGGATGAGGGGAAGGGGGCAGAAACCCCATCAGCTCTGAGCTTTGTGGGGCAGCCAGAAGACATCTCTGCACCTCCCAAAGTGCAGACCACAAGGAAATAACACGGGTTTGGCTCAAATACAGTTTCTCAGTTGCAAAAATGCCTCTCCCCATCAGCAGCTCAGCAGGCTGCGTTGTAAAATAGGGTGTTTGAATTGCCATTGTGCAGGTCCCTGCTGTGCCCAAAATAGAGGCTGCTTGGGGGGATGTGAACACAGGGGACGGGGCTGGCACCCACCTTGTGTGCCCTCATACCTGACCCTCACCCTGCTCCATCCCCAGGCAGGATGCAGACTGGCTGACTTTGGGTTTCTTTCCTAACTGCACCTTTTCTGTGTGTCAGGAGCGTTGGAACGTATCTTCTCCCACATCCCTGCACAGGGCAGCACCTCTGACCACCCAGACACACCTCCGCCAAGCCCTGCTTGAGAACAAGAGGAGGAGAGCAAGTCCACAAAGGCTCAAATCCAGCCCCCGAGGGAGCACAGGGCTGGATGCAGACAAGGCCGACACATCCTCTGCAGAGCGTGTCCCAGGCTCCCAAGAGCTGCTTTCTACGGGGTGACTCAGGTCAGCAGCTCTCGCTGCCAACCCAAAGGCACAGCCCGACCACATTCCCACCCTGCAGAGACGTTTCCAGCCCTCTGGCTCCGGGAACAGGAGCATGGGAGGCAGCTGTGGGGCACTGCACCAGCCCCACCACCCTGCTTTCTGACACGGGGGCTTCTTTCCGTTCCTTAAGACCCCAAGAGGTGTCTCCCACAGCTGATGGGACAGCCATGGCTTTCGGACAGAGGACGGGGAGTGTGCTCGGATGCGCCCCAGCTCCTGCTGTCCCTACTCCTCCTGAGTGCATCAGCACAAGGCACGGGAAGGCAAAGTGTGGCTGTGACCCCTTTGTGCCACCTCAGAGCACAGGGGGGCTGCTGAGCCCCTGCCACAGGGCCTGCCGCAGCTCCACAGGCAGCGCCGGCGCATGGCAGCATTCCCAGCTCCCGGACCAGGTCCATGCCAAGCCCAGTGCCGGCTGGGAAGCAGGTGCAGGATGGCCCATGTCCTGCCTAAGGGTGGCTGCCGGGCCCCAGGGAGAGCTCCGGATCCTCAGGGAGGGATGGGTGCCAGGCAGACAAGCACTTCGCTCCTGTTCTCGGAAGGACTCTTTTAGAGCCTGACTTTTCTCCTCTTGCCCAGAGACAAGTAATTGTGTGTCTCAGCAGGGCTGAGTGGCTCTTGGCAGAGAGCGATGGTGCTGGGAGGTGGCTGGGAGAGGTCAGGGCTTATTCCTAAAGAGAAGGAGAGGGGTAAAACCCTCAGCAGAGCAGGGAGAGGGACCAAGGGCCACAGGGATCCTGGCTAGTTGCACGCCAGAGAGGGAGAAGGATCTTGGAGAGGCAGGAGTGGGACAAGGCTCAACCCAGGAAGTTCTGCTGAGCAGCTTGAGAAGCTGCAGGAACAATGTGCTTTTCTCTTGGCCAGGTCTGAATGTGAGCCCTGTCCTGGTTTCACCTGGGGTAGAGTTAATTCTCTTCCTGGTAGCTGGTGCAGTGCTGTGCTTTGGCTTTAGTCTGAGAATAATGGTGATATTTTAGTTGTTAAGTTGTGCTTATCCTAAGTCAAGGACTTTTCAGGTTCTCATGCTCTGCTGGTGAGGAGGGGCACAAGAAGCTGGGAGGAAGCACAGCCAGGACAGCTCACCTGAACTAGCCAAAGGGCTATTCCATAACCAGTATGCCCAGTATAGAAACTGGGGGGGAGTTGGTTGGAAGGGGCTTGGGGACAGACTGGCCATCTGTCAGTAGGGTGCTCAGCAATTGTACTGCGCATCACTTGTTTTCCTTGAGTTATCCCTCTCTTTTTGTTATCTCCCTTTCCATTATTATTACATTCGACTTGATTTCGATTATTAAACTGTTGTTCTCTCAACCCACGGGTTTCACCTTTTTTCCTCCCCAATTCTCCTCCCCATCCCAGTGGGATCAGGGAAGGAGCGAGCGGCTCCGCGGCACTTAGCTGCCGGCTGGGGTTAAACCACAACCCCAGACAACACGATGGGGCGATGAAGCCAGTGCTGCCCAGCAAAGCCTCGCACAGCCCCTCAGCCACTACACGCCGGGAGCGGAGCAGGGTTGGAGCACAAAGCAGGGCTTACCTTGCTCCAGAGCTTCTGGGAGGCGGCAGCCGCCGGCACCCGGCGTGGCGGGCAGAGGCCTCTGCACTCGGGGCCGGTGAGAGGGCACCGAGATCTTCACCGGCCCCACGTACTCCACGTACGTGCCCGGGAAGTCGCCCTTCTGCTTGGTCCGCTCGTTGACACCCAGGATCCATCCGATCTGGTTGGGGGTCTGCTCATCGCCGTCTTTGAAGCCCAAGGCTTGCAGGGCCCCCTTGCTCACCACCAGGATGTCCCCAGGCAGCAGATCAATGTCCTCCTCACGCTCCTTGCGGTAGGGGTAGAGCGCACGGTACTGGAAGCCATCGGTGCTGCCCATTCTCTCTGCTGCGGGGAGAAGGGCTCCGGATGCTGAGGCAGCACGTTTCGGGTGGGAGAGGAGGGACTTCAAAGGCAGGTCTCCCCCATCAGCACTCTGAATGTCTCTGCATGAACCAGCACCCCAGGAGCGTGGTCCGGGTGTCCCGGTGTGCTTAAGTGCAGCCCCTTTTCCTTAGTTTGAAACCACGATTCAGCCAAATGATGGAGCAAAGGGAGAAGGAGACAAACATAATCCAGCACTCGCGAGCGGGCATGCAGCAAAGAAACAGGAGGTCAGGGTCTGCTTCACCAAAAAAGAAGCAGGTTTCTTGGAGTCCAGGGGGCAAAAGGACAGTGGACTTCCAGCCCAGAACAGCGTAGGGTGCTCCGTCTGCCTTCCCAGGGCCTGCAAAGAGAAGAAGACTTGTCACTGCAAAGCCAGGCAGCCCTCACCCTCCTGAGACACCAACATTCCAATGGGGGGGTTCATCTGAGCACCTGAGAGAGGCAGGACTCGTTTCTTTCCTACCTACCAGCTGATGTTTGAGCCCTGGATCCAACCGGGACATGCTACTACCAGTTTACACTCCCCAAAGCAAGAGAGGAGCCAGCGGCTGCAAGCAGGAATGCCACCTCCTCTCTGCTACAGCCAGGCACCAGCTCTGCATCTTAAGGAGGTTCACTCCTGCTTCTTCAGCTTACCCTCCTCGTAGCACTTATGCAAACATGAAGACAGCAAGTGGGACAAAACAGCCTTTATGCAGGAACTTGCATACAGAAAAGAGCCACCCTGCAACCACCCGTTGGGAGGCTCTGAACAGCAGCCAACCAAACTGATTTAACCTCGCCTTGTTCAATCGATTCAATTTCACAGTTCACCTTTACATCTCCCCATGCAATCCCCCCCAAGGCGTTCTTCTGAAGGTAGCTGCCCACAAATGTAGCTTAACCAAGCTTTGCCATTCCCACAGAGCAGCACTTCAAAGCTTTGCTCTGAGCAAAGCAGCAGCATCAAGTGCAGGCACGGGTTCCTTCCGCAGAGATGGCCTTAAAATCATCTTGAGAAGCCTTCAAGCCTGCTTAGAGCTGCTCATCTGCCTTTCAGCTATTCAGAAATGGAAGAATCTGCTGCCTGCCCTGCCCAGAAATCCTCCAAAAAGAAGAAACCTGGGTTCTGACATGTTGTGGAAGAGACGTGTGAGCTGGGGCATTCCCAGCAGCCAGGCACGTCCTCTTCTTCCCATCCCCTCCCGGCCGCACAGGCCAGTTTTCCACCTCCCCCAGGCAAATCCCAGCATTCCGGTTCCCATAGGATGGCATGCAGCCCAGGACGGGACCGACAAGGAACTGGGGCAGCCAGGGACCAGCCTGCTCAGGGACACCCAAACACTGCAGGTCCTGGTAATGGCTTGGAGCTGTTTTGGCCCAGAAGCCACCAAACCCAGCTCAAACTCGAGTCTCTGAAAGCTGTTAGTGAGAAGGAAGGTGCTCCTCAGGGCTCAAGAGCCTCTATGCAGGGAGGTGAGAAGGCAAAGCGAGCCGGGACACCCTTCCCAGCGGGATTAATGCACAACCAAGCACGGCACAGAGCCAGGGCTGCTGTGACCGCTGGCTGGACTCGGCGAGATGCACCAACGTTGGTAATCCGCAGTACTTCAAAATAACCCTTCTTGGTTATAACCCAGCAACATGTTCCAGTTCACAGCAGCTACAAACCCCCCTCCTGCACGAGCCTGAGACCGGTGCGAGCCCCCTGAGAGGAGCCAGCTTCATGTCCCCACAGCCAGGCTCTGCAGCCCAGCACCACGCTGCGGGTTCCTTCCCTTGCCAAAGAAGAAAGGCACAAAGAAGCCGTGGCACATGAAACCTGTGCAGCAGCCAGGGCCTGCGCTGGTTGCTTGCACTTGGGCAAGTGTCCCAGCTGGGCTGGCTGTGCCATGAATGAGCAGGCGCTGCCCTCGGGGAGGTAAGACACTCGTGGCCAGGCTCTGGCGGATGGGGAACAGGACTGAGCCTGATCCCGGTTGCTGGAGAGCTGCTCTGGAGCAGCACCAGCCTTGCAGAACTCCTGGAGAGGCTCTGGGGAGGTTCCTGGTGTTTGCAGGAGAAGCAGCACATCCCTGCACCAGGCAAGCTCCCACCATTCCGGGCTGGCGGCCGCGGAGAACTCGCTGCAGAGCCCACATTCCCCCGATCCAATTTTCCCAGCCAGGAAAATATTACTTCATGATCCAGAGCATAAAGAGAGATTTATGACCAGGCTGACTGCCTGCCCCTTGCCCATCTGAGCGCTGCTTGTCAAGGTCCAACAGAGCCGAGCCGGCAGCGCCAGGGGCACTGTCTGACTGCCAAGGGCCCGAGTGGCTGCTGCCTGCTGGGAATGATTCCGGCAGCTCCCGCTCCTCCCGCACCCCGTAATGCACCCAGAGGCAGCAGAGCCCAAAGCCCGTGGGGTCAGTGCTCCCTGACAGGCACCTCCCCAAATTCCAGCCGTGGATCCCAGCCCCGACTGCAGGCGCCTCAGACAAGCCAGTGCAGCTGAAGAGCCTGGAAGGACAAAACGTTCAGCCCCGGCAAACTCGTTCAGTAGCTTTTCAAAGCAGATCTGTGTGGAGGGCTGGGAAGTTGCTCTGGAGCACCAAGTCTCTCCAAAGAGCAGGTTCCTGCACCTTGTGCCGCACCATGTGGCTCCATCAACTCATAGAATAAGGGAATGGTCTGGGTTGGAAAGGACCTTAAAGCTCATCCAGCTCCAACCCCCTGCCACGGGCAGGGACACCGTCCACTAGAGCAGGTTGCTCCAAGCCCCTGTGTCCAACCTGGCCTTGAACACTGCCAGGGATGGGGCAGCCACAGCTTCTCTGGGCACCCTGTGCCAGCGCCTCAGCACCCTCACAGGGAAGAATCCTTCCAACCTTCTTCTCTGCGGCAGGAACGCAGAGCTGCAGCTCTGTGCCACCGCGCTCTTCACATCCCAGGGGGTCACCGGGCACAGATAACTTTGAGCCAGCCTGATCCTGGAGCAGCCTCACGTGCCTTCCTCCTGTGGGGATCGAGTGCCTGTGAACGCAGGTGAGGAACCCCCCAGGAAACCCAAATCCACACGGCTCATACTGGCACCGTCCTCTCCAGGGAGGCTTCGCAAAGCCCTGAAACAGCTCTTTGGAGAGAAGGCAGCGCCGAGAGGCTGGGACACGCTCGAGCCTGTCGGCTGGAAGCACACCTCCGAGCCTGCCAAAAGATTCCAGCTGGGCCCAGCTCCAGGTTCGCTGAGCTCTCGGAGAGGAGCCTCGTGTGTCTGCGCCGCCGAGCACTTGCTTCGGCTGCTCTGGCGATCCCGTGCATCAGACAAGCACATACCTTTGGTAAATCTATGTCAGCGCCCAGAAACAAGCCCTCGATTCATTCCCCGCTGTCAATACTGTCTTTGTTGGGATACATGGGTTTGAAACAAAAAACGCATTACAAGTCTTTTTGTGTGTGCCCAGCACATAAATAAAAGCATCTTAACGTTTTAAATGTGGTTCCTGGGCTTTTAAACCCGGTTCCAAATGCAGTTCAAAGGGCAGCTTGACTCGAAGCGATGCCGAGTGTTACTTTCCCTCCAGTGAGGCAAAAGAATGCGTATGAGTCTTTAAAGGAAAAATATGCTTACAACAACGTACCCAGCTCAAACCTTTCCAAGCTACAGCACATCCTTAGTAAGCAAAACAAGAAAACCCAAAGCAAGTTTTGAACTGCAAAACCCTCCACGGTAACGGGCTGCAAGCAGCGAGAACAAAGCTTTTGCCTTGAAGAAAACCAGAAAATAGG
The DNA here is from genome assembly GCF_004027225.2 of Strigops habroptila. NCBI lineage: Eukaryota > Metazoa > Chordata > Aves > Psittaciformes > Psittacidae > Strigops > Strigops habroptila. The sequence continues at coordinate 990,761 of NC_044296.2, forward strand.
ATGTATGCAACTAGGGATGGGAACAAACATGGACACGGGCCCGCCTGCCATGCGGTGCCCTATGGTGACAACCGCTGCCAGGGCTGCTCTCCTGAGAGTGCACCGCAGCAGAGGCACGGGGCAGCCGAGGCCATTGTCCCCTTTTTCACCTCTTTTCTGGCCAAGAAATGCTTCTCATGGATCTGGCAGCAGAGCCTGAGGCACAGCAGTGTCCTGCCCATGGCCACCAGCAGCCCTTTGCCAGGGACACGGAGCAGAGAGGTCTCAGCAACCTCCTCCTCCAAGGCTGGACAGTCCGAGAGCACCTCAGGCTCTCTGCAGACCTGCTCCAAGACTTCTCCTACCGTCCAGAGGCTCCTCCTGACATCAGATTGTCTTGCTTCAGTTGAAGCTTGTCTTGTGCTCCCCACCTCAAACTTCCTCCTCCTCCCTGCAAGAACCTTTTACATCTCCTCCCATTTACCGAGGGTGAAAAGGACCAGCACACCAACACCATCACTTGACTGCAGGCTCCCTTTCCACCAGCACCCAAGCAGCAAGAACACACTCCTGCCATTTTAAGAGCATTCACGGGGCTGGGTTTGGGGACTTCTGCCAGAAATAGACCCAGAAGCTGTTATTTTGGCCACTCCCCTCAAAAATTCCAGTTCTAAAAAAGCTGAGGACATGTAAGAAAAAATAAAACCCCAAGTGCTCTTGCTAAGTTATCTGCTCAAAATCACCCTCCCCAGGGTATTTGGAATTCAGACGATGATTTATTAGCAGCTCTGCACAACGCAGCAATCCCATGAAGTAACCTACAAGGTGAGGAGCACCCACATTAGCAGGTCAGCATTATTCGGGTACTAGTCGAGAGAGGCAAGACCTTCCAACATGAGAAATCCACTGTCCCTGTCCCTGCTTGCTTTTTCTCTTCCATTACTCAGTTCCTTTAGCTCCAAGCTGTGGCTCCAGATATTCCCAGAGGAATTAAAAGAGCCCTCGATATTATAAATACTCTTTTTTCATTGTAAACACAGCCCAGCACTCGGGAGCGAACCTCCGGCGCTCTGACACGGCTCCAAACTGGTTCCAGAAACCACTCTGCTCCTCGCCACATTCCAGCTGAGCTGTGGTTTCTCTTCCAACCCAGAGCTTTTGTCCAGCGAGACCCAACTGCGGGCAGAAAGGGTTTTGCTGTGTGCTTAAAACCTTGTTCTAGCGAGCTAAAAACCGAGGGCTTTGGGGCAGCAAAGGAGCACCAAAGCCTCGCTGCGAACCGCACGGACTGAAGCATGATCTGCCCATGTCAGAGAAGAGAGTCACCAAAGAAACCAAACCATGGCTTGGACTTTCCCACATCATGGAAGAGTCGATGACTCCAGCAGTGGCCAACCCAGCCTCGGGGACACACCAGCTCTTCGCATGTTAGGGAAGGGTGGGGGAATGGCCAGGAAAGCAGTGATTTAGGCTATATTTACTCAGCTGTCTCCATTCTCTGCTCTCACAGAGAAAGTCACAGGGCCAGTTCCCCAGTGGCTCGAAGAGCTGCTCAGGAAATAAAAGCCGTGCATGAATGGGGAGGAGACGCGGCCATTCCTGTGCCGCGCTGGGCTTGGGTACCCGAAGGCACAATGCTGGTGCCACTCCAGCTCTTGCACAGCTCATTCTAGACAGGTTCCCGGTTTTATTTCCCATTGGAAACACCTCAGTTTGGGAGGTATGTGACCACGGGAACCTTCCTCTTCAGGTTCAGGGCTCAGGGGCTCAGAAACATCCACAGGATCACAAGAAACACAGCACACACACACCTCACTGCAAAAAGGTGGCCACCATCCTACAGCCAGGGTTTGGGGGCAATTGTGCCTAGAGACAGCAAAGCCACCGCCACCCAAGGCTGGATTCCAGCACATCCAGCCGAAGGGGAGCATCCCTGCACCACCCGACCCCAGCCTGGGCAGAACCATGGTGGGACCAAGCCGCATCCAAGCCACAAGCCCAGGCTGGATCCCTGCAGCCCTGACAGGCAGCGCTGCCCGGAGGGTCCCGGTGCAGGGGGAATGGCACCGAGGTCCCCGCGCTGGGGATGGAGATGGCCCGGGGGGGGGGTGTCGGAGGGACACAGGCCTTGCACGGCGGGGGGGATAGGCCCAGCCCCCGGTGGCACGGCCCGGGGGGGCGGCAGTGCCCTGGCAGCGGGGCCTCCTGCGCCGGCACCACCGGGAGGGCGCGGGGAACAGCCCCGGTGCTGCCCCCCGGGACGGGGCAGAGGCTCAGCCCGCGGGGCCCGGCGAGGTGCGGGCTCACGGTGAGGGGCCGTGCACCCCGCGGGGACCGCTCCGGTTCCCCTCCCGCCTCCCTCCCTCCTCCTCCTCCTCCTCCTCCGGCCCCGGTGCCCCCGGCCCTGTCCCACCTCTCCGCCGGCCCCATCCGCCGCCGCCGCCCGGCTCCAGCCCGCTCCTGCCTCACAGCCCAGCGGCAGCCTGGGAAAGGGCCCGAGCGCCGCCGGAACGGCCCGAACCCGCCCCGGAAAGACCCGAGGGGAGCTAGGAAGGGACGAACCTGCCCGAAGCCTCGGCGGCCCCGCCCCTTCCCCGGCTGCCGAACGCGATCGGGACCACGCCCCTCGCCCGAACTGCTCCGGAAGGAGCCGAGGCGGCGCCGGCGCCAACCGGCTTTCGGCGCTAAGGGAGAGCGCGGCAGCGACCCCTAGCGTAGGGTTGGGAGCACAGATCGGGCCCAGCACCGCGGCTGCATCGGGCACGGGGCACGGCACCGGGCACCGCGGCTGCACCGGGCACGGGGCATGGCACTGGGCACCGAGACTGCAGCGGGCACGGGGCACGGCACCGGGCACCGCGGCTGCACCGGGCACGGGGCACGGCACCGGGCACCGAGACTGCAGCGGGCACGGGGCATGGCACTGGGCACCGTGATGGCACCAGGCATGGGGCATGGCACTGGGCACCGCAGCTGCACCGGGCACGGGTCATGGCACCGGGCACTGTGGCTGCACCAGGCATGCAGCATGGCACTGGGCACCGAGACTGCACTGGGCACTACACTGGACATAGGGCATGGCACCGGGCATTGGGACTGCACTAGATGCTGGGCATGGGACACGGCACTAGGCGGTAGGCAGGAGCAGTGCCCTGGCCACAGGGCACATTGGGCAGTGGTGCTGTGGACATAGGGCACTGCATTTGGCTCTGTGGTGGGCACTGGGCTGGGTACCATACCCAGCACTGGCACCCACGATCTGGTGCCGGCAACACCAAATCCACCCCCTGGCTGCAGACACCACATCACGGCTCGTTGCAAGAAACAATTTTAATACAACATAAACTTTGTTGAAGGTAAGAGCAGAGCTGGGCACTGTGCAGGAAGACACGGTCCCCTTGGCTTTCAAGACATTTTCCATTAAGAAATTCCTTCTCCCACCATATCCATGCCACTGGTGCATGGCCAAGCCCCCTTCCCACAGTGCTGGTGTGCAGGGGGTGCCTGATGTCTCCCCAAATCCCCACTGCCTTCCCAGACCTTCGTACAGACACTAGAGGAAGAAGCAAAGGAAATACCGAGCTGCTCCGGCTGCTCATTTGTTGGGGTTAAACGGCACCGGTTTGAACGGGAGAAGCAGGAGACGGGACCTGGCACCAACCACAGGCACACAAAATAATCCAACACGCTGCTCCAGGGTAGGAAATGTGCCCAGTGGTGGTGGCACAGTGATGCCCGATGGCAGGGGGGGACATCACCGGCACCAGGGCAGCAAACGGCAGCGGAGGGGGGGGAAGCTGGAACATGCATTATCAAACGGGAACGTTCATATCATAGAAAACAGTAGAAATGGGAGGGAAATGCTGGGTTGAGCCGTAGTTTTGTCAGACAAAAAGCGACAGGAGGGAAGGGGGGGGGGAATTCCAAATGCCAAATGAAGCAGCAGCACAGGCGCTGCCAGGAATACTGGCTTTTTATGGATGTCTGTATGCACTGACTGATGGACACCACGGAATGTGCTGGTAGAAGAGATGCAAAGAGCAAAGCCAACCCTAAAAAAACCCATTAATATTTGCATCTGATTGCTGACCCCCCTGGGAAGGTCTCTGCTTTTCCCACTTGGAAAGGCTGATGGAGCTGGGGGGGCTCCAAAAGACTCTGAATAAACAAATTAAAACCTTTACATCCGCTCTACACTGATAAATAAACCATCTGCATCATCATACGGTGAACCCATATGCAAATAAAATCACCCCTCTGCATCCCAGCTGGGAGTGCCAGTACTGGGGAATGTTACTGTGGGTTTGTTTTGGGCTTTTTCATTTTAACTAATACAGTTTCCCCCCCTCACAACGGGGGTTCCTCGGGAGATTTGGGGTGTTTCCAGCTGAAACTGAAGTTAAAAAGTGGGGAGAAGCGAGTGGGTCTTTGCAAGGTTAGAAAACAGCATGTGGTCAGGCTGGGAGCTGCATGGAAAAGCCTGGGGCCGCTCGGGGCCGTGTGGGACCCTGCGCCGGTCCTGCACTGCCCGTTTAGCTTATAAAAAGTAATAAATTAATTGAGGAATATTTGCATCGAGTCTTTTCTATACACAAAGGTTGGGGCCCTGCCAGGGAAACGTCGCCACCAGCAAAGCTCCCGCGTCTCTAGAAAAATAAGAGCATCTCTCGAGGGGTACAAAAAGCCTTCGGGGGAGCCCAAGTGCTAGGGCACAGCCACAGCCCGGCCCGCGCTGGCGTCCAGGATGGCTCCAGGGACGTTTGTCATGGATATACCACATGGGATGGGTATTTTCGGGAGGTGGTGGGATGCTGTGAGGAGCCTGAACCATCCCCGGGTGCTGGCGTGGGGGCTCAAGGGTGCTTGGTCCCGCTCCATGCGCTGCTCCGGGGTGCTGGGTGCTGAGCACCCAATGGCCCCTGGCTCCGCAGTGGTTGCCGGTGGCCAGTTGCTCCCTCTCTGCAGTTCCAGTGCTGCTGGGAGCCATGGTCCTGGTGCTCGCATCCATCCCGCCACGGTGAGGAGATGCTGCTGTTGGGCTCCTCAGTGTTGCGGATGGGGTAGGAGCCCTGACATTCCCACTCGGCCACCGCCACCTCCTGCTCGTCGCTCTCGGAGCCCTGCACCGCGATCTGTGGGACCGAGCTGGGCTTTGGCTTCTCGGTGCCACCACCCTGCCCGGCTTCGCTCTTGCCACTGTCTTCACTTGCCGACACTGCATCCGGCTCATCAAAACTCACTTCTTGAACCGCTTCTTGCTTCTTGAAGGAGTCCCGGCGCTCCGAGAGGTTCAAGCGTCGCATGACCACCACCTCCTGGTCCCGGTCGTGCCTCTCCCCCAGCCGGGAGCTGGCAATGGGGTGATAACCGTGCTCCCCGGTGTACACCGGTGCTTCACCCTCCCCAATGGCCTCCCCATCCACCGTGGGCATCTCCAGCCCCAGCTTACGGGCACTGCCGGTCTTCTTCTCCACCAGGATGGTGACGATCTCAGCTGACTGGACACGTTTGAGGAGCGGGGAGCGGGGGCAATCAGCACTGCGGGGCCGTGAGCTCTGCCGGACGATGGTGGGGGGGGACAGGGTCTTTCCTTGGAAGGAATGAGGGGTTTTGGGGTACCCAGGGAGTGGAGATGGGGAGCGTTGTGGAGAAGGTGGGCGCTGGGTGGAAGAAGGGGTACAAGCGAGGGGCGAGGGGGGGATGCTGCTGGTGGATTTGCGACGTCCCACTTTGTAGCGTTGCCCACCCAGTTTGGGTGCCAGCCCATGCAGAGAGCTGGGGCGCACGTGGCCGGCGGGTGACGTTGGGGTGCTGGAGGAGGGAGAGGTGCTCTGTGGGGACACAGCATCTGCCGTACAAAGAGAAACAGGTCAGCGTGAGGGATGAGGGGGGGGACACGGACGTGGCATCCCCACCACGCTGCCCCAGAGCAGATATCCCGCCTTGGATGAGGTTGGGATACCTGGGGGCAGGTCGGGAGCGGGGCTGCGGCATGGTGTCGTGGGACCCGGGGACACGCTGTGTGTGGGGGACTCCGGGAGGCTCTCGCTGGAGGACAGCGAGTGGTGGAGACCGGAGGAGTAGCTGCGGCTGGTGTGCAGGACCGACGACTGCTTGGAGATCTTCTTGAAAAGGGATTTTCTCCTGGGGAGAGGACACACACAAAGGTGGTGGAGAAAGGAATAGCCCTGAAAGCTGGTGGCCCTGAGTCTGGCAAGCTGGTGCTGGCAGGACTGGACCCTGATGAACACCACAGTATGACAGAGCCAGAGCAAATCCCCTCGCTACGACACACACCAGGACAAATGCCATTTTATCCCAGCCCAATTCCACTCACCTCTCCTGGCCGTCCCTTTTCCTGCTCTTCTTACTCCTCCGTGCCATCCTGGTCTTGGAGCTGTTTTTCCGCGCGGGGCCGATTTTGATGGAGGTGTTCTCCAGGGCCGTGGTCCGCAGGGCCACTTTATTCCCACTCTGAGGGATGGGAAATGAATCACTGCAGTGTGCTGGATCCAAGCACCAGATCCAAACCAGCTCCTGCCTTGGCTGCTGGTGGAGGCAATGCTGGAATGCTGTTGGATTGATGCACTGGTCCTGGGCAAGCAGCGGGGCTCTGGTCACCTACCTTCAGCAGCAGCTCCACGACGTCCCGATGGACTAAACCTAGCACTGACTCGCCATTCACATGTGTGATGAGGTCACCTGCTCTCAGCCCTGCTTCCTGCGCCGGGCTCCCCTCTTCCACGCTCTGCAAGCAAAAGACCAAGATTTCATTTGGATGCAAGCCTAAGTTTCCTCCCAGGGTTTTCCCATCGGGAAACCTGCTGTTTGGCACTACTGGTCCCTCCCCACATACCCAGACCATGTGGTGCACGGTGTAGACATCGCTGTCGCCCATGTAGACGCGGATGGCGCGCAGGGTGAAGCCGTACTTCTTGCCCGAGCTGTGGATGATGATGGGGGGCCGCAGGCTGGCGATGGCGAGGGATGAATCTCGGCTTGGGGAGGAATCACGGGAAGAAGGGTTGGACGAGAGGGAGTGGGGGGAGATGGGGCTCATCAGGGCACCTCCAGCGAAGTCGTCTGCAAGCAGGAGAAACCGTCTCAGCCTGAGAAAACCATGTGGCAAGGGCCACCCGGCAGGATAAACCACGCAGTGCACAGACCTGATGTGATGATGAGGGACAGGGCTGAGACAGAGGCGGATTTGGGGACGCGGCTGCCCGGCGAGGCTCGCTGTCTGTCTGGCACATCCTTTTGGCTGCTCAGCCGACGGCTCCCACCCGGCTCCAGGCCCCGTGGAGCTGGGTTTTTGGTGCCGGTGCTGTTGCTTCGGAGGCGGATATGGTTCAGGCTGACGAGGTCGGCTGTGTAGAAGGGAGGAGGGAGAATTTGGGGATGTGGAAAAGCCACCCCATGCCATGTGGGGACCTTGCAGGCCCCGGTGCATTCCACTCTGGCATCCCACACACACCGGATAACACCGACGGCTTCACCACACCACCAGTGCCTGCGTCAGGGTCTCCCAGCACAAACTTGGGTCTCTCCGGCTTGGAGGATGCCACGCAAGGGCTTTCATCCTCTGAGGAGAAGGCAAACTTGGGCATGGTGTCCAGGCTGACGGTGCTGGGCAGCGCAGTGGGGCTGCGGCTCCGCTCGTGCCGGGAGGTGTATGGTGTGGAGCTGCAGGATGTCCAGGAGCGGAGCCTGCATGGGGACAGCAGGAGGGCTTGAGACAACCAGAGATGGGTGAGGGGGATGGCAGCAAGCTGCTGCAGTGCCCCAGGACATGTCTCACCAACACCTCTGCAAGCCCTTGGCACCGGTTTGTGCTGGCACAAGCCCTTGGCACCGGTACAAGCACATATCAATGTTGCATCCCCCATCTCAGCACGCACCGGGGTTCAGTGCCCACCAGCCGGCTCTTGTCCTCATCTCCCGAGTGCCTGTCCTCTTTGTCCTCGTTGTGACTCCGGTCGGAGGATGAGATGCTGAGGTTGGAGTTAACCGCCAGGAATTCGGAGCTGCTGTACACCTGAGGAGGAGACGAGCCATCAGCAAGGAGCAGATTTGGGAATCCAGGTGCTCCGGCATCAGCCAAGACACCGATGATCAGCACAACTGTGCCGGCTGCAGTGCCAAAGCCTCTCATTCCGGATGCCGGAGGAGGATTTGGAGCACCTTGCTGAAGCGATGGGAACAGGAGGAGAACTGCCCGATCTCCACAGATGATTCCTCGTCGTTGGTTTCTTCATCCTCTGAATCCAAGTGCTGGTACCTCTCAGAGCGAGCTGAAAGCAAGAGCCAGAGCAGGCAGAGCTGTCACCCTGCCCACAGCACACCGCATCCTGCCTGACCCTGCTGGGACCTATACCCATGGGGAGCTGTATTGCGGCTGACAGCCCAGTCCCAGCTCTCTGGGGAGTTCTGGGGTGAGAAGGTTTTTGGTAAGACTGAGCAGCCCGGAAACAGGACTGCATCTGGTTTGTGACTTTAGTTGTCAAGCGACCAACTTCACCCAGGATTTTCCATCTCTTATATCCCACAGGAGCATCTGAACTGGGATAACGGATTGATAGAGCAGGGGAATAGGGGATGGATTTGGCCTCACTGTCAAAGTAGCTGGTGTCATCCTCCGACTCCAGCTGGGGGATGAACTCGGCCTTCTGCCGCAGCAGCCCGTTCCAGTCCAGGTGGAGGAAGAAGGAATGGTGCTTCACCTCGTGTGCACCCCCTGCCAGGCAGAGAAACCCACATCAGGGGGATCGGGCAGGATCTGGGATGCTCCCACTCCCATCCCAAATGGCACCGTCTCTCCTCCATGCAAAGCAAATGGCTTAAACCAGGATGGACCGGAGCCCTGTGCAGCCTTCTTGGGGGTGAACCCCGAGCAGGAGACCTCCTCCGAGCATCCTCAACATGGCTTTGGTTTCAGCACAACACCAGCTTGATCTAAATTGGGGCGCCAGGTCACCTCTTAAGTGCTACACAGGCACTGCCATGCGTACCAGTGCCCAAGCGTTCCAGGGGACACTGTCTCAGCAACCGGGTGATCAGGTCCTGGGCATCTGCAGGAAGAGCTTCATCCCCTTCTGGCCACATAATTTCATCTGCAAGGAAAAAGGAAAAGGAGTTTGGAGTGGCCGGAAGAGTTTGGGGGTTGTGATGATGTGAGGTTGCAGGAGAAGCTGCTCCCGGGCAAGAGGAAAGTTCCCCAGGAGCTGGAGCACATGAAATCATGCTCCCACACCAGGAAATCAAAGCTTGAGGAGCCTCTTTGCTGTTCAACTGAGTATGAATGAAGGAATGAAGCTCTCTATGTGCTAAGGACGAGCCATGCCTGCTGCGAAGAGGGAACCACCAACACTCACCACTGATAACCTGCCCAAAGAGCTCCTCGGGGGTGTCTCCAAAGAAGGGGACGCAGCCCACCAGGAACTCGTAGAGGATGATGCCCATGGCCCACCAGTCAACGGGCTTCCCGTAGCCCTGGATGAGGATGACTTCTGGGGCAATGTACTCCGGAGTGCCACACACCTGCGTGGGAAGCAGTGACTGACACCTCTACAATGACCTCTACAACAAGTCTCACTATCCCGGCCCTTAGTGACAGCAGATTGGCCAAGTGGGGCAAGACCTCGTACCTGCTTGTCCATGAACTCCCGAGTGTCCTTCTCCATGTGTCCTTCATAGAGGTTCGTAGTCATGTTCATCAAGCCGATCTTTGATAGACCAAAGTCTGTCAGCTTTATGTGGCCCATAGAGGTGATGAGCAAACTGCAAGAGAAGACAGATGTCCCACGATGATGCTGTTTGCTTCTGGGGGAATCTGAGCAGGACCAGCCAGACCCCAGGACTTCTGGTCCTGGTGCAACAGCACAGAAGCAAGTATTTAGGAACCAAAACCCATGATCTCATTCTGCCTTATCCCCTTGGATTGGATCAGTGCCTTTCCCTTCCCCATCCAAACCCAACCCCATCCTTGCTCAGACCTGACACACGTCCTCACTTGTCAGGTTTGAGGTCCCGGTGGACGATGCCGTAGTTGTGCAGATACTCCAGTGCGAGAACGGTCTCGGCAAAGTACATCTTCGCCATGTCAACAGGCAGCGGGCCCATGTTCTTCAGCAACGTGGCACAATCCCCCCCTGTGGGGACACAGGTCCTGCTGAGCTTGGGGGGCTCAGAGGAGGCAGGGAGATCATCAGGCAGGGCTATGCTGCCTCTCCTGCCAAGCAGGCTCCCAGCCAGGCCCTCCTTGGAGCAGTGTCGATCCCTGGCCACAGGGCACACTCTCCTAGGTGAGCATGGCCACCACCTTCATCAAGGTGAGATTCAGGATCACAAAAGCACCTCCTTGTGCTTTCTGATCTGCTCCCTGGAGCAAAGCAGGGCAGAAGATGCCCAGGTGGTGTCCTTGATGCTCAGACATTGGTGTTCACTGCACCATGCAGCCCTGAATCCCTTTCTCACCTTCCACATACTCCATCACCATGCAGAGGTGTCGCTTCGTCTCGAAGGAGCAGAACATGCTGACCACAAAGGGGTTCTCCGCAAAGGTGAGGATGTCCCTTTCCACAAACACCTGCTGGATCTGGTTCCTCAGGATGAGGTTCTGCTTGTTGATTTTCTTCAAGGCAAAGCGCTGCCGTGTCTCCCTGTGCCTCACCAGGTACACAGCCCTAGGAGACAGCAAAATGCCTGGACCTCAAAATATATTCTCCATACGTTCACCACCAGCAGCACAGGGCGCAGACAGGGAGGACTTGAGAGAGGTTTACAGATAGAGACAAGTGTTAGGAACTTCTCAACTCACCCATAAGCCCCATTGCTGATGAGTTTGATGGTCTCAAAGTCACCCTCACAGGGCTTCCTCCGAGGAGCGGTGGCTGAAGGCTGGCTCTGAAGAAGACACAGAAGGTTTCTAACATTTCCCAGCACGCTGGCACTCATCCGAGCACCATCACATATCACCTCTGAGTGCTCCTTGCTGCCAGGGGACATCCCTCCCTGAGCCCTCTCCAGCTACAAACCCCAAACCAGAAGACCGAGATGCTCTGCAGATCAAGAGTCCACTCAAGAAGCCAGATGAGGGACTGTGAGATATTACACCTGAATACAGCAGCCACCCTTGGGGACAACCCAAACTAACATCTCCCAGCCTAAGATAGCAGAGGAACTGCTGCAAGGAGCTTTGGTGTGGGGTGAGGCAGGATGAAGCTGGAGGCAGCACATGGGACATGCAGGTAGGACCATGCTCACCTCACAGGCATCATCATTCTCTGGCGTGATGGTGTTCCCGCTGTCGAAGTGATCCAGCTGGCCCATCTCTGCAGAAGACAGGGATGGTTTTCACCTTCTTCATGCTCAACCATCACCAAAATAACCCCCCACTAACCACTCGCTCTCCAAACTCAGATATCCTGCAGGGATTTAGCCACATGTTTTGCCCAAGCTGGAGGAATTCAGGTGATGACGTTAAGAGGTTGGATACGAGGTTAAACATTGAGATAATTCTTTCTTTCATGGTCATTCCTGTGTTCCTCAGGGATTATGGTTCTCCCCAGGAGGCCGTGGTTTCCTATGGATTAAGCGTTCTTGAGCTTAATCTGCTTTGCTGAACGTGCTGGGAGCAATAATGAGGGATGCGGGGCTGGCCAAGAGTCTTGGACACTGTCATCCCGGTCCTGCTGTGACCCACCCTGTGACACCAGCGCAGCTCTGCTGGTCCCTCTGCCACCTCCCAGTGCTGGTTCACGTGTGTCAGTGGCCCAAACTGGGAGTCCACATCCCACTGCAGACCTTGGGGCCACCAACCTAAGTGCTTCCCTACCCTCCAGTGGGTCCTTGACAAGCCCGAGTTGGCTGATGATGTATCGGGGAATATCGGTCTTTATTCCCTGGCCAACTTTGGCGTGTCCTTCTGCAGCTTCCAGGAGATGGTAAAACTCCTCCGGGTCAAACTCCTGGATGGGGAAAACCACACACAGTTTAGGAGAGAGGCTTTGCAAAGTTAAACCTTTCCTTGAAGCCCTGCAGGTGCCACCTGTGATTGGGGACAGGCTCTGGATGCATGAAGGAGAAAGCTGAACACTGCTCCTGTTTCTAGCATCGTTCCCCATGGAAAGAGTTGATGGAAAAAAAATGTAGCCCCATGAGTTGGCCTTGGAGGGGAAACCAAGGACACCACACCAGGAGCATGCTCCTTCTTCCAGCTGCAGGAACCACAGCACAAAGGTGAGGTGCAACAGTCAAAAAAGCCCCCTTGAAATGGATGATAAAACTTTCCGAGAAGTTCACTTCTCCCTGCTCCACTAGGGAAAACCAGCTTCTCCTCGGTGAGATATGGCTGTAATGCTAGGGCTGGTCTTAGCTCCCTGTTACAGCCTGGCCAGGATGGTGAGGAGCAGTGGTTCCCATGGTGGACCAGGCAAGGTGGTGAGAAGATGCCTTGTCTTTCATGGCAAGCCTCCTCTCCGGGTGGGCACAGACCAGCAGCACAGACATCAGGAGCTGCCGTGTCTTACCAGGCACTCCAGGAGGCGAGCAGGACGGGAGATAATGATCAGCAGCTTCCTCACCAGTTGGTCGATGAACTTCACCTCCTCGCTCTCTGAACGCTCCTGAGCCTGCCGGAGAGGAGACCCAAGTCAGCCATCTCTCAGTGGCCTCAGGAGGACACGGGACAGGGAACTGCCCCATACTCACATCTCGGAGCATCTTCTCGAGTTTCTCCTGCAGCTCCATGAAGTAGCGGGAGGTGATGAGAGCTCCCTGGGACTTTGCCAAGCAGTCACGGGCCAGCTCAATGATTTGGTGGTGGATGAAGCCCAGCACCCCATCTGCCAGCGGCAGCGTGCTGCTCGGAGAGAAGTTTGTGATGGTGTCCTGTAGACGCTCTTCCATCTGGGCTGTGGCCTGCAAGGCAGAATCATGGAATACCAGGTTGGAAGGGACCTCACGGATCACCTGGATGGTGATGCCTGGGAACACGCATCCCCATGCACGTATTCCAAGCAGTTACCTTGGGGAACCTCTCCTTGTAGACATGGTTCATCATCACAACTTCATTATCAAACATTCCACTCGTCCGTCCAGGGCTGCAGAGGGAGGAAACTGGTTGTGTTATGAGGTCCAAATCATTTACATCTATGCAAATAGCTACTACCCATGAACAGCAATTTGTTCCTTCCTTCTTACACCTGCCCCAGGTGGTTAAAGCTCATCTGAGTGGAGCCACCACTTCCAGCAGCATCCCTCCCACTGCGCATGGATCTGGTCCAGGGAAGGTTAACCTCCCACAAACCCAGGTCTCCAAACTCAAGTCAATTGAAACTCCAGAGCTGAGAAGCTGGTGCATCAGTCACTTGGCTTTGAAGAACAAGCTCATCCTTCCCTTCCTCTGGATCCCATCACTTCTTGCCACTGTTGCCCTTTTTGCAGCTCACCAGCAAAAAAAGCCCCAACCAACCCCCGTGGTGGATGCAGGGACCTTCGTTAAACATGGCTCCTCTCTTACCCTCACCTGACATTGCCTCTCCCAGGCCCCTGATGATCCTGTTACACAAAACAACTCACAGGAGCAGCCAGAAACTCTATAATAAATGGTGATTAAAACCAGCCCCAAGCCACCCGCTGCCAGCCCCAGCCCAGCCTCTGCCATGCTGAGCTGGCCACAGAGCTGCCATCTCCTCGGTGACAACCTCACCACCTACAAAACCCTCTCACATAATTAATCTGATGTTAATGTCACATCCCAACAGCCGAGAAGATGCTGAGAACCAGACCCTAACACCCAAAATCACAGAGCTCAGGATCATAGAATCATAGACGCTCATGGAATGGTTTGGGTTGGAAGGGACCTTTAAAGGTCATCTAGTCCAAACCCCATGCAATAAGCAGGGATATCCAACTACATCAGGCTGCTCAGAGCCCCATCCAACCTGACCATGAACACACCCAGGGATGGGGCGTCTACACCCTCAAGCCATATCTTCTCTACTACCCCGGGCAAGGTGAAAACCTTGGGATGGGTTTAGCAGGGCTGGGACATGTCAGGAACAGCTCACAAGAGGGCAGAGGATGCTCTGGCTGTGCCAGCACCTGGGGCATCACCCTGGCATCACTGTGGGTGCTGCTCACGGTGGGTGCTGTACCTCAGGCTCCTGGACCGAGGGCGCAGGCAAGGCGAGTGCCGCCCTTCCTCATCCATGACGCTCTCCGTGCTGCGGAAGTGCTTAGAAAGGAAATGCAGCTCGTCGGGGGTGGGCTGGTACGGCAGCTGGTGCAGACGCTCCTGGGAGGATGAAGATGACTGGAAAGAGGGAAGAGATGCCAGGGATCAGGAGACGCAGCCTTGCTTCCTGCCAGGGGGGTGGAAACCAGCAAGCCCGGGAGGAAAATACTCCTTGGAGCCTCTTAGGAGGCTGGAAATGCTGTCAGGCAGCATGTTTTGTGCTTGGTAATGTGAAATACAGATGGCAAGGCCAGCGCAGGGAGATCTGCACTGCCCACTCCCACCCCAAAACCCCCAGCTCTCCCAGTCTGGCTCCACTGAGACCCATCCCTTGTATCTGCAGCATCCCGGGTAGCTCCTGCCCTGCCATATCCCTGCACAGTTGGGGTGTGCCCTGTGTGCACTTGACCTGTGCTACATAGGTAATGCCCAGGGATGCTCCAATGTCCAGGGATGCTGCAATGCCCAGGGATGCTGTAAGCTGTTAGCCAAGCTCTACAGCTTTCTCAAAAGCCCATTTGGGAAGCACGCTGCAGCTAAAGCACATGGTCCTCTAGGAAACAGAGGGGCTGCCTAGGAACCGACAGGCTTGAGAGGCATTTCACCAAAAATCAAGCGTTTTGGGTTCTTCTTGCCTGCTACCATGAGAAAGCAAATGTTACCGAGACAGTGGAGCTGGGGGTGTTGGTCCCATAGCCAGAGGAGGGTAGCGAAGCCAGTGACCACCTTCTGCCATCAGCCCTGTGAGTGCAAACATGCTGGTCACATACAGGAAAAAACAACAACATCTAAATGCAAATAAATAATGTCAGAGCGATAAGGATGGGGAAGAGGGTGCAGGTTTGACTTGAATAATAAAGCCCTGAAGCCTCTTTTTGGAGTGGACTGAAACAGGGTGAAATAAGAGGGGTTTGGAGGTGCGGGGGGATGTTCTGCAATCCCAACAGTGAGAGTGAGAAGGGTCCTCATGGAGGGCCAGTGCTGGGGTGACTGTTTCAGGTGGAGAAAAAAACCCCAACAACCTGCAAGAATCTGATTTAGAGCAAAAGTCACCCTCTGGGACATTGTTCTATGAGAAATCAGGATTCCTCAAGACCCATCCTGAGACAACAGGCACTACGGAGCAGAGCCCGGTTATAAACAGGAAGGGAACTGCTCATACGTAGGCGAATGCTTCCTCTTGGAGACGCTTCTAATGGACGGGACAACGTGCAGGTCAAGACGAGGCCCTTCACCTCCTGCTGCCGTTTCCCGTGTGAGGCCAAGGACAGTGGGAGCAGGCAGGGTGCTGGATCCAGCACTGGCACCACCGTGTATTTGGCGTGAAAACCATCTGTGAGCCTCCAGCTTTTTTCCATGTGAGGATCGATGGGTTTAATCAGCTGTTCCCCCCCAATTAATTCATTAGTTAAACAGGATTCTGGCATCTGCCTCTGCAGCAGTGCAGGGTGGGGAGGGGATACAGCAAGATCTGCCTCTGCGGGGACCTGGCTGAGCATCCTCCAGGAGCGCTCAAAGCGGGTCTGAGCTCATGGCTGGGGTCAGTGTGATGGGAACAGGGATATTTCTGCTCCCAGAGCTGCAGGGAGCCTGGTTTCAGAGCAAAATATCCTGCCCAGGGATGCACACAAAGAAGGGCTTTGTGATGTGGAGCAGATATATCCCCGGAACACAGCTCCAGCCTATCTCTGGTACCTGTCAGTCCGAGGAGCATGGCTGGAGTGGTAGGAGGCACCGGTGCCACAGCAGAGCAAACAGCAGCAGACCAAAAACCAGGGAAGAAAAAGGGGAAAACCAATCAAAACAAATCACTTGAGATGCACAGAACAGCCTCAGCTCGTGGGTTGTCATTATCAGTGAATATTAAAGGTCTGGGAGGGGGTCAGGAGCTCACCTGCGAGCGAATGGGAAGTTGATGGAGGTGCTGGCAGAGAAGTTGCGTGGACTGTCCAAGGGGCTGCTCCCAGCTATGGGGAGAAAGGGGGAAAAGTCACCCTAATACCCACCCCGGTGTGATGCCCGGCATGCCGCGGGTGCCCTGTCAGAGGAATGAGTGGGTAAATCACTCCCCATGTTATTCCCTCCTGGAAAAGGCACTCATGGCCAGGAGCTGGTCACTCCTGCTGCTGCTAACAAGGTGCTGCAGAAGCAGAAGTGTTATCATCCAAAATAGTCAGGTAATTTTTGGAGATGCTCAACCCATCCCCTGGGACATCCCTTACCTGTTGGCACAGAGAGCGGGGAGAGAGGCCGTGAGAGTGTCGGAGAGGGGGTGCCCACCACTAAGCTCTTCCTATTGCTGCTTCGGCAACTGGAGAAGAAAGAGGGAATTAATTTGGGGAAGCAAAGGACGGGCAGGACTGGACAGGCTCGGACATGTAGGAGCTTGTACGTGATGCCTGTGCCAGGGGACATGGCTGCCATCACACTATTGATTACAGATCTCCTGCCGCAGGGAAGATCCATCCCCAGAGATGGGCCAAGGGGTTATTTTTAACAATGAAGCATGTTGTTGAGGTGCCACGTGTGGTTTTGGCTTGCTGGAAGGTTCAGAGACTGGCAGCCCCTTGTGCAGGAACAGAAAAAGGGATGTAAAAGGAGGAAGTGATGGAAATGCCAAGCGGCCACAACCCGACCTGCTCCATCATGTGGAAAATGCCCCCCCCCACTTCCTATAAACCCCCTTACACTTGCTGGTCCCCATGTCACAGCGGAGAGGACAGTTGGTCCCCGACCCCATGAGACTGCAAAGACAGTGCTGAATATCCTCCCCAGGCTGGGAATGCGAACACACATGGATGCTGCTCATTAAAGGACATGGTTTAACTTCACACCACAGCCAGATATACCCACAAAATCCAGAGGATGAACCTCGAGTAAAAGGATTCTCCTCATATCCCAAAACCAGATGTGAACAGCAGATGCGGTATCTGGGCTGCAAAGGACAGTACTTTGCAACCCATTGTCCCTCCAGATGGATGTACACAGAATGGATGCACAGCCACACATGACACCCAGCACCCCTTCACGTCCTGCTGGCATTTCCCCCCCACGGAGCTCCTCCTGCTCCCGCCCTAAAACTGGGAGCTCCAAATCTTCATAGAATCATAG
Organism: Strigops habroptila; assembly: GCF_004027225.2. Taxonomy (NCBI): domain Eukaryota; kingdom Metazoa; phylum Chordata; class Aves; order Psittaciformes; family Psittacidae; genus Strigops; species Strigops habroptila. Next base: position 1,008,087 of record NC_044296.2, read on the forward strand.
AATAGAATCATAGAATCAACCAGGTTGGAAAAGCCCTTCAAGCTCATCCAGTCCAACCGTTCCCCAGCACTGCCAAGGCCACCACTAACCCATGGCACTGAGGCCTCGGCTGCACGGTGTGTGAACACTTGCAGGGACGGTGACTCCAGCACTGCCCTGGGCAGCCTGTTCCAATGCCTGAGCACCCTTTGGGGAAGGAATTGTTCCTCATCTCCATCTAAACCTCCCCTGGGGCAGCTTGAGGCTGTTTCCTCTTGTCCCATCCCTTGTTCCTTGGGAGCAGAGACCAGCCCCCTCCTGGCTCCATCCTCCTGCCAGGCAGTTGCAGAGAGCGATAAGGTCCCCCCTGAGCCTTCTCTTCTCCAGACTAAACCCCCCAGGTCCCTCAGCCGTTCCTCATCGCACTTGTGCTCCAGGCCCTGCACCAGCTCTGGTGCCCTTCTCTGGCCCTGCTCCAGCACCTCAATGTCTCTCTTGCAGTGAGGGGCCCAGAACTGACACAGGATTTGAGGTGCAGCCTCTCAGTGCCCGGTGCAGGGGGACAATCCCTGCCCTGGCCCTGCTGCCGCACTGGTGCTGATACAGGCCAGGATGCTGGTGGCTTCTTGGCTGCCTGGGCACAAGCTGGCAGAAACCTTCCTCCCCCAACCGTTCACCCCATCCCACCCCTGCCCGGCCCCTCCGTTTGCTTTTCTTGCTTCAACGCAGGCTTCCAGAGCAGCACCTACAGCTGCAAACCCACAGCCCAGCACAGAGCAAGAGCAAACCACAGCCTCTGCTGTGCTGGGTGAGAAATTGAGGCACAGCGAGAGAACCCACTCCACCACCCGAGCAGAGCTTTGTGCACCAAGAGCACCCAGCTTTGGCATTGCTTCACCACTCCCCCTGCTGCAGGGACCAGGGCATACATGTGTCTGTGTGTGGGCACATCCCGAGGGATGAGGGGCTTGCTTCTCCTTGCTTGGTTTCATTTTGGAAGTGAAAACAAACCTTTAATGGAGCAAGTTCCAGTAATGGTGACACGGAGCGAGGCGACGTTTCCTGTTTCCGTGCGCTCCACCCTCGGCTCCACAACCAGCTTGCGCCACTTTAACCCCCCTTCGCCTGATGCATCATCTACAGCTGGTTCCCATCCCTCAGCACACAGAAACCTCGGGCTAGAACCAAGCCTCGGGGGCAGAGACGAGCTGCTGAGCTCTGGAGTCAGGAGTCAGGGCTGCTGCCCTCTGCCTCCATCACCTACTTGCGTTTTTGGTACCAAACATGGAGTGGAAAATTGCTGTCAGCATCTCCTCCTGCTCACACCGAGGCTGCCTCGGCCTCGGCGCTGCCGTTGCCATCCTGCACTGATGTCAAAGGATGTGGAAAGTGTGTGACAGCCAGTATAACCCCAAAGCCTGGAGCAGAATACCGTGTCACCCGTCCTGAGGCTGCCTGCGAGGAGCAACCAGCATCTCCCACCACCCTGCCAGCACCCACACCAGCACCCAGCCTCGGCATGGCAGAGCCGGGGTGCTCACAGGCAGGAGACAGAGGAAAACGTGGCAGCTTCCTGCAGGCTGCCTCCTTGGAGCTGTGGGAAGGGCAGGATCCAGCTGCACAGCACAACACTGGTGTCTCTAACTGGTAAATGGCTCTGCCAGGATCCAGGTGAGCGGTGTTGGGAGTCAGCTCTGGGAAATGCATGGAGGGAATGCAGCATCCCGCAGGATCCAACCCCTCAAACCTCCCAGAGCATCATGTGTCAGATGCCAGCACAGCTGAATCCCAGGCAGAATCCCGGCGTTTGGAGTGAAGTGGGTGCAGGGTAGTGGGAGCAGCACAGGCAGGGTCAGGCTGATAAGGGAGCAGGCGCAGTCTCAAAGGGCAAAGCGGTGGCTCTGCTCCTAGCTGCGTGATCAAGAGCATGAGCTGGCATTCCCAGCTCCCTCTGTACATGGCTGCGGACAACATCTTCCCCCAAAACTGGGTGCCTGGCGCTCACATGCCTAGGGATTTGGGGAAATGCCATGGATCACCACATCCTGGAAAAATCAGTTCCTACTGGGATAAGTTTAACATCAAAACCTGTCGAACCAAGCACCTACATCCTAAGTTTCTCCACGACATTTCTGCTCTGTGGCTTGTGACATGCCGATGAACTTGGCTGCCTCCAGGGATGGAGGCTGGGATGGGGGATGCTAGGATCCGGAGTCTGGATGGTGAAATGCAACATGCTGCCTTGGCACAAGCCCTGCACAAACCCCCCGCGCACCCAGCATCGCTCTGCGGAGCTGCTCTGCTCCCTCATCCCACCCCGGCCAAAAGCCTGGTACTGTGCATACTCTGATTAACCCACCCCAGAGCAGCAAGGACCACGCTGGGCACCTCCCAGGAGCCAAATCCCAAATCCTCACAGGGAAACGTGGGGTAACAAGTTGGGAAGAGCCTTTATTTCTTTGCACTGCAAGAAAACAACCTAAAGAAACAGCCCTGCAGCCTGGGATGCATCCCTACATGTCCGTGTGCCACAGGTCCCTGTTAGTGGATGGGAAATAGTACCTGTTACTTCTCCTGTCATGTTTTTCTACGGTGGGGACAGCCATGGGCAGTATCCATGGAGAAGAGCCCCATCAGCCATTGAAGCACTGTCTGTCCTGCCCCGCACTGGCCATCCCTGCATCCTTCTATGGGAAATTAGGATCCCTCAGACCTCTTAATCCCACTAAATCACATCATATGTTTCCTGCCCACTGTAAAATAGGCCAGGCTGCTTCCCGCTGTGGATTCTAGGAATACCAAAGACAAGCAAATCCTCTGCCCTTCATGAGAATTACAGCCTCCTCATGCTCAGCTGGACACAGATGACTGCCTAGATCATCTCTCCCATTACGCATCAGTCCCAGCCCCCCCACCCCAGCTTGGAAAGCCTCATCCAAGGCCTTTTCTTATTCATTAAGGATCCCCTGGCCCATCCTCACCCGCTGGCAGCAGCAATTCCTAGAGCTCAGGTGAAGCTGGGCTGGGAGCGGCGCTGGCTGGATCCATTTGCTAAGCAACCGCGGCGCTTTGTGCAGCCCACAGTCATATTAAAAGACATTCACAATGGGAATCTCTCCCCTCTGCCTCCGCGCTGTCTTAAACACCTGATTTCTGTAAAGCTGTGGAAAGGTTTTATGCCTGAGCTGGCTCCAGCACCACAAATCTGCTGGATGGAGGTGCCAGCTTTTCCAGCCTGCACTCCTGGGGCTCTGGGGGTGCTCGTTGCACCTTTCCCAGGGCTGGCAGCGCTGCCTGTCCCCTTCCTTGGGGTCAAATCCCATCTACCTGCTTAGGTCAAGCCTTGTGTTGTAGCTGGAGACCTGGGGTAGCCCCTCAAGCACCCCATTTATGCAGCAGCCCCTGACACTACCCCAGCCCCACTGATGGAGGGTATGTGAGCCCTTTGCAGCCCCCTGCTCCCCCCTCAGCCCTGCCCGTGCCTGGCTGCAAGGGACTGGCCTATTCCCAGCCCCCCGGGCACCCTGGGGACCCCCACCCTCGCTTGGGACCTGTCCGGTCAGTGCGGTGCCCACCTCAGCACAGGGGCTCACAGGGGTACTTCCCCCCTTGTGCACACAATGCCCCTCCCCAGACATGCACCCTATTGCAAAGAGCCCCAACCAACAACCCCCCCCAGCCTTAGGACTGGCACATAGCACCCCAAAACGTGTGTCACCCAATGCCCTGGGACCCTCAACTCTGCACCCCCATATCACTGGGCTCCCAACCAAAGCACCCTCTGATACCTCCACAGTGCACTGCACGCCCCCCAAAAAAGGGTGCACAGCCCCCCCACCAACCACACACCTTATTGTGCACCCCCCCAGTGCAAGGAGTCCCCCAAATCATGCATACCAGTGCACAGTCCCCCCCAAACCTTAATGTGCACCCCACAGTGCAAAGACCCCCCCAAACTACACACACCAGTGCACAGCCCCCCAAACCACACACACCTCAGTGTGCATACCCCCCCCCGCAGTGCAAAGACACTCCCCACACCACACACACCATGCACAGCCCCCCAAAACCATTCACCCCGGTGCCCACCCGCCCATGCACGATGTCGGCCCCCCCCAGACCACGCATCCCGGTGAACCCCCGGTGAGTGGTGCCCCCCCCAAGCCGGTGCAGGGCCCCACCGCCGCCCGGTACCTCTTGGAGCGCTGGAGCAGGGCGCCCGCCGCCCGCTGGCTCCGGTAACCGGGCGGAGCCGCTCCCCAGCAGCTCGGGTCCGACATCGCGGGGGGGTCGGTCCCGCCGCGGCCCGGCCGCATCCACCGGCACGGCCGAGCGGCGCCGCCGGGGGCGCGCGGGCCGGGACCGCGCCCGGGGCTGGGACCAGGGCCGGGGCCGGGCTCCCGCCGCCGCCGCCCGCTGCCGCCCGCCCCTTCCCGTTACCATGGAGACGGGCAGCGCCCCCAAACGGGGCCGGGGTTTCCATGGAGACAGGGGTAGCACCCCCAAAAGGAGGGGAAATGGGGGGGGTGTTTCCACGGAAACGAGGCAGCGCCCCTCTATGGGGTCGGGGTTAGTGTAGAGACGTGGCTGCACCCCGAAACGGGGTCGGGGTTACCATGGAGATGGAGTATCACCCCAAAGTGGGCTCAGGGTTGCCACAGATGTGGGACATCACCCCAAAGTTGGGGTCAGGGATCGCGTAGACATGGGGCAGCACCCCAAAATTGGGGTCGAGGTTAACATAGAGACAGGGGATCACCCCAAAATGAGCTCGGGGTTGCCACAGATACGGGACAGCACCCCAAAATGGGGTCAGGGCTAATGCAGAGATGGGGCATTACCTCAAAACGAGCTCAGGGTTGCCACGTAGATGGGGCAGCACCCCAAAATGGGGTCAGGGTTAACATGGAGACAAGGCATCACCCCAAAAAGGGTTCAGAGTTGCTACAGACATGGGGCAGCACCCCAAATAAGGTCAGAATTACTACGGAGATGGGGCATCACCCCAAAATGAGGCTTGGGGTTACCATAGAGACAGGGCAGCATCCCAAAATGGGGTCAGGTTACCATGGAGATGCAGCATCCGCCGCTGATGCATTCAAGGGGCATGAATCCCCCCCTCCAAGCCAGCAGGGGTGGCCCCAAAGCCTGGGGCTCCCTTGGCAGGGAGGAGTACACCCCTAACAGCACCCTGTCACCCATGGGACACCGTGCTCAGCCCCAGCAGCATCCTGCAACCACTGTCCCTCTCCAGTTTTTGCATTTAGCAGGGGAGATCCCGAGCAAGGACCCAGTGACAACCACCCTCCTTAGTGCCAGTGACAACACCCTGCGTGGCGGCACGATCCCAATCCTGAGCCACATGGGGTGGCACTGCCACGCTCACAGGAATCCTGATGCTCGTGGGTTTGGGCAGGGTTTCAGCATGGCGAAAGGGCAGCACCAACCCTGGCAGCACCACGCTTCCCTTCACCTCGAGGTGCCAGTGTGTGGAGGCACCCATGGGTGTCATTATCTGACTGCATGACTGCCTGTCATTATCCTCACCCGCATCCTCATCCCCATCCCGTCCCCACCCCAAGCATCCCAAAAATGCCCTCCCCGAGGCCTCGGCTGAGCAACCACATGGCCACACTTGTTTTCCCACATGCCACAGTCACTGTGGGCAAGGGGTGGCCAGCCAGGGCTAGTGGTGGCAGGGATGGACCCCCACGTGCAGTCAGGGTGCAGGCAGCACCCTGCCTCCTGCCTGCCCGCAACCAATGGCTCTGCCTGTTGCTGAGCAGCAGCAGAGTTCCCTGATGGTGCCCCATCGCCCAGCAGATGGATGGAGGCATGTGGCAGCACCTATGGGTGCTGGGCAGGCCGCAGCTCTGCCCCACAGGCGCCGTGGGGCACAGGGCTGGGGCGCGACTGCTGGGTGCCAGCACATCTGCTGCACCTTGTCCCTGGGGCATAGCGCAGCCAGCACAGGCAGCAGGGTCCAGCCACCCGCCTCCGTGACAGCAGCACCCATCAGGGCACTGCAAGGGGCTTGTGGCATTTTGGGTGGGGGACACTCATCCGCCAGAACAGCACCCCCTCCTCTTCCCCCACGGTGGAGCAGAAAAGGTGGCGATGGAGGTTTCCCGGTGGGGTGAAGGTACAATCCCCCACTCTCACCCTGCTCCCATCACAGTGCCCATCCCTGGTCCTATTTTGAGGTGATCCCCCCTCAAAACAAGGATGCTCGGTGCCAAAGCTTGGCCTACAGTGATGGTGTTGCCAGTGGGGGTCCCCAAAGTGGGAGCTGGTCACAGAGATGGGGCCCACCAGCATGGCCAGGGCACTTTTGGGGTACACAGGGCTGGGGACAGACCCCAGTTGCATTGCCCCAAGTGCCCTGCAGAAGACAGCGCTGCTTTTGGGGACCCCCAGGGCATCACCGGTGGGGGGGACCCACCTTGCTGCCCCCAACTCCACCTCTATCTACTCTGCTCCCCAGAGTTGGCAGCTGCGGACTCCACGGAGGGTTTGGGGGGGGTCTTACCTCCAGGGGTGCAGGGTTAGTAAGGGGCTGCAGGGGCTGCAGGGGCTCAGCAGCGTCGGGCTCTGGCTGCTCGGTGACAAGCTGCAAGGCAAGACGTGCCGGTGCGGCGTCAGCGGGTGCCATGGGCACCCCGGCAGCACAGCCAGAGCCCGCCGGGAGGGCTGGGGGGCTGTGTGTGTGGTGAGGCCGGGGGCAAAGAGCAGAAGAGACAAGGGCTGGAGGGGGAACCAGGGCTGGGGGGCCCAGGCAGGGTGGGGAGAAAGGAGTGAGGCTGAGCTGGAGGGGGAACACAGGGGACTGCGGGGACGCTGCGGGGTCTGAGGCTGCTGGAGAGACACCGGGTGTCTGGTGCTGCCGGGGGAGGGGGGATGTTTCCGGGGGGCTCCTGGGCTGTGGATGCAGGAGGAAGGGCTGGGAGCAGCGGCCCGTGGGTGGGGGTACAGAGGGATGGACCGGGATGGGGATGCTCCGAGATGAGGATGCTCCGGGACGGGGATGCAACAGGACGGGGATGCCCCGGGACCCTGCCGCCCGTAGCCCGCTCCCGGTACCGGCGCGGCGCGCCCCGCCCCAGCTCCGACTCACTCCAAGGTCAGCGAGGGGATCTTCAACCTGTCCCGCCGCGACTTCATGCCGCCGCCGCCGCCGCCCCGCTCCGCTCCACTCCCCGCTCTGCTCCCGCCGCACCGGCTGCCCCCGCGCTGGGCGGCTCCCGGGGGCGGGCGGCGGCCCCGCCGGGGATCCCTGCTCGGCCCGCCGGGCCCGGGCCCGCCCCTGCGGCTCGGCTCGGCTCAGCACGGCAGCCCCCACATCCCCGGCGCACCCGATCCGGTCCAGCGGCAGCCCCGATCCGTACCGTGCCCGGGATGCGCTGCTGGTGCTGAGACACGGCAGCCCCAGCACAGCTTCCAGTGTAGCTCCAGTGCATCCCACAGAGCCCCAGTATGGCTCCAGGGCATCCCTAATGCATCCCCAGCACAGCTTCCAGTATTGCCCCAGTACATCCCACAGAGCCCCAGTCTGGCTCCAGTGCACCCCTAATGCAGCCCCAGCACAGCTTCCAGTATTGCCCCAGTATATTCCACAGAGCCCCAGTATGGCTCTAGTGCACCCCTAATGCAGCCCCAGCACAGCTTCCAGTATAGCCCCAGTATATTCCACAGAGCCCCAGTATGGCTCCAGTACACACTTAATGCAGCCCCAGTATGTCCCTAGCATCCCCCAGGTGCCCTCCCAGCATGTCCCCCAGCATGCAGCTCTGTGACCCCTGACAGCACCAGCCCACTGCCAAGAACCCCCTCCTGCCTTACCTCCATGACACCCCAAAACCAGCCTGGAACAGCCCCAGTACACCCCAACACACCAACCCAGTACAGCTTCACAACTGCCTCCTCCCACACCCCAGCACACCTGCAGCAGAGCACCAGTACATCCCAGTACACCCCAGCACACACACAGTTGGGTCCATCCAGTATCAGAGAACATGGCGATGCCACCCTGGATTTGGGCACAGGAAGCATGTGACACCCATCCCCGCTGCCCCCCATGGTGCTGGTGCCTTGTTCCGTGTCCCTCCCGGTGACCCCCCATCCCGGGCAGCTCAGCTCGGGGACTTACGCTCTTCCTCGGCGCGGCAGGCTCAGCTCCTTCTGCAACGAGAACAGGGAGAAGCAGGGTGAAAGCATGGCCCCAGGCATCGCAGGGCACCCACACGTGGGACCCCCACCTCCTGCCAGCCATGGCCACGTGCCCGGCAGCATCCCCACTGCCTGGCACTGCAGGATCGGGCCCCACTCACTGCGCCCCAGCTCTGCCGTGCCAGGTGAGGGGGACAAATCACCCGCCCAGGGCCAACACAAGGGGAAACCTCCTTCCAAAGCCCCCAGGGCAGGCATAGGACTGAGGGCACAAGGGTGGTGGAGAGGGTGCAGCACCCAGCTGCCTGGCTGCAGTGTGGTATTGGGGTGATGGCTGTGCCCTGTCCCCTACCCTGTCCCCCCAACCCTGGGTGTGGGGGGCAGCCGGGTGTCCCCACGCTGTTTATTTTTCCAGCCACTGGGAATATTTCTTGCCAGGGCTGTTTGCTTACAGGCACAGGGCAAAGGGCAGCTGCGCAAGCAGGAATTCCATCTCACATCATCCTCTCCGTGCGGTGGACACCGGCTGGCTGTGGCACAGACCCAGTGCCCACCTGTGTGCCATACAGAGTGGCACAGACCCCATGGGCACGGTGTGAAGGGGCTGGTTGTGCCCTGGCACACCGCAGGACGCTGGCACATGTGGTGGGTGCATGTGCTGGTTAATGCCCCATCATCACCCTGATTCCGCACCCACTGCCAGTGCCTGCCTGCCCAGCACCCCTAAGCAGCTTAGACACATTCCTGACACAGGCAAGAGCTCCTCATATGGGGCCACACGGCAGCACCCGTGCACCCACACTGCCCCGGAGCGCCCGTGCCCCTTCCCACTGCCCACGCCACGCAGCCCCTGCGGAAATCCCGGGATTGGGGCTCGCTGCAACGCAGTGATGCAGCAGCATCGCCATGGCAACGGGTGACATCATGCCTGGGTGCATAGGGACTCCGCATTCCCCGAGCCCACGGGTGTCTGTGTGTCCCGGGGTGGCGAGGGTGGGTGCTTTGGGTAGGTGCTGGGGGCGGGTGCTGGAAGCAGGGGTGGGTGCCGGGTGTGGGTGCCTGTGTCACCCAGTGCACCCAGCAGCACTGGGTGACCCCAAACCTGGGCTGGGGAAGGGGGTGCAGGGTCCCTGCATGGAGCAGGAGTCCCCCCAGCACCGTCATCCAGCCCTGCTGTCACCCACCCTGCTCCTCACCCACAGCCGGGGCCATCAGACCTGGAGCAGAGAAGGGTCACACTGAGGGGTTTACTGCTCAGCCATGTACAGATGGGACAGTGGGGGAGAGGACAGACATCCTTGTCCCCCACGCTCCACAGCACAGCCTCCCCACTCATCCGTGGGCGCAGGGATGCAGAGTGGTCCTGTGGCACCCAACACCCATCACTGCCATGGGCTCTCTGGCCATGCTGCATCCCCAGGGACACCCAGAGCACCACCCAAGAGCCCTGGGGGAGGTCCCTTGAGGGGCAGCACCCCAGGGCCAGCACCCATGGTGTGCTTGATGTGCCCATCCAGCACAGCATATCTCCCATCAGCACGTCCCGGAGGGAGCCAGGATTAAGCATCAGCTGATCCCTGCAGGGATGGCACTGGGGACGGTGTCACTGTTCAGTGCTTTGGGATCAGCTCCCTGGTGGGAGCCCCTTCCCACCCCTCCTGCCATGGGGATGTGGGCATGCAGCTGGGGCCCACGGCTCTGTTCTCCATGGGGAATGCCAAGAACAACACCCACAGCCAAGAGCCCCGGAGCCCATGGCCATGGCTGCATCCACAGCTCCCACGCAGCTCCTTCCCGGGCTGAGCGTGCAGCGGAGCGCGCCTGCCCCGCGGAACTGCCAGCTTGGATGCAGGCAGCACCGTGCATCCTCCAACCACCCAGACAGCTCATGCCAGGCCCCCGTTACTGCGGCTCCACTCCGCAGATGGGGCTGGAGGCGTGAGGCCAACCGGAAAATTGGGCTCTCTATGCTGGGGGGGGGCTGTAGTTGTCACTCCTCTAAGCACAGGGTGGGCAAACATGATAGGTACCCCTTGGCCTGCCAGAACACAGGGTGATGGAAGGGGCAGCTCTTTGGAGGGGCAAATCAGTGCTGGCACAGCAGTTTGGCACAGACTGGCATCGTGCGCTGGGCTGGAACGACCACGGCGCTCCCATGAGAGCCCCTAGCCCCTGACCAAGTGGGTGCACCCCCCCAGCACCCCGCAGCGTGTGGCTGGGGCTCATGCCCTGCCCTGCTCCTGGTGCTGGGTGCCCAGTTCCTGTGCCCCCATCACATGCTGCTCACACACAGCACCTACCTCTCACAGGCACCCAACCCAGAGCACCCAACTCCTACACACAGCACCCATTTCTTGCACACGCACACCCCCAGAGCACCCAACTCCCACTCGCAGCACCCATTTCTTACACACACGCGGATCACCCACCTCTCACCGCCAGCACCCATCTCTTGCACACCCAGCACCCCTCTCACACGCACTCAGAGCACCCACCTCTCACCCGCAGCACCCACCTCACCCCAAGCTCACCGGAGCTGGGCTCCCCCCGGCTCCCTCCCGACCCGCTGCCCGTGTCCGGTGTCGGGAGGCTCCTCCCCGCTCCCCGGTGCTCACCTGGAGGCCCCGGCGCCGCAGGATGCTGGGCTCGTCCATCCCGCCGCCACCGCCTCCCGCTGCGCCCGCTCCGCCCGGGGCGCCGCCCAGCGGCCCCGTCGCGTCACCGGACGCGCATCAGCACCGAGCCCGGGGCTGGCACAGCGCGCCCGGCTCCGTACACCCCAGCGCGGCGGAGTCTGCCGTGGCATAGCACAAGACGGCACAGATGGGGCTGGCACAGCACAGAACGGGACAGCCCAGTGCTGGCACAGTCTTCCTGGATGGGGCCAGCCCAGCAGGGGCTGCCGTGGCACAGCACGGCACAGCACGGGGCTGGCACAGTCTGCCTGGCTCAGTATGGCATGGCATGGCCTGGGACTGACACAAGAAAACCCACCCTGGCTCGGTGCGGTCCAGCCCTGATCTGTCCTGCGGCTGGCATGGCACAGCACGGTCCTTATGGCCTAGCACTGCCCAGCATTGCCCAGCATGGCACAGCCCAGCCTGGAATGGCATGGTCCAGCATGGCCCAGCCTGGCATGGCATGCTACATACAGCATGGCATGGCCCGCCCAGCCCAGCCTAATCCTGCTGTGTGTTGCAGCATGGCAAAGGTTGGCATGACTCGGTTTGGCACGGCTCGGTTTGGCACAGCACAGCTTTGCGTGTACCCCAACCTGGGCAGGCAGGAGAGGGCACACAGTGAGCCAGGAGGTGCCGGGAACCCCCTGTACCCCCACCCCGGCCGTGCAGTGTGAGGGAGGGGTCCCAGCAGCACTGTCCCAGTGCAGGGACACTCCGGCCATGGCTGCCCCAAGGAAAAGCCACACAAGGGGACACTCTCTGTGGGAACAAGGGGACTCTGTGTGCGGCCCTCGGTGCCACCCGGCTCCAGCATCCTGGGGTCACCCGCCCCATCACGCGGCTGCCAGCGTTCTCCCAGTGACACCATGTTCTCCTGCCTCACTGGGGCTTTGTTTGCGGCTGCAGGGGACACGTTGTGCCGGGGATGGGCACAGGAGCGCGGTGTTGGCGTGGGTGCACACACACATTGCTGAAACCCCAACAACCCAACCTTGGAGCAGCCACTCGAGCCTCACTCAGGGCAGGGGATCAAACACATGGCAAAGAAAAAAGCACCAACCCCCCCAGCCAAAACCCCAAGACATCTTTGCTTACCTTGTGGTTCTCACAGGCTGGGGCACATGGCGTGGCCAGGGCATGTGGCGCAGCTGGGGCAGGGTTGGGCTGAGTCCTGCCGGCAGAAAAGGGGGATATTTTAGATGCTTTCTCTTTTGCTTTTGGTCAAAGTGAGACCTGCAGCCGTGCCTCATGCTCTGCCCTGCCTGGGAACAGCCACCCTTCGGCAAAGCCGCTGCCAGAAGAGGAAATACCGGGTGTGCGCTGAGAGCTGGGGCTGCTGCTGAGCTGTCGGGAGCACCCACCGGGTGCTGGGGGAGCAGGGAGCCAGGAAGGGCTTCAGAGCCCCGGATCCGGCGTGGGACAGCCCTGGCGGCCAATGCTGGGGTGGTCGATGCTGGGGTGGCTGCTGGTGGCGCTGGTGGCGGGCGGTAAGTGCTCCTGTGGCGCCGGGAGATGAGAGAGAACTGCAGAAGACTTTCAATGAATGATTGAGGGGTGATAAGGCCCCGGGAGGGTGGAAACGGTAGTTTGTGGGTGAGAATCACCCCTGGGTGAGCAACATGGTGGTCAGGCAATGGCCACACTGCTGCTCCATCCTAGACTTGCCCGACCCGCTGGGGTTTGGGAGCCTCCAGACCCTGCCCTCTCCCGCAGGCACCACTGCGGTCCCCGGTCTCTCCTGCTGGAAGCGATGTGGCTCCCGCTGGTTCCTCTGCTCCTGGCCAACCCTCGGCCCCGCCGGCAACACCTCCTATGTCCTGACACTCTGGTGAGTGGCCACCGCATCCTGGGGAGCCCACAGGATGTGTCCTGACAGCGACACGTGGGGACGTGCTGTCCACATCCCAAACCCATCCAGACTCAACCTTGCGCCCACTGCCTCTCCAGCTACACAATGCCCAGGCGGTGCCAGCGGTTCCAGGCTGGCACAAAGACAACATACACCCTGAAGCATCACCACGTCTATGTCCTCACCAACACCACAGCCTGGGTGGAGGCACACTGGGGGGACCACATCCATAGGACCCCCAACCACACACTGTACTTCGACGAGGCTGGTAAGCACCCGTGGGGCTGTGCTGGGCACCGGTACCAGTGCCGATGACTGCGAGACCACCTCATCTTTACAGTCAAGCCAGATCCACCCTCTACTGGGATGCCCTTCACCAAGACCAGCAACCGGCTCCGGTTGCGGGTGCCGCGGCCACCGTGCCACAGAGGGAGCTGGCCGCCGCAGCGCGAGGCTCGATTCCGGAAGATGGGAGACCACGGCTGGACGCAGGTAAAACCGCTGTTTGCCAGAGCTGGTGGTGGCCGATGGGACAATCAGCAGCACTGTGGCAGTTCAGGCAGCCCAGGGAGCGTGGGGGCTTTGTCATGCCACTGTCCCCCCCCCAAACCTGGCCATGTCCCATCTGTTTCGCTGCGTTATCAGCTCTGCCCCGTCCACCCGGCCACAGGATCCTGCTGCTGTAACAGGATCAGGCTGCAATCCGGGGGGGATTACACAGGCAAAACCCCAGATTATACTAATGACGACGACAGATGAAATCTGGACACTTGTCCCCAGTGAACCCCCTCTGAGGACCCCCTGCCCTTCTTGATTGCTGTTGGGAGGGTCATAGGGATGAAGGCCTGGTGCCCCGGCTAAGGGGACCCTCCTCAATCACCACATTTCCCTGCATCCTCTTTGGCTCTCCCAGCCCCTGGGATATTTAGGGAACACAGGCCAGCATTGCTTTCACGTCCCAGTAACATACTGGTTTTACTGGGTGCCTCCATTCCTGGTTCTTTCTGCAGGTGACCTGCGAGACAGCGACAGACAAGGATGACTCAGGTCTGTTTAGCGGGGATGAGGGGGACAAGCATCTGCCTTGTGCTCTCCCTGCAGCCCCCACAATGGCCAAAATGTGGGGGGGAAGGAGAAGGGGGTCACCCCTCACCTGACCCTGTTGCCCCACTCCAGTGACCTGCAACCTAGGGGGGGATGGCGCCTTCGAGGTCCAGCTCCGGCACAAGCTCCTCCACTGGAGCAGCCACTGGAGCGACTGGAGCAGCTCCATCTTCATCCCCGCAGGTGAGGAAGAGGAGAGGAGGCAGGTGGGATCCCAAGGGCTCCCAAACCCACCGATAGCCCAACCAGGCTGCTTCCTCTTGCAGAAATCCTGGCGAGCCCGGTGCTGAGCTATCAGCTGGGAAAACTGGGACGAGACGGGCAGCGGGTGCTGAGGCTGAGCTGGCAGGTATGGTGACATCCCCTGGGGTCCCTCCTGGGTGTCCCCCCACCATTTCATCCCCTCTCCCTCCCACAGCGAGCCCCTGAGGAGCAAGGGGATGTCACCTACACTCTGCGTGCCCACATGCTGGCGTGTCGCTGCGCCAGGCTATCCGAGGAGGATGCCGTGGTCCTTGGGAGGGACGTGACAACACACAACCTCACCCTTTCTGGGGCTGAGTATGAAATCCTGCTGACAGCGGCCAATGCGGCCGGGTCAGGGCCAGCGCGGCAGCTCTGTGTGCCCGCAGAGCAGCGCCCAGGTACCGGCCCTGCACCAGGACCAAGCTCCCGGCAGCCTCCAGGGAGTTATTTTCCCCTCACACCCTGCGTTTCATCCCAGATCTTGGCTTCAAGGATATCAGTGTGACCGGTGGCACCATGACCGCACGGTGGGAAGCACCAAGCCCTGGCTCTGCCTACTGCTTCGAGCAGCAGCCGCTGCCGGGAGTCCCAAAACAGGGCGTTTGCATCGAACAGGATTTTCCTGCCAAGAGCATCCATGTGGAGAGAGGCAAGGGAGTGCCCCGAGCCCCCCCCTTCCATCCCCACTGCCTGGGGCTGGATCCTGGTGAGGGATTAACCGGCATTCCCGGTTCCTGCCCCAGGAGCACTGGAAGTGCTGGCATGTCACCGCCTCGCCGTGCACGGCTGGGCCGCGGCGCGGGGCTGGGCCACCTTCGCCCTGCAGCACTACTATGCCAGCAACAGTACGTATGGGAATACAGAGCATCCACAAAAAGGGGGGCTCCCAAAGTGCTCCCCCATTTATTTGCACACCCCTCCCTTCCCACCTTCATGTGCAGCCTCGCTGGCCGTGCCCATCCGCATCAATGCCAGCGCCGAGGATGCTGCCATCACCCTCTGGTGGAGCCCGTCACCCCGTGCCACATGTCCTGGGGTGTTGGCCAAGTACCTCATCTGCCACGCGGCTGAGGGGGACAACGTGACCTGTGAGTGGGACCCCCCAACCCCATGGGGCAGGAGGAGGCTCTGCCTGCACCCTGCAGACTTATTACCTGCTCACTATCGCTCACCCAGATGGTGAAGCAGACGTCACGGCATCACACTACACCCTCCGACACCTACAGCCCGGCACAACCTACAGGGTGAGCGTTCAGGAGGTGACAGCAGAGAGCAAAGGGACCTGTGGCGTTTGGTGGCACTTCCAGACCAAGGCACTGGGTAATGACTGGAGACCCTGTCCCCTCCCCAGTCCCCATGGGGTGCTCACCCTCATCCTGACACAGGTCCCGTGTCCCATGCAGGGTGCTGGGGACAGACATGCCACCACCCCGCTGTCCCCATCTCCAGGTCCCCAGGGAGCAGCGTGGAAATCCAACCTGAAGTACTTGGGCATCTCGCTCGGTGTCCCCGCTGTGGCAGCCATCTACCAGCTGAACAAAAAGAGGTGACAGTGGCACCCTCGCCCCCACCCTGCTCAGGTCACCCACCTGCCCATCTTCCCCATTACCCACCCTATCATCCACTATCACCTCCCTAGGGCTCGGCGCCTCCTCTTCCCACCCCTGCCCAAGCCCACGGGCAGCAAAGCCATCCAGTTCTCCACCAGTGAAACAAGCCAGGTGAGACGCAAGGCTCAGGAGACGCTGGATCCTGCCCCCCAGCAGGCTCCTGGTATGCGACATTCCCACTCCAAACATATCCCACCCTTAGGGCCAGCCCTGGCCAGGCTTTGTGGAGCCCTCAGAGAGGTTCAGCCCGGCTGAGCTGCTGCTGACAGAGCTGAATCCTGGTAAGGAGGTCCCTGACAGCAGCACAGAGCCCAGCGAGCAGCAGCCCGGCCCCATGGCTGAGGAACCGGCAGTAGTGTGCCCGCTGGGCTGCGAGAAGGAGCTGCCCTTTGCCTACCGCAGGCAGGAGGTGCTGAGCCCGGTGGGATTCCCACCGCCCAGCAGCACCAGTTACACCAGCCACCCATCTGAGGAGGAGCAGAAGGAAGAGGAGGGAAATGGGGAGCTCAGCCAGCCGCTGGTCCCCATTGCCCTGCTCATCTCTGACAAACCCATCATCATCAGGGATGAGGAATGATGGGACCCATCACTGGAGAAGGCGGTGCCATAACCATCACCAGGGATGGATGGCAGAGGGGTTTCCCATGGGATGTTGAGCACCCACCCCATGGGTTCATGGTTGCAGCAGCGCTTTTGGGGGGGTTTCTGGTTTTCAGGACATGAAAGTGATGCCTCCAGATGCAACACTGCATGGGGCCAGGCTCTGGCCATGCACCTCCCAGCCTCAAGCTGTCATTGGTGATAAACAAGGAGGCAAGTGGATGCAAAGTCCAGCCTGGGCTGAGGGTGTTTCCTTGGCAGGATCGGGAGAAGAGGCAGAGCTTTCTCCTGCCCTCCTGCCACAGCCAGGAAACAGCATCACCCCAGCAGGATGGGGCTCAAACAGCCCCAGCACAGAACACCGACTACTTGCAAGAACTAAAACCTGTAAGAAATAAATGGGAAAATAACATAAATAAAAGAAATACACAAAGCAGCAGGGCTCATGTGGCTTCTCTGGCCTGACCCGCACAGATTACAGCATGGATTTAGTCAAGAGCAACCCACAGAGCTGCAAGGATGCAGCCAGGATGAGACTGGGGGTGACTGGGGACAGGCAGGACCCCTTATACCCTCACATGGGGCTACACTGCTGCTTTGGGCCTCATCTGGAACAGAACAGGAGATGCTGCTGAAGGTGAAGAGCGATTTGTGGTTCTCTCTGCCCTGCCACAGGGGCTGGAGGCGTCTGTTTGCTTGCTGAGAGTGCAAAAACCTGAAGAGAAGAACTTAATGGGGTTAGTAGCAAGGGGAAGTCCGGGACCACGCAGCACCGGTGCACGCCGCAACCTCGCTGCTGCTGCTGCAGGCGTGTTTGGTGAGAGGTTCACCTCCATCACGCTCCCAGCACCGGTGCCAGCCGGAGGTAACACACCGCGGAGCATGGGCAGGCAGCACATGGCTGCGTTCTGGCACGCTGGTGGGGTGGGTTGGGATTTATGGCATCATTCTTATAGCTGGGGGGGCTGAGCCAGCTGCGGCCATGCAGGATTCCCACCATATGGCCACCGGTGTCCGGCACCGCACGTCCAGAGCGTCTCAGCTGCTGGTGGAGCCACGAGGTGGCACCAGTCCCGCATCCCCACACGCTTCCCACCTCCCGGCAGAGCAAATCCACCCTTCCCTTCCCACCACGCAGAACCCCGTGGGCCCCTGCGTTGCTGACAGCTTCTATCCTTGTTCCACAGCACTCCAAATCCCTGGGGATTGGCTGGGGATCCAGCATCCCTCCCTCCTCCCCGCCCCCGGCTCCAAAAACCCAACGTGAGAGATCAGATTTAGGGATATTATTGGGATTTGGGCGATGTCGGGCTCTCCATCGGAGCACATCAGGCCAGCCATGTGGAGGAAGTATCCAGGTACCAGCTTGGTCTGAGCATGTACTTGGGTTTCAGCTGTGGCCCCTGTTTACAGCCTATTTTGGGGGGCAAAGAGGTGAAGGAAGCAGCACCGGCATCACAGTTGGGTGGCAGCAGTAAATACACTGCCCAGCTCTGGGCCAGCGCCACCACCAGTTAATCATTCCTGTTGATGGAATGAATTCGTGCCAGGACAAACAGTCCCGACTGCTGCATTGAAAACACCCCACGGAGAGGGGGGGGCTGGAGAACCCCCCCATTCCCTCCATGGGGTCACCCTCCGGGGTCCATCCCACCCATGGTGCCACTCTCATCCCCCCAATGCCTTCAGGGACAGCCACATCCCCACCGACAGCTCCATGTATCCTTTCCCACACATGTCCTGAGTTGGCCAGTGCTGGGGAAGCCGAATTAACACAGCCTTGGCAATCAGTGCCAGCGAGTGGCTCAGGACTCTCTCATTAGGTTAAATGAGTCCCTGGGAGCTGCTCTGAGTCCAAGGATCAGAGGACAGCCACCGGGCCAGCTTTCACAGCCAGGATGTGACTTTCCCTGCTCCTCCATCCAGATCCGACCCCGCAGGGCATTGGTTATGCCTGGTGGGGGCTGCTACCATCCACAGCCTGAGAATGGGCAACTCATTACACCCAATGGGTGACTCCTAGGACAGTTCTGGTGTAAGCAGCAAAATGCCATTGAAATGAGGGAAATAAAGCTCAGCCCAGCATGGGGGGATGGCAGGAATGCAGCTGGATCAGCATCAATCCCAAAGAGACCCCGAGCTGTGGGGTTCCCCCAAGCTTGGAGCTCTTTGTGGGTGAGCAGAGCTGAGCAGCCCCAGCCATCCCCACCCTGACACCTTTACGAGCAGCTGATTTAATACCCACTGCCTTTTATTTTTAGAGGAAGACATCTGATGATGCCCAGCAACACCTCTTGGTATTCCCTGATACGCCGACTATTTCTGTATGGCTGTTTACACCTGCCTGTGCCAGCGCTGCCTAAACACCACGGGGGAAGGTGCTGGTTGCCAAGAAGAGTGCTGAGCATCCCTGCCCTAAAGGGCAAAAACCTCCCCCTATTCCTTCCCTATTCCCGCAGGGTCCCAGCAACACATCCCCAAAAGCAAAGGGCACTGCGGACACACATGGGTGGATTTATCCCATGCTGCTCAGAAAGCACATGGGGCAGGCAGGAAGGTGCTGGGAGCCTGGGGATTTGCCTGGGGCTCCCTGATTTTGGGGGTTGCGAGCTCAGAGAGCACCAGAAGTAAACCATAAAACAGCCAGAGGGGTTTGCTACAGACCCATAAACATCAGCTGCTTTGGGGCCTGAGCCCCCAGGGAAGGTGAGGTCTGCCCCTGCAGGTCTGGGCTGATATTTTGCTCCCAGATGGAGGAGTTTAACCTGTTTCCCAGTCTGGGGGAACCAGCCCCGCAGAGCAACAGCCTGGTTTGAGCATGGGCAGTGAAGGAGCTTGCAACCCCACAACCCCTTTCCTCATCCATCCATCCTTATCACAGTCCCTTCCCTGCACCCAGCACCCTTCCTCCATCTCCGAGCCCCATCCTGGAGGAAGGATAATGCCAGGGAGGTGTTTGAACCCAGCCCCTCCATGGCAGGGAAGAGGGCAAAAAGCCACCACTGCCACCATCCACACAATGCCACCCGCTCCCAAGGGGATGGGGTGACGATTGAGGAGCTGCTTTGACTTAATCTCTAAGCAAACAAACCTTAAATCCCTAAGCAAGCAAAATATCCCTAGGATATATATATACACAGACACACACACACTAAATTCTTTAAGCGGAATTCGAGGTCTCCATCTCACCCAGGGGCAGATCCTCACGGTAGAAACCCCTGTGCAGATGGGGAAGCTTTGCTTTTCCTCCCTAAGAAAAGCTTTTTGGGGTTCCTCCCCCTCCAAAAGTCCCCCAAGCATCGCTGGCACCGTGGTGCCCGTGCGGTGGGGAAGGGGCTGGAGGGACCATGGGTGGACAGACGGCCGTCAGCCGCCGCTGGGCTCATCTTGTTTTGTAAGTCACGGGTATTTCAGCGCCGGTTTTGCAACCCTGCGGTGTCACAACAACAACAACCACCGCAGTTTAACTTCACAAACAGCCCGCGGCCGCCCCTCACCCCGGCTCTTTCCTGCTCCTGTCGGCTGCTTGCGACAGCTTCACCCGGTTCCAAACCCAGGCATGGAAAATGACTCCAAGCAGCATCAACATTGATGATTTAATGGGCTTTCTCCCCGCATTGAGAGGAACTCAGAGCTACCCCATCCCCCGCAGAGCCGCACTGAATGCAAAATCCCACCGGGAAGGTGGGAAACCACCTTCTCCTTCTGCCACGCAAGAAACACCCGTGTGACAGCAGGAAACATTTCCTTTCTGCAGCTTCAATGCTTGCGGGTGGCTGCTCTCGGGGCAGGGCAGCCCCTGGCACGGCTGATGCTTTCCAGGCTTTGGCAGCAACCTAGGGCAGCAAAAGCTACAGCTATTCCATGGATTTGTTTTCCAAGTGAAGCTTAATAATAACAACAACAACTACTAAATAAATAAATAATAAGGATGATAATAATAGAAATCACAAGCTCTGGGGGCCGGGCTCCACCTCCATGCGCTTCCCTGTCTATCGGGTGATCGGGAAGGAAAGGACGCGGCGCCCTTATCGACACACACTTGGCAGTGGAGCCGGCCAGAGGTTTGCAGCGTAAACATATTTTGCTCAAGCTCCGAGTTGAGCTGAGAATAGCGCCAGAGAACCCTCCCAAAACACCCGGTTTTCCCAGCAAACCCCCATCCGTGCGTGCAGGGAAAGGGCTGAGCCTGGAGCAAGCACCCAGTTGAGCTCTGCAGCAATAAATTACAGGACCAAGAGCAATCCCCCCGCTCCCAGCTCCGCTCTTCCCATGTTTACCAGCTCTTCCCTCACACATAAAACTGTTGGAAAGCGGAACAAACCAGCTCAGGCTCCCCCCGGATCATCCGGCAGCGCCGCAGCCACCTCCAACCAGCCGGGCTATCACTGCCTTCATCGCTGTGCCGGGGTATGGTGGCATTTACACAGCTGCTCAGCAGGAAAAGCCTTCTCCCTGCTCCACATAAACCTTTGCATTTAAAAGTAATTGGGTGCAGGCTGGCTAATGGGGATGGTAAATGGGGAGAGGGGATAATTGTCAGCTCCTGGTAACGTGAGGGTATCCCTGCAGGCTGGCTCGGAGCCACCTTCTCCCCCCAGACTGGCCTGAGGGTTTTTTGTTGAAATCAGCTCAAACTTTCTGCTTCTTCCAGGGCAGGGTGTGGGGAAGGGGAAGGAAAAGGGAGCAGCACACTGTTAGACTTTGAGATTGGGGAATGGGAGCAGGGATCAGAGCCATGGGATTCACCGGGGTTGCCCCATCACAGGAGCTGCCCAAGGGAACACATGCGCCCCGCTCCAAACCTCTAGCAGGGGATGGCTGTGTCCCCACCAGCACCTGGAGCAGCAAGGTTTTGGCTGCAGGGAGATGTGGTGGCCAGCACATGGGATGCCACTGTGCTGTGTCCCCTTGGAGGAGACCCTGCTCCAGCCGGGGGTTTCCACACAGCTTGTGAAGCAGGACCTGGGAGTGACGGCAAACACAGCCTGGGTGGGGAATGGCACCGGGAGCAAAGTCCTATCGTGCCACGTCCCAGGCATGGCCGTGTCACCAGCACATCCCAGCCTGTCGCTGCGTGCTGGTGCTGGGACCCTGGCTGGACAAGCGCCATCCATCCCCATGGGCTGTTTGTGTGCCAACATGTCACGTGCCGCCGTCGGGTGACTCCGGAGGGGGGGGATTTTTCTTTTAGTGTTGTTGTTTTTGTACAAAGCCAAAATATTTGTGTCCCCACAGGGGTGGCTCCGGGTTGCCGAGCCCAGGACACTGCACTGGGGTCCCAGCGGGAAGGGGGCACCCAGTTCCATGGGGAGGGTTCCTGCTGGAACCTGGCGCCAGTGGTTCCATCCCCACCCCAGTTCTTGCTGCTTATACATAGACATGTTTGTGCACGGCGCCGGGCCCCTTCCTTGCTCCCAAACAAAGTCGAAAAGCCATCAAAATTTTCCATTGCCAGAGGGAGGGAGCGGTGATGAGGGACTTGGAATGGGGATATCAGCCCCAGAAAAACAAGGGGTTGGGTTTGATATGGGGAATCATAGAATCCCAGACTGGTTTGGGTTGGAAGGGACCATAAAGCTCCTCCAGCTCCAACCCCCTGCCAGGGGCAGGGACACCTTCCACTAGAGCAGGTTGCTCCAAGCCCCTGTGCCCAACCTGACCTTGAACACTGCCAGGGATGGAGCATTTGCCACTTCTTTGGTGAATGAATAAAGAATAAGGAATAAAGGTGGTGGTTTGCTCCCGGCAGCCTGCAGCAAACCTGGCACCGGCACCGGTACCTCCTGCCACCATCGGGGCTTGTGGGGTGTCTTGGTGAGCACCGTGAGCCCGCTTGCACTGGCACAGTGCTTTCCAGGTATGGGACATGTGGCACATGCAATATCCATCCGGCTGCTCCAGGCCTTGTTTTTGCCATCAACCCACCCTGGTTTCTCTGCGGTTTTCCCTGCACCCGGAGGAGCTCTCAGCCTGGCCAGTGCTCTGGGAAAAGCCGCGATTCCTGTGGAGCTGGTGCAGGGATGCACGACTTTGCCTGTGGTTTCCATGGGTGGGAGCGGCTCTGGCACACACAGAGCTGAGTCACGGGCGGAGGATGCCATGGTGCCGCCCCGGCATGTTGGGGTGCGCGGCGGCTGCTGCTGGCACCCGGCACAGCTCTGCTGCTGCCACGTGAAGAGCAACCCCAGGGATGCTGCCAGGGCCAAGGTGTGCTGGTCGCAACCCCGGTGCTTTTGGAGGTTAGACCAAACCCAAAGCAAGGCCTGGTGCTGCCGGGGCTCTGTGTGTGTCCCCTTGAGGTGCTCAGAGACCCATAAAGAGGAGACAAGCAGGTCTCCATGCTCCTGAGCACCCACCAGCACCAACCTGCTGCTCCCTGGGGTCCGAGTAATGTGAACCCAGTGTCCCACCGGCTGCAAAGATGGTGAAATTGGGCAGCGCATCGACCACATCCCCAAGCACAGGGGCATCTCCTTGTGTCAAAATCCAAGGGGATTCATCACCAACCATCCCCTTGCAAACAGACCAGCCCGCAGTGCCCCTGCAGCAGGTTTTGGCACCCTGCAGAGCTCATCCCAGCTGGGATGGGGGAAGGCAGAGCTTGTTTTGGGAGCTGGATGGGGGCCTGGGCCAGGAGGCAGCACCCTCACAGCTAATCCCCGGTCCTTGCAAGGCTGCGCCGGCGCCGGCACATTCTGTCCCTGCCAGTGCCGCGACGGCCACGAGCTTCACGTGTCACCCTCCCCGTCGCTGGCCCCCTGCCCTGACCCTGCACCAGCGGACAACAGCCTTGAGCAGAGGCCATGGCCACCGTGCAGGGACCAAGCATCCTCCAGGATGGGGAGAGCTGAGGGGGAAGGAGCAACCCCCCAGGATGTTGCAGGAAGGGGCTGCAGAGCCATGAGCTGTGGGGTGAAGGTCTCAGCACCCTCAGAGCCATGAGCTGTGGGGTGAAGGTCCCAGTGCCCTGCAGAGCCCTGGGCTGCAGCAAGAGGTGTCCCCCCACCCCAGTTCCCACAGCGGAGGGGTCCCATAGTTCTGGTACCAAAGGGCAAAAAGGAAAGGAGAGAGGAGCAGGGGGTGTGGGGGATGATGTTTCCGTGCCCCTTGCAAGGAGCAGGTTTTGCTGGGTGGTCTGGGAAGCATTTTCCAACGCTCGAGGCCAAGAGCTATAAATACTCTTGCACTGTACTTGCATAATGCAGCTCCTGCCCAGCAGCGCTGCCCGTGGCATGGGGCCATCCTGGCTCAGCAGACCCCAGCGAGCCCCAAACCCTGTGCCAATAAATAAAACCTGTGCTGATCAATAAGGACTTTGGAGCCGGGGAAGATAAACAGCAGAAGGTTGGAGGGAGCACCGGTGGCACTGCCAGCGGCTGTGAAAGCACCGCCCAGGGGGAGTCTGTGCCTCATCCCACCTCCCAGTATCCAGACGAGGTATTTTTAGCCCCTCTGGGATTCAGGAGCATGGCCCTTTGCTGGCAGGAGACCCAGACGGTCTGTGCCCCCCGCGCTGCTGCCCACCCTTACAAGAAAAACCTGGAAGCATTTGCAAGCATTCTTGCTGGGAAGATTCCTCTCCCATGGGGACCGGGAGCGGTGCCCACTGGCGTTGGGTTCCCTGGCCTGGCGCTGTCATGGTGTGACGTGCTTTCCCAGAAAGGTGCTCCCCCCTCCAGCCCTGGGATTAAGCATCCCCTTGTGCAGCCGGGGCGGATGATCAGGGTCTGACACAGCCCCCGGCATCGCTGCGGCTGGGCACAGAATGGCTCCGTTGTGCCGGGCGCAGGTTGGAGCTGGGAGCTGGTCACAGGGTTCCCTTGGAGGCATTTTTCACCCAGGGGGTCGCAGCGCTGCGGTTCGCGTCCCTCTTTGATGTGCCCAAGAAGAGACAAGAGGTGACGCAGCACCGCGAGCGGCAGATGCAAGAACGGGTCACCCCAAACAGGGATGCAAACGAAGCCCCTGCGAGGCCGGTTCATCCTCTCCCAAGGAAGATTACTCAGTGCAGAGCTGGGAATGCCAAATAAAGATCAGATTTGAATAAAGGTTGCACGAGCACCAGGCTCCTGCAGGCAAACCCGGGGCTGAGCGCCTGGCCCGCTGCAGGAGCATGTGCTCCAGCACGGCTCAGCAAACAACAGCAACAGGAAAGAAGGATCAAGGGAGGGGAAATCACATTCCAGTGGCAATATTTTTAAGCAGTACAGGCTGTGGAAGATAGAACTAAAGCCCTGGCTCAAGCCCAGCTTTGCAGGTGCTAGGAGCTGCTGCGCTCAACAGAGATGTGGAGCACAGAAATGCTGTTAAAAACCAAATCCCAACTCAATGATGCAGGTGAAGGAGCCTCCCTGCTCTTCCTGCATGGCAGCAGCCATTCCCAGCTGGCACAACATGGGGCTAATCCCAACCCTCCTTGGGAATGGCTGAGACACTGCAGCTGTGTCCCAGTTGGACCCAATGGGTCTGTGCCAAGCTCTTGGGATGGAGGAGAGCGTGTCTGTCCTCTGATATCCGGACAGAGCAGGAGGGCCTCGAGCACAAGGGACCAATCCTGCTGGGGAGCAGCATTGGCCAAACAACCCAGTTAAACCCAGTGCAGTGTGGGACTTACAGGGTGGAGCTGGGTACCCACAGGATGATGAAGTACAGGGAGGGACATGGGAGCAGGAGTGCTCCCAGCAGCCACATGAGCTGCACGGCGCCGGGCAATGGGAAGCAGAGAGCAATAGACAAGTTATCCAGGCACCATCTGGGTTTAAAGAGTTTATTATTTCAACAAGAATTCCCCAACAAAAAGCAGTACAAAAAGAACAGAGACGAGAGTGGTCGTTACAAAAGTGTTCACAGATAGAAAAGAATCATCTGAGCAATCCCAGGGCGCAGAGCACGGCCCCAGCACGGGGCCGAGGTGCGCTTGGCTTTGGTTGTGCGCAGGAAACAAGCGGCCCTGTGGGCAGGATCGGCTCAGTGAGGGAATGCAAACGTCCTCAGCACCCAAACTCTGCTCAGGTCCTGCTGTTACAACACCCAGCTCCCTGGTTCCCACACCAGTGAGCACTGGTTGCTGCTGTGGCCTCAAAGCACCGGGGCCACTGACCCCTCCATGGGCGCAGGATCAAGCCCGTCCTGAGAAGGACTCCTGGCCCTGAAGGGCTCATTTCAACTCCACATCTCCCATCAGCATCTGTGGCTGCCACCAGCCTCAGACCTGGCTTCCTTCTCTCTGGCCACCAGCGAGATGTCACCCTCATGGCTGCACTGCAATTTGGGGCTTGCTGGTTTCAGCCCCATCATGGAGGAGGCATCAGCACACTGCGCAGGTTTGGTGCTGACACACAGAAACCAGCTTTCCTGTTCTTGGTAAATAGAACCAAAACACTGCCATAGATCATAAATGTGTCCCCCAAGCCCTCTGCACTGGTAACAGCCCATGGAAGCCTTTACAATTTCAGTGGGGTATCCAAAATCATTCCCCCTGCAGGCATCACCAGGCTCACAGCAAAGATTATCAGCAGCGGATGAAGTCTCTGCTTCATTTGGCCAGAAAAAGGCCTTCTGCTTTCTTAGGGAACTGCAGTCCTGGTGAGCTACTGCAGGAGAAGGGCTTCATCTGCATCACCATGGGACAAACCCAAGCCACACCAAAATATTCTCTAGTGATCCTGAGAAATACCTCCAAGCTCCTGTTTTCCATGACAGGAGTTGTCAGAGCATGGCCACTGCAGGCAAGGGGAGAGCAATCCTGGCTCATGCTGAACATCCCGTTTTAACCCCCAAATTCTGGGGCAGTTATTAACCCTCCGTGTTCTGCCCAACCACACATGGAACTGCTCCACACCGGAGTCTCACGTGTTCTCCTACCATGCACAAGTCCACGACACCACGCTTGGCGATGGTCTGTAGGACAGTCACAACAAGAGAGTTGAGGGCAGCAGTGGAGCCAGGGTCTCGGGCACTGCAGGAGCTCTGGTCTCACAGCCACTGTGTCTCCATTTCCAGACCCAAGTGCTGTGAGGGTGAAAGCTTTCATCCCAAGGGATCACTACACTGTCAACTGCATCTGATGCGCTTCTCTCAACAGGTCATGCAGCGCGGGCGGATGTTGTCTGAAGGAGGGTTTGGATCAATCTGCAAAGCCAAGTGTGGAGTCAAAAACCTCAGCAGTGGGTGCATTCCAGCTGTCTCCACCAGCCCTTCCCAGCCCAGATGGATTTGTTACCTCTGAATACAGTGGAGGTGGTCGGAAGCGAAACTCCTGGATGTAGGCAAAGAAGGGACCTTCCAGGATGCCATCCCGTTCACTGCGGCACGGCGGAGCCAGGCTCTGCTCAGCCTCGGGGCTGGACACAACTGATGAGTATTCAGGAGGAGCTGGAGAGAGAAAAGAACATCAGGGAACAGGAAACACGCAGGTAAAAGGCCTTCAAATCTATTTCCCAAACCCTCCGAGTTGGCTGGGGAAGGAACCCAGAAGATGCAGCACCACAACCAAAACCAGCAAAAGCTGGTTCTGGAGCAAGAGCCACGGTGAGAAATTGCTCTGACCTCACCATCCAGAGCGGTTTGATCAGGGGGTTTGGCAGCACCCAGATAGATCCTGGGGAGAGGGAGATGCTCACCCTCCGGCTGCTCCGGGATGGTGCTCAGCCAGTCCAGGTTGATGCTGTACTGGCTGCTGACACTGGACGTGCGGCTCCCAAATGGATGCAGTGGGATGGTTCCGATGACAAGTGGCAGTTCAAGGAGCAGCTTGGACGTCCCAGGAATATCCACACAAACCTGCAGAGACAGGAGGCAGCAGGGAAACTTAGCTGCTGGTGTTTTCCCAGGCTGAAGGGGCAGGTATCTCCCCAGAGCACTGGCTTGAGCTGGCTAGGAGGGAATTCTTGCAGTGGGATGCAAAGGGAGATGCAATTGCTCCTGCACAAGCCCTTGTGCTGTGCCTGAGGGCCAGCAGGGAGAACCCAAGATCTCACACAAATCACCAGCCCCAAAATCTTTACACTGGACACAACTAGCCCAGCTCTGGTGAGAAGGAGAACTCTCAGCACTGAGCTGAGCCTCCTGCAATGCTCCTCACAAGGCTCCTCACCTTCAGGGAGTATTCCACCTGGATGATGCGGCACTGGAGGATGGACGGCCCCACTGGTGGGATCTTCAGTGCTCGCCCATGCCAGACTTCCCGCTTCCCCGCTGCAATGGAGTCACCGACGATGCTGGTCACCACTGATTTCTTCTGCTTCTTGGTGCCCCGGGCGATGAAGGTCTGAGTCTGGATGATGGCCGCCTTGGGCACCACCACTCGGTTTGTGCAGTTGTCAATCTCAGCAAAGATAGGGATGACCTCACCTACCAAAACAGACACGCATGTTGGAGGAGGGGAGACAGAGCCCGGTCCTGCCTCAAGGAATTCCTGTACAGGATCACCAAGGGCTGGACATGCAATCCAGCACTGCAGCCACAAGGTTTAATCCAGCAGGAGCGTGTCCTGAGGAGGCTGCCCGCATCAGGAGCACAAACTAAAGCTCTCTCGCCAATTCCATGCCAGAAATCAAGAGCCCAGCTCACATTGCCCCCAAATCCCGTCCCACCAGGGCCCGCAGAGGTTCAAAGGCACCAGCACATCATCTCACCTGGGGTGTAGCCTTTTCGGTCAATCTTGGCAGTCACAGAAACCTGGCCACGATTGCAGTACCAGGCACGAGCAAGTTTCTCCTTAGCACCTGCTTGGGGAGCCTGGAGAAATGAGAATTATGGAAGCTATTTAGTAAGAAAGGATGAAACTCAAAGCAAGCACCTCCCTGGCACTGAGAACCTGCCAGGGAGCATCAGCAGCTTCTTCGGTATCTGATGCAAGATGCTGTCGCAACCCCTTAAAGTTTCCAAAAACTAAGACACAGCCAACCTCTGCCCAGCCCAGGTAACACTGGATGGCACAAGTTACAGGGGGGAAACATATTCCCTTTGGAAATCAGGCCTGGATTGTAATTTTGGAGCAGATGCAGATACCTTCCCCATGGGCTTCCCAGAGAAGTTGTGGATGCTGCTGCCCCAAAGCGGAGCAGGGGGAGCTCACCAGCAGCACAGGAGTGTTGATGTCGATGGGTTCAATCACAGTGAACTCCTTCTTCACTTTCTTCACCGTTGACCAGGGTCTGTGCAGCTTGGCTTTCACCCAGTAGCGCACGCTGCCGTGTTTCCCCTCGAAGGAGGTAGCCAGGGTCCTGTGGACAAGAAACGAGCCTTTTAGAAGGGTTCTGCTGAAAGCATCTCATTTCTGAGGTGCTCTGTCCCCCCTCCCAGGACCTGTGTGTGATGCATCAAGTGGTTTCTCTCCCCCTTTGCATTAAGGTAACAAAAAATACGCAAACTTACTCGGGGAGCTGGAAGGTGAAGGGAAACTCATGCCTTCCTGCCTGCAGGACGGTGGCTTCACCATTGTCTGTGGGCAAAACAGATTGAAGATGATTATCTCCCTCTTGCAGAACTTCCTCCCTGGCCAAAGCGGAGGCAGAGATGTGCAGGACGCAGCAGAAGAGCAGCACGATGGCACAGGAGTATTTCTGCCAGGGTTAAAGTGCAGCAGCAGCGACACAGCTGTGACACGAGAGGAGGGCACGTCCCACAGGTGATGGGCACTGTCTGCTCTGCACGCGCGTGCCTCCAGGCACACACAACCCAGGGCCGCCTTCTTGGAGAACCCTGGGTGGGTTCTGCTTCATCCTGCACCCACCCTGCACCGTGGCTTGGGAGTGAGAGCCCAGAGATACCCAGCCAAGCCAGGAGCAGCTCTGGGAACGTGGTCAGCCACCCCCCATGTCCCCCAGGGGTGGCAGCCCTGTCCTGCCTGCGCTGCACAGAGGAGCTGGGACTGGAGGGGACCTCTTGGGATCATCTAGTCCAATCCCCTGCTCAACGCAAGCTCCTGAACCTCCGCAGGAGTTTTCCAACACCGCTTCCCTACCAAAGAGCACCTACAGCAAAGGGGGAGTCTTGTGTGGGGCCAGCCCCTAACCAGGGTGCCCTGCCCAACAGCAGGGTCCAGCCACACACCTCAGCATCCCCGGGTGCTCTCAGCATTTGAGGTGCCTTCAGGGGACCTATGCACCCAGCCCACACAGCACCAAGACCCTACAGCACCCCATGCACCCATATTTCAGCTGGTTGGGGTGTCTGCAGCACCCAGGGTGTCTCCGGCTGCCCCATGCACCCATTATTTCAGCCCCGGGGGTCCCCGGTAACACCCACAGCCTTTTCCTCGGAGCCGACCGGTGACGGAGCACCCCAGGGTGCCACACCAGGGGGTTGGTTGGGTGGTGGGTGCCGTACCTGGGGGTGCCAGCAGCGTGTCCCGGTGGCTGAGGAACTCCACCTGATCGCTGTAGCTCTGCGTGTAGGCGGTGCTGGAGCCGGCGCTGCGGGACTCGGTCCAGTGAACGCGGGCAGCGCCCATCGCCCGCAGCCGGAGGGCACCGAGCCGCGCCGCCGCCGCCAGCTCCAGCACCACGCGGCCCGACACCGCCTGCCCGGGGCTGAACGCGACCGCGGCGTCCCCCTCCGCGCCCTCCAGCACGACCGAGAAGCGTTTGAGGCGATCGAAGAGCATGGCGAGAGCCCGTCCCTGCGGCGCGGCGCAGCCCGGCCCCGCCGCCGCCTCCGCCGCCTTAAGAGCCCGGCGCGGCCGGGGGCGGCCCCGGTGGGGCGGGACGGGGCGGCCGCGCCGAGCTCTGCAAAACAAGGCAGCGAGCATGTGCGAGCCTGGCCCCCTCGCTGCCGGGAGCCGGGGGGGTTCCTGTGGGGTCGGGTGTCCCGTTCCGGCGCGTCCTACATCGCACCGAGGCATCCCGATGGGTGCCTGGACCGCAGCAGCTCACGGGAACGTGTCCCGGAGCAGGATGGTTCACGGTGCCTGGGATAAGGTCCTGTGTGCCCTACAAGCCTCCCCGCAGCTCCCACCCCATCCTCATCCTTTCCTCCATGAGCCAGAATCTGCGTTCCGAGGCAGCAGCCCCTTTCATTCCACTTCCCACCGGCGAGAGGCTTCGCCACACACAGATCCACGTCCTTCCTTTCCCAAGAACCATTCCCAGGGGTCAGAACAGGCTGCAACTGGATCTGGGCTCCTTCTGGCCAACTGGCGATGAAGGGAAAACTGGTCTGGGACATGGCTTTGTTTTTTTTTCTAAGAAATGAAGAACTGGCTGGGGTTCAGCTTGTGCAACTGCAGTGAGCAGCACATCTTCCCTGCGCCTGTTTGTTAACCAGGCGAGTGCTGGTTTCCTACCAGATCGTGCTGGGCTTTGTGTGGTGCTGCTCCAAAACCCAGTGACAAAACACACGGCCAGGCACGGCGGGGGGGGACTCGCTCTATGCACAGCATCTACTGCTGCCAGTGCTCAAACTGGGGATTCTCAGGGCGACATCACCATTAGCAGCGCCCTGAGATGTAAAAGAGAGGAGAAAGGGGTCCACGCCTTCCCCAGAGGGTTAACGCAGCTTTAGGAACTTCTCCTTTAACCGTGATTGTCACATTTACAGAGTGCCAGAGCTCCCCACCCCGGGCACGGGCACGGGCTAAGACAAACCAGGCGTTCAAAATGTTACTTGGCTTTTGGCCGCCAAAGTTGTGAGGATTTTTGAGTTGCTCCCAGCCCTGCTGGGCAGGACCTGCTGTGCTGAACGCACTGCAAATGAGTGGGGCTCCAGCCTTGCAAAGCTTTAGCTGTCTCCAAAGCCTGACTGGAATGTCTGTCTCCCTCCCCAAGGGAAGAGACCGTGTTTTGTTTTATGTGCACAACCGGTTGCTGCCGTGAGCAAACATGAATCATAGCAAACACTGTAAAGGGAGAGGGAAAGAAGGAAGGAAGGCACAACTGATGACACCAGCTCTGGGAAGGCTCCTGCTGTCCCCACTGTGGTGCATGGTGACGTTTGAGGTGATGGGGCTCTTGAGAGGGGCTTGAGCCTCGGCTGGGCCGAGGCAGCTCCATCCTGCGCTTGGCACCTTCCTCCTTTCCCTGCCCGTGACTCAGCCGTCGCCCGTGGGGTGAGCAGCCCTGCAAACATCCTCCCTGCATGAGATATCCACAGCCTCCCCTTGCTGCCCCCACGTGTGATGGGAAGCCCCTCTCTGACCCCTTTCGGACCCCAGTGCTGGGAGAGGGTCTCTTGTCTCCCCAGGGATCACCAGTTGCAGGGGCTGTGGGATCACAGCCATGGCCTTTCCAGTCAAGAGTGCTCCAGGGTGCCCGAACCCAGCTGAAACCCGGGCCAGGATCCGTGCAGGGAAGATCGCAAACTCTTGAGCCCCATCTAGAGTCTGGCCAGGCTTAAGCTGGTCCCAACAGGAGCTGGCACCCTGCCCGGCTCTGAAGGGGCTTCTCCTTCCCCGACCCACTGCTGGGACCTTGTGGCTTCTCCCCATTGACCCTGGAGAGCCAGAGTGGGCAATGCAGCAGGTAAAAAGCCGAGTCAGCAGCTCTACCCTGATCCAGCATGGGGACAAGACGGGGCAATGCAGAGCCTTGCACAAACTCCCACTCCCAGCTTGAGGAACAAGCTCCTGCTCCGAGTGTTGCATATGTACGAGGATTAAGGTGCACCCCACAACAGAACAAGAGCCCCGATGTGCTGTAACTCTCATGGCTGTCTCCATGAAAAGAAAATGGCTTCTAGATGTTTGTGTCTCACCGGGGCAGGAGCTCACCTCTGGGAAGTGCTGCGGGATTGCCGGATAGAAAAGATCACTGCACAAGTATCACTGGTTTTAACCAGGGCTCCCTCGCACCACCTCTGCAGAAGGATCCAGGGCTTTCCTTGTGTTGCCTTTGCCCATTAAACCCCTATTTTTCCCCTCTCTTCCTGCTCCCTAAGATGATTACACAATAGACATTTAATGGCCCTGCCCACAGCCTGCACATCCTTCTTTCACCCTTTTCCTTGTCTCCGTGTCACAGCACTCAGTGCCAGCGCTCACCAATCTGCCAGGAAACTGCAGATAAACTCAGAGCTCTGGGGAGAGCAGAAGGGAGGGCTCTTATCTCCACCTGGCTTCCCTCCTCTGCACTGCCTTGTTACCATGACAAAACCCTGCATTTTTTAAACACCACGCAGACACAGTTGATCTCATCGAGAAGCAAGAAGGAGCAGTCACAGGGACTTTTGGATGATGGCACGTTTTCAGCAGCTTTGTGCCAGCTGACATCAGGAAGGTCCTCACGCTGCCACTTGGGACAGCGGGATGGAGCAGAACCCAGCAGGATCCAAAGGAAGTGATTTTGGCTGTAGAATGACACTTCTCTACAGCCCACAGCTTTTGCTGCCTTAAAACACTCCTGTGATCACATGCCCGTGTCCCTCTCACAAAGCAGAGAAGGAATCTGCGGGTGGACAGAGACAATAAAATCCTAGCCCACAAGTCGTGGCAAGGCTCTCTGCTCCCCACACAGCTCAGTTCAGCTCTCCCCGGGCAGGAAGCAAGCGCCAGAAACCATCAGCTCCAAGCGACAGGAGCACAGGGTGCTGGCGAGGCAGAGCAGCTCATGCAGCTCCTCCAGGCCCTGGCCAAGTGCCCTTCTCCACATGGCTCCAGGGGCTTTTACCACACACAATCCCAGCAGCAAAATCTAAACATGCTCACAGCAGCTTGTGGCTTCCTTACAGACATTCATTGCAGGGATAATGGGGAATAAAACTTACCCTGTAACCCTAAAGCTAATGCAGACACCGTCCAAGCACTGCAGCGACCAAGTGCTCAGACCTTCCCTTGCTGGAGTTCAGGACAAAGGCTTCTCCCATGTCCTTAATTGTAATTGGAACACTTAGCAAAGGGGCCATCCTTAGGCGCAGCATGGAAGAGCCACTGCCAAAAGACAGAAACTCCAGAGTAATGCAGGTATTTGGAGCAGATGGCAAGGTACAGTCATCCAGAAATAGAGAATATGACCCCCCAGGGCAGTACAGAGGCAAGAACAGCTCCAGGAAGACAGCTCATGTCCTCCTTCCATCACTCCGGTCTCTTCCTGCAAATCTACATTTGGCAGCTAGAGCTGGCACCGCTTTCTGGCGTGCACTGTGGCCACTGACACAATTAAATGCCTTCAGCGTGAGTTAAGTCCTACGGCACACAGCACCGTGCCACAGGCAATCGTGAGGCCAGCAGAGGCAGGGAAAGGGGGAGAAAAAGCCATGGAGCCATGACTAACACTATCATTGGAGGGGAGGATGAAAGACATGCACTTCCCTAAGAAAAAACAGAGTTAATGAGGGTATGGCCAGCTGAGATGCCCCATATCCCTCAGCCCTGGATCATTTCATCCCAACCACACAAAGAATTCAAGCTGCTTGTCCTCTTGCAGTAGATCTAAGCAATGTGCTAGCTGAGCATCTGGTCCCAGCATCAGGAAACTGCAAATATTTAATCGAACTACTAAGTGCTCTTTCTACACTTGTGAACAGACCCTTCTATTTGCACTTCCCTGTGCAAACAGAACAAAAGCCACAGCTCTTCGGTGCTCCCCAGCCCCGAGTTTGCAGGCAGCCTCCTAGAAACCAGCAGTAACAGAGAAAAAACCCTTGGCAAAGGTGAGAAGAGGGTGTCCAAGATGGACAACCCTGACTGGGTTGGGAAGCACCTACCGGGGATGATGCCTGCAGCCCAGGCGGGTCCCAACCTAAGGCCCGGGTGCAGAGAAGCACCCCGGTAGCGCAGCCTTACCGGGGATGAGCTGGCAGCGGCGGTGCAGGAAGGTCTGGTGGGCTGTGTAGTCGCGGTAGACGATGTTGAGCCCCACGCTGCGGCTCTCCAGCCAGTGCGTTGAGGCTCGGCCGCGGGCGAACACCTCGAGCGCCCGCAGGCGCAGCGCGTGGCGGAGCTGCAGCTGCACCCGCCCGTGCAGCAGGTCCCCGCTGCTGTGGGCTCCCCACGCTCGTCCATCCTCCAGCTCCAGCACCAGGCTCTGCACACACCCCAGGGGCTGCATCGCTGCTGGCCACGCTTAGCCAGCAGCTCCAGGAGGCCGGGCCCTGCCTGGGACACGCAGCTGTGCAGCTCTCTAGGGAAGGGAGGAAGGAGCAAAGGCTGCACCCGGATCCTCTAATTTATCCTGCCCCTAAGTGGCCTCACCCTGCAGGCCTGATCTGCACCAGGGTGGGACTGAGACCCTGTTTTGCTGTGATGCTTTAGCGGTGACCTCATGCGTGTGAGGCTGGTGCTGTGCTGAGGCTGGGGCTGTGGAGACAAGTGACGTGGTTTTAAACTGAGGGAGAAATGACGTGACTTCATCTTATCTCTGAGTCACAGACACTGTCAACGTGCAACTGGAACGTGCTGGTGGCTCCGTCAGCAGGAAGGGGGGTCATGCACCACCAGCTGCACTGGCAGATTTCACACTGCTGGAGGAATCAAAGACTGGAGATCAAGAAATGTTTGGCCTTCCCAGTTCAGGCATTGCTGGGGTGTTGCTGGAAGGGGTGGAAGAGGTGTTGAGAAAGCAAAAGACCCTTATCCTAAAAGCCAGTTTTACTTTCTGTGTCTGAAGTTGTATCAGAATGAGTGTGAAAAAGGAAGTGAATAACCACAGGGCCCTCCCAGGCAGCAGGTTCCACCAAGGGGTGGAACCATTTATCGCCTGTGAACGGTGGCTGTTTCTGTGCTAGCACGGGTGGCAACAACATCTCAAGGTCACATAAAAGTAACAGGGCAGACTTGCAGCAGATGCCAGTCCCTGTTACTACACCAAACATACAATCGAGGTGTTTGAATCAAGGTGTTTGCAACGTATGGGCACAAGATACTGACGTGAGGTGCCCGTGTGCATTTGCAAGCCTTGAGTATGTGGAGCAAAGCCTGTCCCTTTCATGAGAGACATGGAGCCAAATCCCAAGAGGAAAGCATGAGGGCTGTTGGGCCCAGCCACTGCTCACACACAAACTGCAGCAACTGGAAATGGTTTGGACACCCATGCTCAAAGGCTTCAGTGCTGGCTCAAATCAATCCCACCTGCACCAAAAAGCTGAGGAGAGCTTGAGAAGTGGCAGCTGTGACAAGGCAGCAGCTGACCCTGCTCCTTGGCCCCACAAGGGCCACCCCACACACATCCCTTTTTATAATACCTGTGTCCCAAACAGAATTAGTGCAAGCTCAGCATTCAAGAAACCTACATGAGTTAGTAACTCGACAAAAATACACGGCTCATCTGCAGAGAAACAGCTCACTCATCATAAGCTGGGGAGAGCTGTCTCTCTGCCCTGCTGTTCGCTGACCTTTGGTTTCAGCCTTGACACCAAAATCCAAACAGATCCTAAGGGAATATTGCAGCACACACAGAGCCCTGACAGTGCCTCTTGCTCTGCTGCTGATCTCTTGCCTTTTCTCTGAGCTTCCCATCACACCACCTACCTAGAGGCACTTGGTGGATCTTGCAATGCAGGGAGCTGTCACCCGTGCCTTTGGGCTAATCTCCCAGTGTTTATTCTTGCTGTCACAACACCTTCTTGTGTCCTCATTCAATTTGAGAAAGAAATGTTCCCTGTAATAACACACAGATGGGCCAAGAGAGGAGCACCAGGATGGCTAAGAGGTTACACGATGTGTGGGCAGTCCACAGAGCAGCACGTCCTGGGTAGTCACTGAAGAAGGGAGAACATCATGGAGCAAAGTGCACCTTCCTCCGGGGACAGTATCTTTTCAGGGTCCCCAGGGGGATGCAGCTCACTTGGAAGTTTGCCTTTTGGA
Organism: Strigops habroptila; assembly: GCF_004027225.2. Lineage (NCBI taxonomy): Eukaryota > Metazoa > Chordata > Aves > Psittaciformes > Psittacidae > Strigops > Strigops habroptila. Next base: position 1,044,063 of record NC_044296.2, read on the forward strand.
TGTCTGCTGGGCCTCCGAATTTGGGCGTGAACTGATCTTTCTGCTCAGTCCTGAAGAGGTCCGGTGCCCTCCAGGGTAGCCCCAGGTGTGCGTATTTGATCTGAGGAGAGGAAAGAGCTTTCAGCACAGGGAGATGGGGCTGGGGAAGAGGCAGGTGGTCACATGGAACTTGGCAGCCCCAACATCTGAGCCCCATGTTGCTACCTGAAGGGTCACCCCCCTGGGCAGCTGCATCCTACCTGCATCCTCTCTCTGGCAGAGGCACAGGGTTCTCTGCTGGTAGTGCAAAGAGATATTTACCCTGGCTGGACACCTCTAGCTATGCCAATTTTCCTCCTCTGATCCTCTGTGGGGGACCAGAATCACCTTCCCCCTCCCTCCAACATGACTTGGCTTAGGGATTTGGCTGCCTGTCCTTCCTCTCCCTTCAGAGACTTCTCTCATTTGCAACTCTGCTCCCCACAGAGCATTTGCTTGAGACTGGAAACAGACAGGATTTGATGCATGGCTGTCCCAGCTCAAGAGCACACAGAAACTGGTGATGTTAGTGGGGAGGCTATAGCTTTGCTTGGTATAAACCTGCTTCCCCAAGCCACCCCATGGTAAATCCAAGGCTATTAAGGCTGTACCTGCTGTAGCATCTCTTCAGAGGGTCGTTCTTTCTGCTGTCTGTGTGGAACCAGTGTGGCCTTCATGGTCGTGACAGAACATTCATCTGCTGACAGATGGAATTGAAACAAAAGTTAAATTCAGGCCAGTAAGTTAGGAGGCAGTATCAGAAAAGCTTTGCAGTTGGACTTGCAGTCACAGATCTGCACGCATCTCCTTAATGAGAGGAGAAGACAGGCTTTGCTGTCAGCACTTGGCTTGAAAACTTTTGCCCAGACACAAAACAATTCTCAGGGTGAGGAGGTAAGTGAAGAAATTCAGATGGCAGTTGTAGGAATATCACTCCATAGCACTCCATGCTAGTTGTGGAGCTGCTCCAGAAGTTTGGGGCCAAGGAAAAGATCAATTCAACTGTGATCCATTCCACATTTAGTAAAACAAATGGCTTAAAGCCAGATACTTGGCATGAAGGGACCTCTCTGCTGCAGAGCACTGGCCATCAGAAAGAGGAGGCAAAGTCAGAGGATTTTGCTAATGACCATGACCAGCTCTAACCACATCCCCTCCTGAGGTTGCATAAACACAGAAATCCTCTCCTTCCTCCCACATACACGTACAAAACAACTTCTAAAAACACACGTAGAAAGGGCCTGCCTGGTTTGGGGGTAACAGTCTTATTTTACTAAAGGCGTGTTGCTGCACCAGTGCTTTCCTGCCATCTCCAACTCAAGGTATCTGAGCTGCCTCCCTTCCCAGAGCACTGCCATCCCTTGCACAGAGCTAGGAGAACCTCAGCAAGCTTCATCTGGCACCACCACAGTCTGAGCAATGTCACCTTACTGTGGTAGTCGAAGGGGATGTGGCTCTCCCGGTGGCTCCTGCTGTCTGCCATCACCCTCTCGCTCTGCTGGGGTGGCTGATAGTCCAACTGCTGTGTTGTGCTGAACAAACGGGAGCCTGGATGCTCATCTCCCAGGCAGAGCTTGGTTGGATGCTTGGGAAGCAGCAGGTCAGGCTTGGGGGGGAGGTTCCAGCAGCCAGTCTGCGCTGCTTTATCAGAAACAGGCTGTGCAGGGAAGGGAGAAGGAACAACAGCATTGGCTTTAGGTGCCAGAGTAGCGTACCTAGAAGAAGAGAGGGTCTCCAACAGAGAAACACCTGCACAGCAAAGCTGGGAACAGACCTCTGGGTAGGAGAGCTGTGTAGTAGTAGTGCTTGCCAATGCTCGATTTCTCTCAGGGTCTTCGTCACCTCTGGGGATGGATGAGGCATATTGGTTTGGGTGCACCATAGTTACAGGCTCTGGCAAAAGCAAGAGTGAAGGGTGTCAGAGCACTCCAGTCTCTGAACAACCAGCAGTTGACTCTGTGTCACGGGCTTGCTTTACCTAGATCGTACACTGGGAATTGCTCGGATGTTGAGGTGGAGAATCTAGTACAACCATCCCCCAGCTGCACGTTTGCGTGCTGGATCTGGGAGGCAGCACGTTCCTTGTCGTAGGCTCTGCAAGAGATCAGATAGGAGATGCTTAAACAGCAGTGTTCATCAGAAAGATCAGTTCCTGAGGATGCCCACTAGGTTCTCCACCTGATACCTGTGTGTCCTTTTGTCTGGGGCACTGTAGGCATGTTTCTGCTCACTCATAGATCCACCGATTCCGGGATCCCCAAATTTAATAGATGTGCGCTGAAGGGAAGCCAACAGAGATACAGAGCCTTGCACTTGGTCTTGTTGGACTTCCTCTTCCCCTTCCTTCCTGTCTTTCCATCCATCTGGCTTCCCAGGTAGATGGAAAGATCCCACCCCTTTCAGGACAGAATTCAATATGAGAACTTGCTGTCCTTTAACTGTGTCTTGGTCCTCCCCAAAATCATACTGTTACCTTTTCACTTGGTTTTGCAGGCAGACTCCATTCACCCTTAAACTGTGCTTGATAAGAAGTGTGGTAATAGGACCGTCCATCCCCTTTAATAGTGGGATCACATCCTGCCAAACAGACAGAAGGGGAAATGGTGTTATTTCTAAAAATGCTCTATTTACCCTTGTAAGGAAATATTAATGCTATTGAAACTGCAATCTTGAGGCTCTTTTAGTGTTTTAGTACTACTGAATTTATTCTGTATAATGAAATGGCCAAGTGACACCAGGTTGCAATAAGGTGAGCCACAGCACAGGGATGTGGCACCTCAGAAGCAACGCACCACCTGAGGATGCAGCAAATGTAGAAGAAAGGCTTTGCAGCAAAAGCTTGGCTGGCGAGTGGCTCTAAGAGAGTGCTCTCACCCTGTTCTATAGCATCAGATTGATTTACTCAGCTATAAAAAGAGAAAGCAAAATAACCCCATAGTTCTGACAGCTCCAATTGCTCTCAGCACGACTTGAGCCAAGGCGCCGGACCCCCAGCGCCCAGGAAGCCAGGGCAGCACGGAGGTGCAGCAGCTTACCCCTGTGTGAGCGCCATGGCCTGGCAGCAGGCTGGACCTCATGTGCCGGGTACGAGAAGGTGTAGACGGATGGAAGGAGCTTTATTTTCTCCCTGTCTCCGCAGGGAATGTTGTCCTCCCGTCCCCGGGCGGCGGGCACGGGGGGTCTCTGCGCGGCGGGCTGGGGGCAGGGGAAGCGCTCCCTCGTCTCTGAGGTGAGGACGCGGATGCGGGGGTCCGTGTGCATGCGGACCCCCGGCTCTGGGGGCACAAACGGGGCCAGGGGCTGCAGCGGCCGCTCGGGGAACGCCCGGCGGGTATCCGAGCAGGTCTTCCCCGCCGCCAGCGCCCGGCCGAGCCCAGCACCTGCCCGCTGCGGGGCGGCGGGGCCGGCGGCGGCCTGAGAACCCCCGAGCGCAGGGGGAACTGGGTGTGAGAAAGCGACTCCCAGGCGCTGCCCAGCGCCCAGCGCTCGTCCCCCAGCCGGACGTGGGTCGCCTTCAGGAAGGGAATGCCCGTGAGGGCCGCGGGGATCACCGGCCGCCATGGCGGGAGGCCTCGGCCGCTGCCGGGCCGCGTCTCCATAGCGACGGCTTCCCGGCGAGCCCCGCGCCGCGCCGCCACATCCCGGAAGCGTTGCTATGGCGGCGGGTGCGCTCAGCGGCCTGGTCGCTGCGCTGGAGACCCACCGCGGCCGCGACCGGGCGGTGAGTGAGCGGGTACCGGGAGCGGCGGGGCCGTCCCCGGGGGTCGGGGCCCTCACCGCGCTCTGCCTCCTCCCCGCAGGTCCGTGCGCTCTGGCTATGGCTGCCAGCTGGCGGGCGGAGCGCTGGCGGGCCGCAGGCTTCCCCGTCCGGGCTGCCGGGGAGCCTGCTGGCCGTGTCCGCCCAGCTGAGCGCCTGCCGCACGGCGCTGCGCCTCTTCGATGACTTCGCCATGCTCAGACACAGCTGCGGCTACGGGCTGGGCCCCAAGGTGAGCGCAGGGGGGGAACCGACCGGCCGCACCCCCGTTACCCCCACCCCGGCCCCACCGCAGGAGCCGAGTTGCATGTCCCCGTCCCCCCCCCACCCCCGTGGCTCCCCACAGGACGAGGACGGGCTGGTGCGGGGCGCTGTCGGTGCTCTGCAACGTGGCCAACCAGCTGTACTACCCCTGCGAGCACGTGGCGTGGGCAGCCGCGCCGGCATCATCCGCACCTCGCGCTCAGAAGTGGTGGACCCTGAGCACGGGGCTCTGGGCAGTGGCCCTGCTCCTGGGCATCCTGCGGTAAGGTGGGATGAGGGGGGAAGGAGATGGGCAGGGAATGAAGCGTATCCCACTCAAGGAGTGTCAGGCCACTCCTGGAATACTCCCTGGGCTCAGGTTTGGTCCCTGCTATGCAACAGAAAGATTGTGGACAGGCTGGAGAAGGGCCCACAAAGATGATCCAAGGACTGGGCAGCCGTGTGCTGAAAGGCTGAGAGAGGTGAGTCTGTTTAAGCCTTCAGAAAAGAAGGAGCAGGGAAGACCTTTATCCCCATGTTTCCTGTAGTTAGAGTGGCTACAAAGACAATGGAGACTCCCTTTTTACAAGGAGTTCAAATGGAAAGGATGAGGGGTACGAGTTACTCCTGGGGAGATTCCGACTGGACACAAGAGGAAAAAATCTCATCATGAGAAACAATCAGCCCATTGCAGCGATCTCTCCAGGAAGTGGGGGACTCTTCAGCGTTGGACGCTGTTAAGATTCTGCTTGGTGATGGGCCATTCTAGTCTAGGTCATGCTTTGCCTAGAAAGGTTGGACCTAGAAAGGTTGATCCTTGAATTCCCCTTCCACCCCGCTGTTCTATAGGTCTGTGATTAATCGGGATGAAATGAAGGGCCCTCCAGGCAGCAGAAGGGTGCTCTTCCTCACAGATCAGTTCATGTTGAGAAAAACCCCCTCTCCTTTGCTATAGGAGGAAATAACTCTGTTGTCTTGTTTTCAGATCCCTCAGAATCTTGTGCAGTTAAGAAGAAAGCTGAGGCAGCACACAGCGGTTATGATTGCCCTCCTTGGCCATCCAGCTCATTTACTTCAGCACATACCTGTTCTCATTTTGTGAGCTGTTTGCTAATTGTTAAATACATGATGCGGCTATCACTCACGTTACTTTTGCTTCCAACAGGAACATCTTCGCTCAAAGTCAGAAGGAAGCGAAAGCCCAAGTGAAGGCTGAAGTTCTGAGCATCCTTGCACAAGCGGGCAGATCTCTCCAATGCGATCCATTGGCTGCCTCCAGGATTTCTGTGGGCTGGAAGGTTTCCTCCATGGTTAGTTGGTCTCCTGGGGACTGTATCTTCCCTGATAGGTATCTACCAAGCCTCTAGAGGAGGGAATTCTGAAGCTGTATAAACCATCAGTAAGCTTCAGGAGCCCAATTTTTACCTGGTGAAGATGCCTTTAGTGAGGCAGGATGCACTTTAACTCCCCTGGGAGGCAATGATTGTAAGTTCACCCACCCTGTAATTGGGACTGTAATCAAGATGTCTATTACAGAGAAGACTGTTTGCAGTTAATGATTGTTATCACTCTCCATCAGGGAAATCTTTCAGGTGAATCCTCTGAAAATCAAAACATCTTCTAGGATTGGTAATAGGGGGAAAAAAAAGTCACTTCCATCCTTCCATCCTCTGTCCCAAAAGACAAATGCAACAACCCTCCAGTCTTTGCTGTCACTTAAAAGCGCACAAAGTCACCATTAGGTGGAAAACCAGCCATGGTTCTGTCACATAAAACTTCCGAGGGCTGGATCCTGTGAGCCTGGGCATGGTGCCCTGGGAGGTGACCCGGATCATGGGAGTTTCTCCATCAGATATCCCAGCGTTTGAGCCCAGAACTGCTGCCCCCAGCAGAAACTGGAGCGAGCGGTTATTTTGTGATGGTTGCGTTTCTCTGGAGGCAAGAGGGGAAAGAAATAACCACTGGGAGCCGTGCGGGGCTTTCTTCGGGTCTGCGTTGCTCATTTAAGGACAAATACTGGAAGTTGGGACTTTTCGGGTAAAGGAGAAGCCGCAGCGAGCCTCCAGCCGTGCCTTGCTGGGCTGCCGCCGGGTGGAGCTCTTCCACCGGGCTCCGGCCAACGGACTCGTGCCTTTGAAAAGCGGCGAATGTGTTAATCCCCGTTCAAAGAACCAATCAAACCTCTGTCAAGATGAGTTTTACAGTTATATTTCTAGGTGGTGCCAATAATAAACGAGATGAATGCTTCAAAGCTGACCTTGAGTGATCGTTCCTTCCTGATAACCAGGCAAACGTGCTTTTACCTGCTTCTAGAAAGCTCCAAGTGGTGCCTGGGCAACAGGAAACGTTTGTGCTGGGGGAGCTTGCAGGTTACCGGCCTTCGTTGTACCAAAAGAATCGGGAGCACCTGATGAAGCAGCAGGAAAATGCACCTTTGGAAAACAGTTGTGCTTTAGCGTGTGTGGTGCTCGTGCTCCTGCAGCGCCGAACGGCGCCTTCCTCGGAGCTCCGACCTCCTCTTCTCTGGTTTTTTTGTCGTTGCTTTTGGCACGGGCATGTGAAACTCGCTCTTGCCTGTGTCCAAAGAGCAGAGCAAGGACTCAATCGATACTCATTATCTTTTGCCCTGTCCTTGCTGTTTATCTGCACTTTCACTCTGCAGTGCAGCCCCGAGGACGCCTTCCTGGCTGCGCTCCCAGTTTGCTGTCAGATCTTCAGGGTTTAATAAGAAATCAGGTTCTATCTTTTTAGATTAACCACACGAAGCCAGTCCTCCTGGATCCCCTCTCCTGCTCAGTGTGGGACCTACAGAGATCTAAAAGACCCAAATATGTCTCTGATACCAAAATCTCTACTACACTTTCAATTTTAATATAGAGAAGGGTCCCTCTCAGCTGCTCTGAGTGCATTTGCTTCGCCTGCTTCCTTGCTGAGCAATTTGGAAGTGCAGGACAAAGCAAAGATAAAGCAAAACGTGGTCATCCCGAATTCTATGGAGCAGTGTCACTGGCACACAGTACTCCAGCCCCTGCGGTGGCTGCAGCCGCCTGCCCAGGGCAGAACTCGCTCTTTTGTGGCGCAAGCCCTTGCACGCACAGACCCCATCCTCCCCGAAACGGCCTTTTTCGGGTTCTTTTTCCTCTTTTCCGCTGCGGCCATCAGCCCAACCCGCTTCCTGCTTTGCTCCACGCAGGAAAACACTTCCTAAGCGTGGATGGATGGTGGGTTCCGGGAGTGACCGTGGCAGCAGCAAGCCGAGCCCAGCCGGGATGGATCTCCCGTCCCTTCGGGAGAGTTACGGCATCTCCGGGGCTGCAGCCAGGCTTGAGGAGGGTCCCAGCCACCGACCCGGCCCCTCGGCCTTGCTGCGGGCGGGAGCGGAGAGCCCCGGCCCGGGGGGAGCAGCGCTGCGGGGCGGGCAACGGAGCTCGGGGGGCGACACACGGACACGCTGCCGCCGGGCGGGAAGGGGTTAAGGGGCGGCGCATGCGCACGCCCGGCGCCGGCTCCCATTCACAAAAGAGCGAGCGCAGGGCGCTTGCGGCCGCTGATTGGCTGCTCCGGCGCCGGGGGGGGGCCACGCGGCGGGGCGCGGCGGCAGAGCGAGCGGCGGGAGCGGAGCGAGGTGCGGGAGCGATCGGCGCTGCGCGGGTCCCGCTGTACCGTGCCCTGCACCCGCCTCTGCTCCGGGACCGCCCGGTGCCCCGCTTCGGGCTGCGCTGGGCGAGCCCCGCCGCTGCGGGACGCCCCCCTCCCTCCGCTCTCCTCTTACCGGTCGGATTCCGCAGTCCCGCCGTCCCGCTGCAGCCGTCCGGCGCGGTCCCAGCTGCACCCCCGCCGGTCCCGGTGCTTCCTGTGCTGGCTGTCCGGTTTTCCCTTTGCAGAACAGCCTCAGCACCATGTCCGTGAGCAGCCACGAGAACCGGAAATCCCGCTCGAGCTCCGGCTCCATGAACATCCACCTCTTCCACAAACCGGGCCACGCCGACAGCCTCCTCACCACCTCAACCTGCTCCGCAAGCGGCACCTCTTCACCGACGTGGTGCCGGTCTTAGCGGACCAGCCCGCGATTCGTCCCAGCGCCCCTCCTGCGCGCTGGGAACCAGACCTTCCACTGCCACCGGGCTGTCCTGGCGTCCTGCAGCCGCTACTTCGACGCTATGTTCAGCGGGGGCCTGAAGGAGAGCAAAGACGCTGAGGTCAACTTCCACGACTCCCTCCATCCCGAGGTGCTGGAGCTGCTGCTGGACTATGCCTACTCGGCGCGGGTGCTTATTAACGAGGAGAACGCCGAGTCCTTGCTGGAAGCTGGGGACATGTTGCAGTTTCAGGATATTCGAGATGCTTCGGCTGACTTTCTGGAGAAGAATCTCTACCCCGGGAATTGCTTGAACATGCTGCTGCTGTCCGATGCCCACTGCTGTGAGCGGCTGCTGGAGCTGTCCTGGAGGATGGCGTTGGCCAACTTCACCTCGCTCTGCAAGACTGAAGATTTCCTCCGACTGCCCAAAGACAAGCTGCTGGAGCTGGTGGAGAGTGAAGAGCTGGAGGTAGAGGATGAGACATTGGTCTATGAAGCTGTTATAGGTTGGATCCGGTACGATTTGCCCCGACGTCATGAAGTTCTGCCAGAGCTGCTGCGCTCGGTCCGCCTGGCCCTTCTGCCTGAGTCCTACCTGCGGAAGCAAGTGGCCTGTGAGAAGCTGGTGACCAGCCACAAGCTGGGGGAAGAGATCGTGGCTGACGCCGTCCGATGCAAAATGAAGATCCTGCAAAATGATGGCTTGGTGACAGGCTGCTGTGCCCGACCCCGCAAGGTCAGCCAGGCCCTGCTGCTGCTCGGGGGCCAGACCTTCATGTGCGACAAGATTTACATGCTGGATCATAAAACCAGCGAGATCATTCCTCGTGCTGACATCCCGAGCCCTCGGAAAGAGTGCAGCGCCTGTGCTATCGGGTGCAAGGTGTACATCACCGGCGGCAAAGGCTCCGAGAACGGAGCTTCCAAAGATGTCTGGGTTTACGACACCCTCCACGACGAGTGGGGAAAAGCTGCTCCCATGCTGGTGGCGCGGTTTGGCCATGGCTCCGCTGAGCTGGACCACTGCCTGTACGTGGTGGGGGGTCACACAGCAGGGAGCGGTGCCTTCCCGGCCTCTCCCTCCGTCTCTCTCAAGCAAGTGGAACACTACGACCCGCAGCTGGACAAATGGTCCTTGGTGGCTCCTCTCCGCGAAGGCGTGAGCAACGCCGCCGTGGTGGGAGCCAAGATGAAGCTGTTTGTCTTTGGTGGCACCAGCGCCAACCAGGAGAAGCTGCCCAAGGTGCAGTGCTTCGACCCCTGCCAGAATCGCTGGACGGTGCCCGCCAGCTGCCCGCAGCCCTGGCGGTACACGGCCGCCGCCGTGGTGGGCAGCCACATCATCGTCATCGGCGGGGACACTGAGTTCTCCGCCAGCTCCGCATACCGCTTCCACAGTGACACCTTCCAGTGGTCCAAGTTTGGGGATGTTACCGCTAAGCGCATCAGCTGCCGCGCCGTCACGTCGGGGAACAGACTGTACGTGGTGGGGGGCTATTGCGGGGCTCAGCGCTGCAAGACGCTGGACTGTTACGACCCAGCATCCGACACCTGGAACAGCGTCACGACGGTGCCTTATTCCCTCATCCCCACCGCCTTCATCAGCACCTGGAAGTACCTGTCTGCCTGAGCCGCGGCGTGGTGAAGGACCTGGAAGGTAAATAGTTGTGGATCGACCCAGAGCTCCTCTATGTAACTTTGTGCTGCACAAGGGGTAAACCCTGAGGGGCAGATGCATGTGGAACCGAACTGGGACTGGAGTTGTTGTAGAGAACAGCCTTGTGTGAGCATCAGCTCCAGAAATGTGCTTCATGGCTGGTAGTTTGATCTAAAACTCTGCAGGAGAGAGAACAAACATCTCTTTAGGTGCCGAAATGCTGCGGGGAGAAGATTAGTATTAATAACAAGACACTTAACCTGGCGTTCCAGCCCTTCCACTGAGTCTTGGCCTATGCAAAGATTTTGGGGAATGCTGTCTGTGAGGAGGATTGGGTGTCATCCCTGGTGCAGAAGGCTCCTCAGTCGCTGGTTAAGAAGCAGGCTGTCTGCAGGAGACCCAGCGGTGCCATGGGAGGCTGGTGGCTGCTTTTAGCACAGCCTCCTCCTCCTCCTGGTGCCACGGTTAATCTGCTAGTGGCACCCAAATGTCTTGCGGGTCGCGAGGGCTGTGAGCTGGTGCCAGAACAAGATTATAGCTGGGATTTAGTCCCAGAATGGTTGGTAATTGCATGTGTAAGACAAGCCCTGTCTACATATAAGCACAGGGTTTCTCCGCTTCTAATTATTCTCTGGTGTCCCTTTCATGCCGCTTCTTTCCTGCAACGCAGCCATTAACTCTTTAAAAGTTTGCAACTGGAATTAAACCTTTCTAAAGGGTCCTGGCCTAAAATATCCTGTGATACCATAGAAAACTCCTGCGTGTAGAGGGCAATAAGCAGCCATCGCACCACTGTAGTAGCGGTCTCTGTTGGCTTTGAGGCTGCTGCACACTGGTCTCACAATACTCTCTTCTGCACTACAGGCTTCACACCTCATGTTGCCAGTGTCTCCCTTCCCTGAGGATCCAGGCAGAAGACACAGGCAGCAGGAGCCTCCTCCTCCCCAGTGAATCTGACCTGGATGCCAGCCCTTGCATGGATCCCTTAGCACCAGCAGGAGTCAGGGCTTTGGCTTTGAACCGGTTCTGTAAATCCCCTTCGTTCCCAGCGGGGAAGGGGCAGCTTGTGCTGGCCCTGGAGACAGCAAAAGGTTTCCAAGTTTTCTCCTAAAACTTATATGAGCTCAGAGGAGGAACCAGAGGAATGTTTTGGGTTAAGTGTTACTTACTAGAAAGGACTCAGGAAGCTCCTAAGTCACTGGCAGCAGGCTCTGGGCTGTGCTGCTGCCTGCTGTGACCTGGCAGCACCAGAGGCAGCTGCCTGAGATGTCTTAACACGTGACAGTACTTTGCCCATGGGCTGGTTCTGTACTTTTTATTTTAATATAGAGCAGTTGTGTGTGTTTATTACTCAGCCTGGAGCTGCTTCAATAAATCTGAATAAAACCCACTGTGTCCCTTGTCTGTATGCTTGAACAGCAAGTTTTCGCAGCCCACACTTGAGTAAAATAGTGAAAAGTATTCCCTGCTTGAGTCCAAATCTCTATCAGCCGTCAAAGGCTCAAATCTTCCTCTCTCTTTGTAACATGGGACTTAGGAAGGCTCCGGTACTGCCTTCTAGCTTTGAAGGGCACACAGATCTGTTTAAAACTCCAAAGATTAAGCTGTTCTCTGCCTTTACGTGGAAACCCATCCTCTGCAGAGTTGGGTTTCCTCACTGCCGAAAAGAATGGGGGAAAGCACTGCTGCTTCTCCTCCCGAGGCCTGTGTGCTGCAGGCCGTGCTGCAGGTGATGGCAGCAGTGGTTGGGAAGGGAAGGCTCTGTTATGGGTGGGAGATAGGAGACAAGAATCAGCATGGTCAGAGGAAAGGTGCAACTGTCTCACCACAGAAGCAGGGTTTGGGTGTGATCCATTACTCAGTTTCAGAGGTAAATAAATCAATGTCACAACCCTTCCTAGCTACTAATAAAGGCAAGAACCGGCAAGACTGGGAGGAAGAGAGCTGCCCTGCTGCTGGTGGCTGAAGCAGGTAAACGGACTTCATCCCCATTCTGGTTTCTGATGCCCCTGTCATTTTCAGCCCCAGGCTGGGCCTTTCTTCATAGCCCTCACTGTGTCACCTCTCCATCACGTGCAGAGACCAACGGGAGGCTTGTGCACCAGGCTGCAGGGAAGAGGAGCCCACAGCCTGCCCTGCAGACGCAGGCTGGAGCACCCCAGGCAGCAGAATAGAATCATTTAGGTTGGAAAAGACCTTTTAGATCTGGAGAGAGACTTTTTGCCAAGGGCCTGTAGGGACAGGACAAGGGGAATGGCTTTAACCTGCCAGAGGGGAGACTGAGATGAGCTCTGAGGCAGAAGCTCTTCCCTGTGAGGGTGCTGAGGCGCTGGCCCAGGGTGCCCAGAGAAGCTGTGGCTGCCCCATCCCTGGCAGTGTTCAAGGCCAGGTTGGACACAGGGGCTTGGAGCAACCTGCTCTAGTGGAAGGTGTCCCTGCCCGTGGCAGGGGGTTGGAACTGGAGGAGCTTTAAGGTCCCTTCAACCCAAACCAGGCTGGGATTCTATGACCCAGCAGCTGGAGCATGGGGCGGCTCCCAGCTTGGCCGTGCCTCGTACACGAGCAAGCTTGCAGCCCAGAGGAAAGTCACAGCACAGGACCAGAAGCCAGCAGGGAAGCGTCTCCATCCCTGTTAGACAGCCTGGAGCTGCTTCACCTTTGTTATACCTACAGCTAATCCTGAGTGTCAGACAAAGTCCAACTTTGCTCAGCAAGGCAGAGGAGCAGAGGTTTCATCCGCAGCCATTTCAGCAGCAGCTGGTTCAGTTGTGCTGCCAAGCAATAAACGCTGGCTCCCGGCCACATCCGCCTTTTGCACCAGGGACAAAGTCGCTTCTAGGTCCATCTGCCTCTTGTGTCACCCTCATGGCATCTGCAGCCAGGGGAGCGAGCTGCCCTGCTGCTGAAGCCTTTGTGAGCGTCTCTGAGTTGTTTCCTCATTTCAAACTGAACTTACAGCCCAATGCCTCTCAGGGAAAACCAGCACTTCAAGCACACCTGGGCTTGGCTGCTCCACAGTGGCTCCCCACCGCTGGCAACAAAGCCGGAGCTGCTTTTCATCGCTTTCATCCTCCTTCATCTGGCAGAAAGCCCCATGGTGTCCCTCCAGCCCCACCTCCTCCTGGTAGGAACCAGCTCTCAGCACAGCAGGGAGCACCCCTGGGGAAATCTAGACACCTTTTGCATGCTTGAAATCATCCCAACAGACCTGTTTTCCCAGTTGGATATTTCCATGCATTGATCCACTCGCTGCTTCAGTGCTGGGGCCAGAAGATTTAGGCCAACTGGGCTGCAGGTGAATTTGGTGTAGGGGGTTCATTTGGTTACTGGGACAGAAATCCTCCTGAATGAATAGAATTCATTTAGAATCTCAACCTAGCTCAAACCTAGGCCTCTCCTCCTAGCCCAGAACCTCACCTTGTGGCCTCACCCCTCCAGCTGCAGGAGCTAGGCTCCAGCCCACAACCACATCTGGAAGAGGCAACACATATGGGCACTGCTAGGCTCCAAGCCAGAGCAGTCGAAGCGTGACATCGCTGTCCCATGGGACATTGGTCTTCTCACACAAAGCCTACAAGCCACCAAAGCCAGGGAAACAGATCATCAGACTCACCCACCTCCCTCCTGGCCACCAGATACATCACCAGCATTGATTTGAAGAGAACTATACTGCTTCTTGCATTGGTGCGCGCTCTCTGCTGAGCACCCCCTGCTGCCGGAGTGCCAAGGCATCACACAGCCTTTCTCCCTTCTCCACTGTGGGTGCACAGGGCTGTTAACTACAAAAAACCACCACAGGAGTAACTGAGAAATTCCCTTTTCTGGCTCAGATTGGATGTGGATCATTCCAAGGTTCTGCAGTACACCCACTGCCCATCTGGCAAGGCACTGGAGTACGTGGTGCTGCTGCTACAATGCCAATTCATGGCAGCCCAGGAAAAGCAAAGCACAAACTGCACACAGGGTGATTTTGTCCGTGACTTTGGATGTTGTGGAAGGGAAAAAAAGGACGTTATACATCTACCTGTCTGAAATTCCCTTAAAGATGTGCATAGGAGATGCAGTCATCTGGGATAGCTTCAGGTTGAGCAACATGCTGTGCCCCATGCAGTGAAGAGGCACCAGCTGCTGCTCCGACATGGGAGAGGCACATCCACGTTGTGCTGCTCCTGTGTACATGGAGCCCCAGAACAAAGCAATCCCTGCCCTGTTTGAGCCTCCTCTGTGTGCAGCAGTGTCCCAGCACCAGGGACCGTGTGTCACACGCTCCAGCACTGAGAGGGTTTGGCTTTTATCCTCTACCAGATCCCACGGGCCCAGAAGCAGCAAACAATGAAGGCACCACTCAAGGACAGGCCCCACATCCCTCATCCGTTGAGCCTTGGGCTGGCCCCATCGCTGGGATGAGAAATCAAACCGGATCTGAGTCACAGGGGTGAAGAAAGGCAGAAACCAGCACATTCCCACTGTCAGAGCACACTATGGAGCCAATATCCTTTGTGCATGTTTGTCCTCAAGCATCTGGGTTGCCAATGAATCTCAGCTGCACGTATGGGAACCATCAGCCTCGTCTCACCCACATGAAAGAGGAAGGTTTAGCATAAAGCTGGTCATTGCCTATGGCCTCAGAATGATTCATCCAAATGGAAAGAAAGTGGTTTGGGTTTCAGGTTAATTAGCTACAGATTGTAAAGCCAGACAAGGCAGGGCGGAGCTGCTCGAATACTGGTAGGAGCAAGTTACAAGCTCTGAAGGCACCGCCACCATCCTGGAATCACACCCTCCTTGTGAAAAACCAGAGAATGCGTCTCACAGGCACCAGCAGCGTTATCGGTGACACTGCCAGGGGAGGTGTTTGCAATCACCAAAGCAATGTCTGCGCTGCTGCAGCAAAACCCAAAGCTAACACAGAAACACCCACACTCCCCCGTGGCTGCGGCAGCACCCAACTGCGAAGAGATGCAAATTCTGCCCAAGATTTCAGCTTGCCCCTGCTGAGGTCTGGGCAGCTCCCATTGGGAATCTGTGCTGCAGGGATCCCCTGTGGCCACGTTAACCCTGGATCTCTGTGATCCTGGCTCTTCCGACTTTCTAGAGGCAATTCCTACTGCATTGACACACGATTATGGCTGCAGAATACGGTGCAATCAGAAAATCCAACTCACTGCTCTGGAAGAACTGCTGTCCTAGACTGTCCCTCTCAGCTGTCCCCCATGAAATCACTTGGATTCCATTTCTTCCTGCTGACAAACATTTAGAAGCAGACACAAAGCTGCTCGCCTTGCAGATCTGACCAGGCGCAGAGACAGGGACCTCCAGTGGCTGCTCTGCTGCTGGGGAATGGAGCAGGGCAGAACCAGATGTAAGAAATGTTCTCTTAAAGGAAGTGCAAGCAAAAGCTTACGCAAACACTTCAAAACTTCACTCACTGGCACATCAGCCTGTTACTTCCCATAAACATTAAGCCATATTTTAAATGGTGGTGTGCCTGGAAGTTTGTGATTATTTACATATGCTGGGAAAAGCAGGAAAAACTTGCGTTTTTCCAAGCGAGTTCCAGTTTATGCTGCAACCCAGATGTCAACCGTACTCTGGAGACTGAAAATGCAGCCTGCATCCGACTGCCTCCGGCACACAAAGAACACAGGGCCTCCAAAGATGCTTTGATAGACACAAAGATGTATCGCTGTGCCAAGTGCCTGGCACAGCGCACCATTGGCACCGTCAATGATGCCAAAACCCAAAACCAGCTCAGGGTTTTCCTCAACGCTATGGAGCAGGATTCCGCTGATCAAAATCACACCTCTTCCTCGGAGAGCACTGCTCCAAGTCGCAGCTCTTCCCCTCGCCCCGCAGTTTTGCCTCTGTTCTACCTCTAGGATGAGGTTACTGCGATTGGGCCAGCGTGCCACAAGTGGGGATTTGACCAGGAAACACAACGTGCTGATGTGGAGCGGGAAGCGCTGCGCCAGCCGGCAGGCGATGGGACGGTGCTGGGAGCGACGCTGCCAATTGCACGAGCACGAAGGGTGAAAGTTCTCATTTTGTTTGCCTGTTTCCAATGGGACCCGATATCCGTCTGGGACAGAGCCAGGCATGTCTCAGCCTGGCCACCCATGCAAAGTACCTCATGCTAATATAAGCAGCGTGTTGGGTTCACTCACCATACTGCTGAGTTCAGACATTCTGGGACCAGCGATTTTTCCAAGGGAGCCTACCCCTCGCTGGCAAGGGCCACAAAAAAACTATTCATATCCATCCACCTTAACACCTCCTGTCTCCCTCCTCTCCTCTGGAAAACCTCACGAGTTTGGTTCATATGGCACCTTATTTCTGTCCAGGGTAGAAAATGAGAAGCACGTGAGAAGTGGCTGCTGCCTCTGATCTTTGGTTCAAATGTAATAATGATAAATATATATAGAGAGAGGCAGCCAGTTTTAAATGTTCTTTTTTATTGCTAGAAGTTGGTTTCAGTCCTATTGCAGCTCTGAAATCCTTCAGTGGAGAAACATTGCAATCATTGTAAAAATCATCATTTGGTGTGCTAAGATCAAGTTACAATTAATCATGAGTGCACAATTCCAACAGAATGGTAACATTGAACCATCGACTTTACAAATAAAATAAAGACTACAAAGATGTGGCTGCTGCAGTATCACAGAAAGGAATTATTTACACTGTTTACTACCCTAACGAAAAACCAAACCAAACACTTCCCCAACAAAATGGTCAATTTAACCACGGACCATGATTAGTTATTAAATCTTTACAGTGCAAGGTGGGCCTAGAAACCGGACCTAAGACTAAAGAGCATCAAGAGTTCACAGCTCCGAGTGAGATGCAGTTATGCTGACAGGATCTGCTTTCCATGAGAGATTTCCTTCCAGGTGCAAAGAGAAATGGAATTTGAAATAACTTTCCTAAAAGTGCTCCAATTGCTTTCAGTACAAAATATAAAAAAACTGATTTATAAACATGGCACGAATGTTCTGAACCAGAACATCATCTGATGAACAACAGGCTGATGGGAAATGATAGAGCCACCAGTGGGTACAAAGATGTTGGGTCTGCCCTTGAAAGAGAGAGCAGGGAAAAGGCTTTTCTTTCACCTCTTCAGCAAGGTCAGGCATGGCTAGCACATGTGTAACCTGTTTTTCTTGTAAATGCAAGAAGTGCTGGGGAAGACAACAAAATGCTCCAAATTTCCTTGCACAGGGGCACAACACACAGGGACTCCACTGAGCAGCACCGCGGAGCCTCAGCTCCTATTCTGCAGAGTTGAAAGTAGAAGTGAAACAAAATATGGATTTTTAACCCTTTCCTAGCTTAAGTTTCAAACTCTCATTGTAAATGCAAATGACAAACACCAAGTTCCATGGATGCAGGATCATCTACTACTCAGAACGACAAAACTGTCCGCAAATTGTTTGGAATGACTCCTATCTGCAGGAATGCTACTACCTTGTGAGCAAGCATCACGCGAAATACTGATTCTTCTGCCTCACATTGGGAAATAATTAGTGATCTCAATCTGTGGGACATGCCACAGCTACAATCCACAGAGAGCACAGGGCAAAACTAGGAAAGCCTTTACAATACACACATAGTGAGCATGGAGGGATCCTCAGCCTGAAATACACAATGCCCATATTCCAGATGGGAAGGGAAAGAGGAAGCCTCCTTTACGCCAGAGTGAAAACTGAAAATCAGAACCACAGAAACAGCCTCTACATTGCGACATTACCACATTAAATGACAAACATGGCCAGAGTTTTAAGGCTGTGACACAAAGCAAAGGCAGCAGCAGTTCAAAGCTCGTGCTGTCATTTCCTCCACACCCCAGCTCAGCAAGAAGCCAAAAGGCACCTGGGAGGCACAGAATCTTGAACTGTCTAATCCTCAGATATCACTTAAAAGGAAACTTGTATCTTAAGTAATCAAAAAGTCAGATGGAAAGGATATGACTCAGAATCAGTAGCAGGTTACTTAGCTCAGGACACAGCAGTATTTTGCAAACTAATTTGCCTAGAAGAGTTATTTTCCTAGGAATGAGATTCGAAGACAACTGGTTCACTCATCCGCAGTGATTCGATAACAACTTCACCGATTCAGTTTTGCAGAAGAGATGACCCATTATTCATTTAAAGAAAATCTTTCACTTGTTTCCATCAGCCTTCAACAAATAATTTTACCACATTCTGCTATGGTAAGCTCTGCACTAGCAATTTGATATCACAGCATCAATGACATATCACAGCATTTGCTAATTTGAAAGCCTTCTCCAGGCTGGGTATGGTACCAAAGGGGAAGCCACATGCATACCTGCTATGGCACTTCAATGACTTTGACCAAAGCGAAAGAAGATGCAGCCTCTGCTCAGGGTGAAAACAGTTCTCCTCAAGCTACCTGCAGCCAGCCATGTGTGTTGAGGACAGATGACTTTTAAGGTAATTTCTCAGTTACGTGTTGAAGACCCATATTCCAAGGAGCTTCTGGGGTGCTGAACCAACAGCCCAGCCTGTAACAGCCCTGGGTCCATAACTCATTTGAAGCACTGCTGACAGTGAGCATTGAAAGAGTTATGTTTATGTTAAAACATTAAAAGGAACGAGCCCTCACTGCAGACTTTAGTTTCTACATGTCACTGTTCAGTATCTGACCACTCATTGCACAGAAGAAAGCAGCCAAACAACCCCTTCAGTCCACAGAACACTCTCTCCCAAACTTTAGGACAGGCAGAAATTACACTAAATAAATGTTTCCAGAAATTATTTTCAAGTACCCAAACACTGACATCCCTCTCTGGTTGAGGTGGTTTATTCCACTGCTGCAACTCAGCTTTAGGCTAAAACTCCTAAAAACCTGTTAATTTAAGGCAATGGGGGCATTGAGTTTTCACTAGGAGTGGCCCAAACCACAGCACGAAGGAGGGAACAATCTGCGCATTCTTTGCTGCATGTTTAGAAATGAGGTGGGATCAGAGGCGCCTGGAGCCTCCACATCAGCTGATTGGAAAGTCAGTCCTATATATAGACTATATAGAGCTGCTGGATCTCACACAGTGGCTTCAGAAGAAGTTACATTAATTTTAAGAATTCCTCTCCATTCCAACTTAGCTTTTAGGAACGGACTTTTACTGGTTGGACTTGATAATCTTCAAGGTCTTTTTCCAACCCAGTTGATTCTATGATTCTATAAATGCAAGAAATGAACATAGGGTAGAACTATGTTCTAACCATCATCAACATCATATCACAGCAATGCAAAAATCACAACGTTCCCCACACTGTTTGCTGCAAATCCAGCCAGATAGTCAGTGTAAATTCTACAGTGCTGAGGATTTCCCTTTGGTATTACAGTGAAGTGTGTCCAATTTCAGACTAATAACTTGTTGGGGACTATCACCAGCCTGGTAACAAGTCAGATGGAGTTTCCTCTCACTGAACTCAGTGCCACTGCTTCACATTTATACCAGTATCACTCAGCAAAGAAGACCCTTAAGCCCAAGAAGTGTTACAGCAAGGAGAGCTTGTTCCCTAAGACTGAGTCAGTATTTTGCTGCTTCTCTTTCTCCTCTCACACTGACCAGTAAATTTGGATTTTTCAATTTCTTTCCTGAAGACAATACCAAAATTATCATCACTTGAAAATAAACTCTATTTTCTGCTGAAAATGTACAGTGTTATTGCCCTGTAACTACTGAAATCATGTCTAAACTCTCAAGCAAAATGAAGTTACAGCCTTAAAGAACATTATTAACATCACAACTGAGATAGCATCAGTGATTTGGGGAGACTGACAAATTGCCATTCCACAGGATGGAGAACTGGCCAGCATTCCATCCACTGCTGCTGAAAACCACTTTAAACCAGCATTCAACATAGGACAAACCCCATTATCAATCATGATCTAAAAAGTATTAACCTAAGTTTTAAGCTCTGAGATACCCATTTCTTTAATTCTGTAATCATACCCCCTAAACAATCTCTCCCATGCACAATATATCTGACCAGTCACATCCAACACATACTGGAACACACATCCTTAGGTGATGCGTGTAATGAAGAACTGAGATACAGAGTGAAGTAATACAACAAAATGACTGTGCAAATTACTACAAAGGGAAATGAAATGCCTTCTGAGCAGAACACAATGTCCTCAACATTCCATGATTAAGAACTGACCCATTTAACAAGAGGTATCAAAGCTGGTTTAGCTGGAAGCAGCTAAACCAACACAGGTTTAGCTGAGAGTTGGTTTCTTTGTTTTTAATTTTTTTCTCTTTTTTTATTTTTATATATTTTTTTTCTTTTTAATTTTAAACCCAAACCATTCTTATTGCCTTCATTCCTGACACAGGGCTGCAGAGAAGTCTCTGCAGTAACAGCAGCTTTGATATCTTCTAGTACTTGGAGTAAAGTCCCAACGAATTAACAGACAAACAAAAGATGCAGAAACCTCAGGATTAAACAAGACAATAAATTACTGCATTCGACCACTTCTTGTCCATATCTTCAGCAAAGAACAAAATCCAAGTCTCTAAGTTCATTCTGAACCAGCTCAGGACTTTTGCTTGGGAACCTGTGGTGCTCTCTCCCAGTGTCTCCAAGGAGACAGGTACCCCAATGCAAGCTCATGGCCAGTGAAATGTGCATTTAGTCCAACTCTTCATTACCGTTGTACATTCTCAGACATCCAACCCTTCTCATCCACAAGCAGGTGGAGCTCCTGACCCTTGAAGACTCTGTTAAGAAGCTTACCTTCTCTCTTCCACTGTGCCTGCCCACTGAGCATGTGCTCCATTGAATGCACTAAAGGAACAGACACTCTAGTCTGGCTCCTCTGAGTGGGATCACGATGTGGGTCATGCCTGGCTGTAAGGAGGCTGGCTTGGCTAATCAATTAGTTATCAACACACCATTACCACAGCCCGTTACTGACCATGTACCTGTGAAAACAGATTTAAAAATTTGCAGCCATTTTGGGGCCAACAACTAAAACTTCTTACATAAAAATCTGGGTGGTTCAACATCAACTCTAACAATTTACAAGATGGTGCCCACAAAGAGTGTACATTCTCCAAAAAGAGCACGTTACAATACATGTCAGTATTTTAATAGGCTCTGAAATTTATATACCCATGCCGTGTGTCAATACATTTCCATATTTGGAGAATTTAAAAGCAAATTATTACTACTGTGCCCTCATTCTGAGCTGCTGGCAGAGAAGCCAACAAAGTAGAACAGTAATCCTGGTGTGGTCCTTGCTAGTAGCAATGGGGTAGGGATGAAAAGACATCCATGTCAGGTCTCTGTCACGGTGCACGCTGGGGCCTGAGTTCTTGAAACAGTATGTCAGAAGATCAATCTTTAAATGGAAACAATTAGAAGAAAATTACATCTTCTTTGCTGGTATCATCTTGCACGTTTAACGGACTCGGCTGAGAGGTCACCAGGCTCTGAACAGGAACGTTATTGGGCTTGAATAGGTTCGCTGAGGCAGAGGAAAGTGCTTCTGGAGGAGCATCTGTAGGGCCGTACAATTCTGTAGGAAAAAGTGGAAGAAGACTTGGTCATGACACTGCCCAGAGAGCCTGATGCACTTCACAGACAAGCAAGGTGGTCAGGACATACCTGGCTGGAATGCAGTGGCCTGGCTGCTCGGGAGGACTGGACTTGCTGACCGTCTGCCTCTCAGGACACCCTCATCTCGCCCAACAAGCCTGGGGGGAAGCAGCTGCTTCTGATCAATGGATGCTAAAGAAAACATTTTACAAATTAGCATTTGAGGCTAGCAGCACTTCACAAGTTCCACTAGTCCATGCTGGGGCCCATTGTACTGACACCTTCACGTATCCAAGGAAGCTGCTCTATCATAAAGAGTTGGTGCTTCTGTTGCAAGTTACTTACATTTTCTCTTTAGCTGTTTAGACAATGAACATTTTCTCTCTCCTCTTCCTTGAGGACTTGTAATTCAGTTACTAACAACCCCTGACAACCACAGCTTTAAAACCTAGTATTATAAAGCACAGCAGAGGAAAAAAACCCCCTTTGTCCCTAACATGCAAACTACAATGGCTATTTGTGCTACTTTTAACATGCAGAAGTGTGATGAACTGTTGTCTCTGCTCCCCATCTGTCTCACAGCTGCTCAGCAGCAGAGTACATTGATTCTGGCATTATGGCCTCTCAGTTTCTTAATTTCAACAATAAAAGCAATTCATGGAACAGAAACTCTGGATCCAAAGAACCCCTCTTCTCAGTACACATTCCTCACACGTCATAAACCCCAAATTCAATACACAGTATTTTGCCTCTGGTACAGAAAGTCTTGTTCCATTTTATTCTAAGATCTACATATGGGCATAACAAGCATGCATCCCACTAATGCTCATGAGACAGCACAGACCAATGTATTTGCGTTTTATACCTTTTATATAAATTACAGAAAAACACCATTAAGTGCATTTCCACTGCAGAGATCATTAGGTAAGAGCTATCAAAAATAAACTCAGGGAGATGTGGTTATTAGAGCTTTATTTTCCCATTTACCAGCATCTGGTATTCAGGGTAAGAGGTTATTAGGCTTCATTTATGTGCAAAAACATGAGCAAGTTTGCAATTGTACTAAACTTTAGGCAGGACAGACACAGATGTTTCTACAATGTGCAAATGACTTTCCCCCTCCCCTCCCTGGACAGGCTTGGCCCTGAGTCACTTTAGTAGTGGAGGCCCAAGTGTAAGGCTGCCAAGTCTGAATCCTACACAAAGCTAAAAAGATAATTTTTCAACTTAAAATTACAGGTCATTCTCCTAAGGCTGGCAGTAAGGCTATTTTAACTGGTAAAGAAAAAGTGGTTTTTACTGTGTCTGTCATTGGCAAAGATCACTGCTTTAGTACCTAGCAGTTAGCTGCAGAAAATTCACTATGACATGGTGACTGGATTTTTGCTTGCTTCTATTTGTGACAAAATTAGCCCCTTTCAACTCTACAACATGCATAGGATCTCAGTTCTGGCCTGGAAAGCTGTATTTAATGGCTGACAGGCACTAAGAAAGGCACTGCATTCAGTGTCACTACAACTCTGGACAAAGAGTGAGAAAGGTTAAACCAGCCTCAAAACATTTCACTCACGCAGAACAGGCTTTTATTTTTTTTGCTATTTTGCTTTAACACTACAGTTAAGAAGATTTTGCATCCAGGTTTATAACCTCTCACCATCATTCTATCCTGCTGGATTACAAGAACTCCATTTTTAGTATTACCCCATTGGGCTCTATTTCCAATTTCAATAGCATACACATGTAACTCCTAAGGATTTACACGTGTAACTCCTAACTCTTAAGGATTTTAAGATCCTACTTACTGCAGTAAGGACACTAACAGTGTGTAGCATATTAATTCCTGGGTTCCACATGAGTAGCCAGAGGCTTATGCTACAGAGACGATGCTGGCAGAGATCAGAAGTGCATTTAAATACGCTTACCTGAACTGTCTGTCCTATGAGATGCTTTGTTCTTCCCACCTTTCTCTTTGCTTCCTTTTGTAAAAGTGGCCAACTTGGTAGGAATCTGCTGCTGGACCGCAGCTGGTTTCTGTATCTGATTAGTTGCACTCAGGAGATGTATTGGCACTTCATTCTTCAGTGCAAGAACAGGGCGATTCTCCAGGGTGGTGCTGTCCCTGCGAACCAGGTCGGGCCGTTCCAGGTAATCCATCCCGGAGACGCTCACTCTCACTGAGGTTTTGAAGGCGGGTGCAGATGGTTCTACCCCTTCTCCATTGAAGCTAACAGAATGACTTAGCATCTGGTTCTACATGAGAAAGAAGGCATTCTAAGTCAAACAGGTATTTTCACCCTCTCAGATTCAACAACGAGGGACAGCCCTCAGTCCTGAGAACATTAAGCGCTTTCTAGTGAGAACAGGTTAGACGAAGCCTGAAACCTGCTGGCAAACAGAAGGAAGAGCATGATTGTAAGTCCTTGAACACTGTAAAGAACCTCAGCAGCTCCAGACTGCTTAATATTGCACCATGCAAAGGAATGCAAGAGCAGACTGCACAAAGTGGTGATAGAATGGAGAGAAAACAGGACCTTGAGACAGTAACAAATGAACCAATTTCAGACAACTCCAAAATTCACATTTTGCAACACAAGAAATGGTTTTAGAAATCAACTGTACAAAGTGCTATGAATGGAGCAGACCTTCTGCAATCACTCGCCTGGAATAGGGTGGTTCCTGTGTTTAAAAAAAACCTTTGGTCAGCCACATTCTAAAATAACTTATTTTCTGTTTCTGTCTTAAAAAAAAAGTCTCATTACCAGATGTCTGGGTGGAATTTCACAGACACTGCGGAGCTGCCAGGATCTGAGTTCTCTGGCAGAAGCCATCAGCAGCTGTTTCAGATGATGGTTCAAGAAGCCCAGCTGCTGGAGGCTGGTGGAGCTGGTCTGACAAAGAAGGGGAAGAGCTGCTTTGGTAGGAGACTTGCCAGGCTGGTCAAGGCAGCTTTAAACTAGATGTTTTGGGGAGAGGGGCATCGATCCATCCCAACACTCCCAGTCAGTTGCCAGCACCTGTAATAAATGCTTGGAGCAATGCAGAGCTATTTTGGCTGCTCCAGCCAATGAGTTGGCTTTATTTGGAGCTCAGCTCAGATGCCTCTACACAAACACCCATAGTATGGGGAACAAACAAGAGGAATTAGAGATGTGTGCACGGCTACAGGGATATGATATCATTGGCACCACACCAACATGGTGGGATGGTTCCTATGATTGGAGTGTTGGAATGAAAGGTTATAGACTCTTGAGGAAAGACAGGCCAGGCAGACAAGGAGGGGGAGTTGCTATTTATGTCAATGATAGGCTGGAGAGTATGGAACTCTGTCTGGGGACAGGTGATCAGTCAACAAAGAGCTTGTGGGTCAGAGTCAAAGGGAGAACAGCGATGGGGGACATCGTGGGGATCTGTTACAGGCTGCCTAACCAAGAGGACCCTGTGGATGAAGTGCTCTACAGACAGATAGGAGCAGCCTCACGCTCGCAGGCCCTGGTCCTCATGGAGGACTTCAACCATCCTGATATCTGTTGGAGGAACGGTACGGCCTGGCACAAGCAATCCAGGAGGTTCCTCGATTGTGTGGAAGACAACTTCCTCTTGCAAGTAATAGAGGAGCCGACAGGAAGAGGTATCATGCTCGACCTTGTGTTCACCAACAGGGAGGAGCTGGTTGGGAATGTGACGCTCCAGGGCAGCGTTGGCTGCAGCAATCATGAGATGGTCGAGTTCAAGATCCTCAGGACAGTGAAAAGGGCGCACAGCAAGTTCACTGCCCTGGGCTGCAAGAGAGCAGACTTTGGCCTCTTCAGGAATCTGCTTAGTAAGGTTCCATGGGATAAAGCCCTAGAGGGCAGGGGGACCCAAGATTGCTGGTTGATATTCCAGGATCACCTGCTCCAAGCTCAGGAGTGTTGCATCCTGACTAGAAGGAAGTGCGGCAGGAGGGCCAGGAGACCTCCATGGATGGACAAGGAGCTGCTGAGAAAACTTAGAGGGGAAAAAAGCAGCTTATAAAAGGTGGAAGCGAGAACAGGTGGCCTGGGAAGAATACAGGGATGTTGTCTGGGAAGCTAGGGAGCAGGTCAGGAAAGCTAAGGCCCAGGTAGAATTAAATCTGGCAAGGGATGTGAAAGAGAACAGGAAGGGCTTCTATAGGTATGTAGCAAACAAAAACCAGACTAGGGATAATGTGGGCCCTCTCTGGAAGCTAACGGGAGAACTGGCTACCCTGGAGTTGGAGAAGGTTGAGGTTCTCAGTGACTTCTTTGCCTCAGTCTTCACTGGCAAATGCTCTGACCACGCTGCCCAAGTCTTAGAAGGCAGATGCAGGGACTGTGAGAATGAAGACCTTAGGCCCTCTGTACAAGAGGATCAGGTTCAAGACCATCTTAAGAACCTGAATGTGCACGAGTCCATGGGACCTGATGAAATCCATCCACGAGTCCTGAAGGAGCTGGCGAATGGAGTTGCTAAGCCACTGTCCATCATATTTGAAAAATCATGGCAGTCAGGTGAAGTTCCTGATGACTGGAAAAAGGGAAATATAACCCCCATTTTCAAGAAGGGGAAGGTGGAAGACGCGGGGAACTACAGACCAGTCAGTCTCGCCTCTGTGCCTGGCAAAATCTTGGAGCAGATTCTCCTGGAAAGCATACTAAGGCACGTGAAAAACAATGAGGTGGTTGGTGACAGCCAACATGGCTTCACTAAGGCAAAATCCTGCCTGACCAATTTGGTGGCCTTCTGTGATGGGGCTACAGAACTGATGGACAGGGGCAAAGCAGTTGACATCATCTACCTGGACTTGCGCAAAGCTTTCAACACTGTCCCGCATGACATCCTTGTCTCTAAATTGGAGAGACATCAATTTGATGGATGGACCACTCAGTGGATAAAGAACTGGCTGGCTGGCTGCATGCAAAGAGTAGTGGTCAACGGTTCAATGTCCAATTGGAGACCAATAACGAGAGGTGTCCCTCAGGGGTTGGTGTTGGGACCAATCTTGTTCAACATCTTTGTTGGCGACATGGACAGTGGGATTGATGGGCCCTCAGCAAGTTTGCTGACGATACTAAGTTATGCGGTTCACTGGATAGGCTGGAGGGAAGGGGTGGAATCTGGAGGGACCGTGACACGCTTGAGAGGTGGGCCAATGCCAACCTCAGGAAGTTCAACCAAGCCAAGTGCAACGTCTTACACCTGGGTTGGGGCAATCCCAGGCACAGCTACAGGTTGGGCAGAGAAGAGATTCAGAGCAGCCTGAGGAGAAGGACTTGGGGGTGTTGGTTGAGGAGAAACTGAACATGAGCCGGCAGTGTGCGCTCGCAGCCCAGAAACCAACCATGTGCTGGGCTGCATCAAAAGGAGCGTGACCAGGTCAAGGGAGGTGATCCTGCCCCTCTACTCTGCTCTGGTGAGACCTCACTTGCAGCACTGTGTGCAGTTCTGGTGTCCTCAACATAAGAAGGACATGGAGCTGTTGGAGCAAGTCCGGAGGAGGCCACGAGGATGAGCAGGGGCTGGAGCACCTCCCGTATGGAGACAGGCTGAGAGAGTTGGGGCTGTTCAGCCTGGAGAAGAGAAGCTGCGTGGAGACCTCATAGCAGCCTTCCAGTATCTGAAGGGGGCTACAAGGATGCTGGGGAGGGACTCTTCATCAGGGACTGTAGTGACAGGACAAGGGGTAACGGGTTAAAACTTAAACAGGGGAAGTTCAGGTTAGATCTAAGGAAGAAGTTCTTTACTGTGAAGGTGGTGGGTGAGGCACTGGAACAGGTTGCCCGAGGAAGTTATGAATGTTCCATACCCAGCAGTGTTCAAGGCCAGGTTGGATGGAGTCTTGGGTGACATGGTTTAGTGTGTGGTGTCCCTGCCCATGGCAGGGGGGTTGGAACTAGATGATCTTAAGGTCCTTTCCAACCCTAACTATTCTATGATTCTATGAAAAAGCAAACATGGGTTAGTGCTGCAAAAAGGGACAACCTTCATTCAGAAGCAAGCAGGTTAACAGCAATAAAACTCCAAGCAAACAATTTCCTCACCTGTCCAATTTCTGGGGAGAATGTGCCTGACACCGTGTTCTGCTTCTTCAGCTTCCTTTGCTGATCTAGACGCTCCTTCTCCTTCTCAACTGCTCTCTGAGCTTCCCGCAGCCTCTCGAGGTCATGCTGATAGGCCTCTCGCAGCCTCTCGAGCTCTTCCCTCTCCTGATTCACCTTCTCTCTCAGCTGCCGAGTCCCCTCTTCACTTTCCTGCAGCCGAGCTTCTTTGCTTTCAAATTCCCTCTGCTGCCGACTCCTTTCCCGCTCCAGGCGTTGCTGCTCCAGCTTCAGCTGGCTCTGAAGTTTCTGTACATTCATCAGTTCTTCCCTCTGCTTTTCAAAGTTCCGCTGTTTCTCCTGCTCTAGCAGCAGATTGCCTCGTGTAGACTGCAGCCGATATTGCTTCTCCCGGTCTACCATAGTGGCTCGTTGCACCTCAATGTAGCTGTCCTGCTGAGATATCACTGCCTGAAGGGGAAATCAGTTCAGCATAAGGCACACGGGTTCAGAAAACATGCACAACTAAACAAAAGACAACAGCCTCTACCAGCTTAAATCACAGAGACTTTTGTTTTCAAGAGCAGATCGAACTTCCAACTTGTACAGCCCACTGTGACTGACATGATACTGAAGATGGCTAAGCAAGTAAGTTCTGCTTAGGTCAAAATTAACATTTCTTGCACCTAGAATTATTACTTTGAATCCAATCAGTCAAAATACTGCTGATTACAGTAAAAACAATGCATACATACACGGGTGTATCCAAAATTTTAAGAGGAAATGAGCAGGTGGAGCTCAGAGTAGCAAAAGAATTGCATTTAAGTGAGCAGGAAGAAGGAAACAATTACTTAAGACAACAGATCTTACACTTCCTTCAAAATACCAGACACAGCGTGTGTTTTCTTGGTTAAATTCTGCACCTCACTTTAGCTTTAGGGGATATTTTTAAGGTAGCTCCTCTCCACACCTGCATACATTTTATTACAGTAATGCCTAACAAACCTCTTGGACAGTAAATAGTGGTTTACCTGAAGACTGAAGAGCAGCTGTAACAGTGTTTGTATCCTTTGGACAAGCTGAAGAAAAGGGGAAGCAGGGGAAGGAAAAAGGACATTAGACACTTGCACAGAGCTCTGGCTTGATGCATAAGACTTCTTTTTCTTTTTAAACAGTGACCATAATCAACAGTATCTGTACAAAACCCCACACAATGGAAGCATGGCTCCAAGAGTTCTCTAACACAGTAACAGCCAAGAGAGCAATATGCCAGCACAATGAATTGCAGTATATCAGCCCTTGCACAGATGTGAATCAGTGCCCTACAAATCTCCCTGACATTCCAGGGAGCAGTCTTCATCACCAGTCATCTTCACATGAGCTATTTTAATGAACACTTCCTCCCATACTCCAGCACTGAATCACTACACAGGTATAGCACTCGTGGGAGATTCAGGGGCATGTTTGGTCAGTGAGCTGAGATTATGCAATCTCTCCAAAGATGCAGGAAAAGTAGCTGGCCAGCTCTTTGAAACGCCTGTCTACATACCCAGAACCCATCTTTGTTTTCTAACAGGAGTTTTATCTCTGCATTCATAATGCGTTAGAGTCACAAGGTACAGGCTGTTAATGTGCTTGTGGTTCCACAGACACTAAAAATACTGAGCTTTTTGGTGGTGTTTGGTTGGTTTGGTTTTGCATGCCATTATTATAATACAGCTATTTGCCATTTCCTAGCAGTAGAAGTAACATACCTGAGACTCTATTGTGGGCTGAAAGCCGCTGCTGTCATCCAGCCTTGTTACATCACTCTAAAAAAGACAAAAAACAGTACCTGAGGCACTTGCTGGGCTTTGGTAGCACTGCCAGAACGAGCTGGAAGGGTTCATCTCATGAGGGAACAGGTTTACTGCTAAAGCAGAGATTGCTCCCATACACTGAAGGACATGTAGCAGGAACACTTAAATCAGAGCCCAGGCTGGAACCGACGCATGGTGATTAAAGCTAGCATTAATGGTATGACACCAAATGAACAAATATAAAACCAAATTACCATGCCTCTCAGGTGCTAAGCTGTCAACTAGCTCCACAAAACACCTTTAACAGAGTCTAGTAATTTGACTGACTGTCCTAAGAAGGAGAAAAAATGACTGCTGTAGCTGAACGCAGGACACTGAGATAGCTCCATTACAGGCCAGCCCTACCAGCTTATATCACTTTTAACTTTGATAAAAGATTTGGTATGCACCACTATTATGAAGAACATCATAAGGAAACACATTTAAATCATGCATAAGCCCAACATACGGTTTGAGATGCTTCTTCTGCATCAGAAGGGAGGTCATGGAGTTGCACATCTGAGCTTACTGCAGGGCCTCTCCAGTCCCACTGCCTCTGGTCACCACCACTGTTCTTCCTAAAATTACCACCTGAAAGAAGAGTGGAGTATGAGTAGCCTACACCAGCACAGCGCCTCTGAAAACTCACTGCAGAACAAAGCAAGCAGAAAACAAATGTGATTTTGATGTTATAACCAATATACAACTGCATGGCTGCTCCATGCTGATTCAAAGTGTAAGAGCAGACAACAGTGACACGCGTTTCTACCCAAAGTATCACTTTAGTGACTGTGCAGATGCAAAAGGAAGTGGAAAAAACTTTCCTCATTCAATAACAAAAGCAGGCAGCTGAATTCACATTTCCCAGTTGGTTTTTTTTAACAAAACTAAAGTTCCGTGTGGAATCGTGGTAACTAGAGAGCATGGATGAAGGTAATGTCCTCAGCACACCACCGAGAGCCCTACTCTGCTCCCTAGTGTTGGTATCGGAAGCAAAAGATACAACATGCTAATGCCACATGCTGGAAATTTGCTCTTTTCCTTCTTTAAGAGCCTGGTGAAGCTTCCTTATATCAGGGCCTCACTTAATTCATTGTCCTTATCTCATTTTCTGTATAGAGTAATACCCAGGAAAGGCTAAGAAACTCAGAAGAATGCTGAATAGTCCCTTTCTTACTTTTAGATGAGATTGAGGGACTACTGTCATATCCTCCAAAGGTCTCTGCTCTCCTGGGGAGTCCTGACCCAGAGCCATCCTCAGGCTGACAGGATCCATTGCCTAAGTGAGTGAAGATAAGGTTCTGGAGATTTTCAGCTGGAAAAGAGGAGAACATCTCATGTAAACAGCCATGTCTATGCAGCAAGACAAGTGCATCATGCTAACAAGTTAAAACACATTTAATCCATCAAGCACATGAAAAGATCAGGCAGCTTGAGAGTTTTCCTGTGGTACAGATGAATTTTCCTTTGTGACTAGCTCTTTAAGACAGGCTCTCTGTATTGCATATATAAAGATGACCTCTTCCTTAATTGCAAGTTGGGAATATCAAGGCTTGAGTGTTTGGGTTTTCTTTTTAATTTTTGTTTTGGTTTGTTTTCCATAATAAAAGTTATGTTTGTGCTTATTTTTTGTCTAAAGATACTACCTTTAGATAGGCTATTTTAATATATAACCCTCATATAATATTTCAGAACTGGTGTATTATTAGAGCACTCAGTTACTCATCTGAATAGACTCCACTGGCTGATCCTTAAAAATATCCAAACGGTGGAGAAGATACTCTACCTAAACACACAGGTGCACTTTACCTAGTGCACATTGGTTCTGAGAATAAGGAACTCTGAACAGCGTTATAACGGTGTTATACAGAAGTATGATGTTATTACAGGGTGATTTTCAGGACTTGGACCCTATGTGCTTATCCCCACCTCTGCGCCTGTGTGAATGCATGCCCATTCCCACATTGCATTTACCTTCTGTCACTGCTGATTTCAAAATTGCCTCTCCTTGCAGATTTTCTGGGATATCCCCCCGAAGCAGTAGCCTAGATCGGGATCCTTGGGAGTGGTCTTCAAACCCCATCATTTCAGACATTTCGAGATAAATCTGTTGCTTCTCAGTTAGACTTTGCATAATCAGGTCATCTTTCATGTTCAAACGCTCTAAAGGAAGAAAGAAACTCAGTTCCTAATCACTGTCAGAGCACAGCATTCAGTTTGGGAGATTAGTATTTATTCTATGGTCAAGGCATCAAATGCTGAGATTTAATTAACAGTTAAGGTGAAAACTCAAGGAGCATACAAAGCTTATTCGACTTATTTAACTATTTCTATATAATCTTGCACTGCCTTGAAAGACTTATGAAGGAGAAACTTGGTCGCATCATGTGATAAAAGAATAAGACAGTCATCAATCACAAATGATGCTCAGAAGCAGTTCGTGGAATATATAACTAAGTCATTACCTTGAAAATCTTTTAACTTAGCAGCTCTTGCTTCAGCCAGCCTCCTCTCTGCTTCAGGTTCATTAAATGTTCCTCCTTCTTCATCAGGACAGCTGTACAAAGGAGGAAATAGATGTTTGATTTGCACATTAGATAACCTAAAACCATCTCAGGATTCACCTACAAGATTTTGCCTAGGATGTAGTTTATCTTGTATGTCAAATCTTCGCCCTTTATCCAAAGCCCTGTTGCATTCGACATCAGTGACATTTTGTGTTTATTTTTGGAGAAAAGCAGAATAAAGTCTGTGGCCGGTTTCTATTGCATCTTTATGACTGGCTACTTCCCAAGGAACACAAAAGCAAATTGCATGTTTCAGTCTTACAGAGAAAGTTGAGGGGTAGTCAAATGGATTTCTATGATAAATCTACATCTATGAGACCTGTGAAGAAAAGACTGGCAAGAAATCAAGCCCTCCTGCTCTCACCCATCATTTTACCTTTCTACAGCTCTGCGGATGTGTGCCATCCAGGAATTCCTCTCCTCTTTCGAGCTTGTGTGAATTTCATACATTTCTGGTCCTTTTAAGGAAGCACTAATTAAGAACATGGCCTTTTCCTCATTCGCTACCTCTCTTACAATTAACTTTTGCAACGAGATAACTGGCGGTTTAGAGTCCTGTAAAACAAGAGAGTTTACTGCACTACACTGTATATGCTCTTTAGGGTTTGTGCTTCCCAGCTCCCCCATCTTCCTGCTTATACAGGGCCACCAAAGCCATAAATAACAACATTAGAACGTCACTGCTATGACACTTTTGACATTGTCATTTTTTACTCATCAATCATAGATGAAAATGTGGAATGAAGAATGACCATTTCAAAGCCAAGATGTCTTGGTACCTGGCTGAATATTAAAGTGTGTATCAATTTAAACACCTGAGGGTTCCCACTGGGTCCCAGAAGTCAAGAACAGGCCCAAAAAAGTTGCTCAAAAGGAGACAAAACCAACATTTGAAAAAGGAAACAAAAATGACATGTGTGAGGGGAAAGAAGAGAACAAGAGGAAGCGACAGAAGTTCTAAGTTAGCTACAAAGGAAATAAAATCATAACACAGAGGTGTTACAGTGTGCCATCAAGCCCTGTGAATAATAAAACAAGGTGACAGATAGCATGCTGTATAACTAAGGATTAACAGGATTAGCTGTCTGTCTTCTGCAATGAAAACAAATTTACAGTGACAAATTAGTCACTAAAAACCTATCTATGATTCATACAGCATAGATCCAATATATGGAGCCTAGAAAGATCCTCCCCAGAAGAAACGAGCTCTTTGTAACCGCTGAACCTTTGCAGCATAATCTAGAGTGACAGTAAGAAAACTGAGCTGGGGCACAGACATGAGGAAGGGTTAGTTTTGCCAACGTCTGAGCAGCTGTACTGCAATTCAAGCCATGAACAGAGGTCAATGGAAAAACAGAATCACTGAGCAGATCCATGTGCTCCTCTCACT
Organism: Strigops habroptila; assembly: GCF_004027225.2. Taxonomy (NCBI): domain Eukaryota; kingdom Metazoa; phylum Chordata; class Aves; order Psittaciformes; family Psittacidae; genus Strigops; species Strigops habroptila. The sequence continues at coordinate 1,077,216 of NC_044296.2, forward strand.
TGATTTATCTATGGAGAAGTGATATCTAAATTTCAAATGAACTGTACACATACAAAGATGCAAAAAACCCAATCAGTCTGTAACTGTAGAGCATGTTACTGGAGGGGAAAAAAACCTACCATGTAGCAGAGATCAGCTTTTGGGGTCTGTCATAAGCAGCTGAATGATATGTGCTCACAGAAAAGTTACTAGGGGATATATAAGCCAGGTTAGGACCCTGCAGTAGAGCAGCTACACTGCCTAAGAACATGTATTGTTCTTGGGAACAATGCTTTAGCCCCAGTGTAGAGCTAAATGACAACCATGATGGTCAAGACACTACATTAACAGTGTGTTTCTTCCCCTCTACGAACTTGCTCTTCTGCTCATACCTCAGGTGAATTTGGAAAACAGAATTAGTCTATCAGAGTCAATGTCATAAAATGAACTATTGGTCAAAGATTCACCTAATGCTGCTCAAGAGGAAATGACTTCCAGCCATCCTGATCTGTGAAAGTATCCCCATTCTGTGCATTAGAAGAAGGGTAATTTGAAAAGCAGTTGCTTTTACAGCCCTGGGGCCACCAAAATAGCTTTTGCCATTAGAACTCAGCTCTAATGTTAATGTCTTGGAAAAAAAAAATATATCCAAGAAAACAATTACATAAAATAGTTTCTCTGTTACTCGTGCTATTACAGCCATAACTGAAGTAGCTCAGGACAAAACGTACATGATTAACTGCTCTGAGGATACCTGTGGAAATGCCCTAGAAAAGCAAGCGAATCCACTGAGTGTTCTAGAGTGCTGCAGTAATTATATTTACATTTAGTGCTGACTGCATTTACTTCAGGAAAGTTCTTTGCCCCCAGTAAATCTTAGGCTACTATGACCATGGTTACCACATCCCTCACCGAAATGGAAGATTCTTTCCCTGCACATTAGCAAACAGAAGCAGACCTCATTTGCAAGTGCCTTTCAAAGCACAGATCTAGTATGTTTAACATATATGACACAGTTCAGTGAAAGGGAAAGTCACAGCACAAGAGAAGGAGAAGCAGTGAACCTCAAAACAGGCTCAGGGCACCAGAAAACCACAGGAGATGTGGCAGCCGGAGCCGGCTGATGGAATAGCACACTGTTTTGCACTAAGAGACAGCATGAGGGATTCAGTAAGTACCAGAACTGCTTCAGAAAAGGTGATTCTATAATAGCTGCTGGTTTATTACTTAATTTTCCTTCTGAACCCACCATAACAAGCATCTAATATCTCTAACTATTTCCTATATAGTTACTGTCACTTTCATAAATACTCTAAGTGAATGTATTAAATAAGGAGAACAATACCTACCACTGATGCAAATGTGTATTTTTGGTCCTTTTCTTGCAAGAGCAACAGTACATCAGTTAACAGGACTGCCAGAATATCTACAGTAACAACAGAGGAAAAAAAAAAAGACAGATTTTAAATCAGAAAGATAGGCCCAGACTCAAAAACCACCTGACTCCAAGCGCCTGTGGATCAGGGAACAGCACATCAACATCTGTGAGAGTGGGTCTGCTACTTCCTCCCACTTGGGCTGTCCACAGACAGACTGCAGTCATGCAGAACCAGCACAATACAAATAGAGATGATTTAAAGCCTGACAACACCTACAGAGGCATCCTACACATTGATAGAAGCATGCATGAGGGAATGTGTCTCCCTCAACAGCAGATTCTTCTAGAACTGCAGCCCTCTGCAGCACCACCTACTCTTGGCTGCATTTTATGTGCCATTGAAGCTGCTTCTTGAACACCTGAGCAATGAAGCTGTTAAAATATTCACTGGTGGGCATTGGTTTGATTTTCTGGCAAAACAGGCATTATGCAGAATGAAGGTGTCATGGGGTTGTGAAGCAGTGCTAATAATGCCTTTCCACAGGAGACCAAGGCAGTATGACTCAAAGCTTTGTCATCTATCTAAAGACCTCCCTCTTGAATTGGAAAGCAGATCAGACAGATAATAAGCAAACAGCATAAGGAACATATCATGCACCATTATAGAGATGCTTATTGGACAAGCCAAGAATAGAACAAGTGCTATTTCCTCCAATATCCTATTAAACGAGTGGGTTATTGTCATTTTATACTCCATCGATCAGTAATAAACAGTTACTAAAAGAAAAAATAATAAAATATATATATATATATATATATATATATATAAAAATAAATAAAAAGCTTGTTTCTCAGTTCCTGGCCCCTTCTGGCCCTTTACCTTTGAGTCTCCCTGATGCAGCTTTCCAGTACAGCATCCCATCCAGCAGAAGCCGCCTCTGTCCCATGTCATCCTTCCGGAAGAAAAGCCCATTCTTGAATTTCCCTGATGATTTTAGCTCCATTTTATGCATAATCTCTTTAAGGCGCTGCCCCTTCTCACACTCATTTACTGTGGCATCTACATGAGTGATTGTGTCCTTAATTAAACTAAGGGCCTGGGTGAGCTCTTCGTAATCTCTAGTTCCAGCTAAGAGAAAAGAGTAACAGTCAGTGGGTCACGTTTTTTAACTCTGGAATGCAAAATATGAGCAGCTAAACATATTTTAATATGAAGGTTCCATACTGAGCATCTAACAGTTATTTCCTAATGGCTTAAATTTAAAAATAAAAAAAAAAAGACAAAATATCCTAAAGCTCTACATCTGTAATGAACTGACAGACGTAAACTGCTATGGCTTTGTGGTTGCAGACATAAAAATCAGCACTTGCTGAGGTGACACTGATCTGGATCTGCATCTACTACAGTATCTTCAGCCAACGAAGAAGTGAGAAAGCAGGAATAGGCAGTATCACCCTGCCTCTCCTTGTCTGAGGAAAGAACATTCAAAACACACGAGAAGGATCAGCAGACAACTATGAGGCTTCTAGGAATGATTAAACCTACCTTCTGTATTCTGAATAATGCGTTCCACCAAGACCGGGTATTTGGTGATGCGCTGGGTTACCAGGAGGATACACTCCTGAACACCAAGTCTCCTCACGATGGAAGAGTTCCCAATTTTCTAGAAAACACGACAGACTCATCACATCCATTGTGCATATTGCTCTTCTAACTCCCTCGCCTCACCATTCCCACATTTTCTGTCTCAAAACACTTTGGTACAACAAGGCATAGCATCACTGAATTACCTGCACTCTTTTACTAAGGCAAAACTCCTGATAACATTAAAAAAAATTGCTTTTATTACTGGGAAATATTTTGGGTATTATTTTCAACTACTGTTAATTGAATCTGGAGCCAAGCAGAGAAAGTTCCGGATCTGAACTGTTTGACTGCCTATTTGCTGATTGCCTTTTATAATAGTTCTTAAATACATAGGAAAATACTAGATTTTTGAAACCAGACCCAACCCACCTAACAGCCAAATGAGGTCAATAATTACCAAACTAAGTAAGTGCTGCTTTGACCACTGTATGTTCACCAGTAGGCTCCTCTACAGTACCCCAGCTCTGTTTAGAAAGGGAAGACTGTAAAGCATCAGGATGCCACTAGTCAGTCTGGCTACAGGTCCAGCACAATCCTGGCAGTAGAATACAGTACTTCTTTCTTTACAAGGACTGACTTTCTTTCTTTACAAGGACTGTGGCTATATATTTTAAAACTCTGGTTACTTACTTAGTTCCTTGAAAGTAAAGGGGTTCTCCTTTTTAATGACTCCTAGTTAAGAAGAGCTGTAAGTATAATGCTACATTGGAACGTTCACATGGTGTCACTTACTGAGGACTGGAAAATGTGAACGCTTAAGACTGTGCAATGACATCTGCAGTTCAGGTTACAGGCTTCCACTGTGGCTGTGTCTCTTCAGCCCTTCCTATTAATTGCACATTACACTGTACAGCAGACAAACCAACCACCCTGGAGCCAATCTTGTGGTTTCGGAAAGATGATGTAGCAGGCAAAACTTAACTCAGAGTACCTGCTTTTTCCATAGTAGTTCATTAACAGCATTTACCATTGACTGAATTTATTATCAAGCCAATTTACAAAGATGGCCACACAGCAGGGCAGTCAGTGACAGAGCCATGAACACCTAAAGGGGGCCTACAATAAATCTGGAGAGGGACTTTTGACAAGGGCCTGTAGGGACAGGACAAGGGGAATGGCTTTAACCTGCCAGAAGGGAGCTGAGATGAGCTTTTAGGTAGAACTTCCTCCCTGTGAGGGTGCTGAGGCGCTGGCACAGGGTGCCCAGGGAAGCTGCCCCATCCCTAGCAGTGTTCAAGGCCAGGTTGGACACAGGGGCTTGGAGCAACCTGCTCTAGTGGAAGGTGTCCCTGCCTGTGGCAGGGGGTTGGAACTGGATGAGCTTTAAGGTCCTTTTCAACCCAAACCATTCTATGATTCTGTGAATAGAATACATACTCTATTACCCAGTCCTGTGTGCTCCTGAGAGCCTGCCTCAAATTTCACACCTGCTAATGGTGGTGGTGTGTCCAAACAGCTCAAAAGTTCTAAAATACAAGCAGCTATCAACTAACGAGAATCTGCCTCTAACGAGGTGCATTCAAACTGAAGGGATCTTCAAGTACAAAATAAGAAGTTCTAAAGTGGTCAAGTATATTTTGCACAGTCAGAATGCGAGACTTCTGGTCGTTGTTTACCTTTATTAAGGTTTGGAACTTCTTATTGCTTTGGAGCAGGTCTTTATAGTGACTAACAGCTTCATTGTGTCCACAACAGAACACACCGTATTTTTCCTTCATTCTCTCCCCATTTTCACCTGAAAACTAATCGGAAAGATAAGAATAAAAGACATGAATCATTAAGAGTAAATCTATCTCCACTGCAAGATTAAGGTTTAACATTGTTTTATGGTAACTGATTTCTCAGCTGTTTATTCAGTATTTCCATTTCTTCTGTACCAGAAATGGGAGATTTATGCAGCGTAACATCTGAGAGCTTGGAAGACCACAAGATAAGCAAATATGACGGTTGTCATTACAAGAATATTTAAAAGGATTTCTGGGCCTCTGCACTTAAAAAGACTGAGGACTAAAAGGTGAAGGGCAAAAAATAGTCATGATATAGGAAGGAAGTTGCATTCACTCCGTACCAGAATGGGTACTAAAGCTATAATGAGTTCAAAGGATCTTTATTGCATTTTTAAAAGGTCAGAACCAAGAAGCTTGGCATTAAATGCAGGAGAGCCATGTTTCGGATGGACACCAGGAACATGTCATGTTACTTTCGGAACAGAGTTAAAAACAGCTGCATATCCCACACATGCACATGCACATGCCCAAAGAACATTTAACGATCATTTCATACTATTTGTTACCACATATGCTCCTGGGAATCATGCTTACACATTACACTGGGAAGATAATGTCAAACACATTATTAAATCAATCCTTACATAACATAACCTTAGCCTACCAGCTAGCGTGTTAGAAGTTTAATGTTGGTAGAATTTAATCCACACCTGTTTTACCAAGAGGTCTCCAATGTTCTGGATTAGATAATTTCGGTCACTGCCTTCTTCCAAGGATTCCTTCCGTCTCTCCTTTAACTGGAGCAGAAATTGCCCATGCATCTCCAGCAGCTCATCCACACAGGGGAAGAGCTTGTTGATGACTGCATTTGGGAACTGCAGTTCCTCTCTCATGGCTTTGGAGTATACCTTCAGCATTATTTTCAGCGTCCTAACGTGGTGCATTTCAGTCTGCATTAGTTCTGAGCAAGGAGAAATAAATCAAAAGTAATTTACACGCTGTGCAGTGACTAGTGAGATGTAACAGAGCAGGCTCTGAGAGCCACCACCTTTTGCACCACCTTCTTCACCACAATCTGTGCATTACTGATGTGAAGCTCCTAAATTTGCCCTCTACCTCCCCTCCAAACAGTGACTGACCCTACTTATTTAACGACATACCCCAGTTGCAGGTGAGCTCTTCCCTAATTGTATAGCTGGGGTTGGCTGCTTACACAGGCATGCTGAAAACTATGTGTTGCTTAAAATCATTAGTAGGAGGACTTATGCACACTGAGACAGGTAACAGACTTGAAAATCTTCACTTAGTTTTCAATCACAAGTCAAAATGGGAGCCAATAAAAAGGATTTCTGCTTTGTTTCAAAACAGTGGCATTATGAAACAGAAAAAGTCACAATAATAACAAATAGTCTTACCATAAATGACATCTTGCCTGTTCTTAACGTCTGGCCTTTGCCTTTTTGCATAAGACTGTTCCACTGCAACACTCCAAGACTCTGCCTCAAACTCATGAGCATCTGTTTCTATTTCACTTCGGAGGGATACAGAATATGCATCTAGACCAAAAGCACATTCAGTTTTAATTATCCTTAAATTGCTTCCCACCATATCCCTCATTACCATCATTCACAAAACCATCTCAGAGCTGTTTTAAGGCTGTGTAAGAAATCACATAAAAATCCTGAAAAGCACAGAAATTCCATACCTTCCAGAAAAATGGTGTCTGCTGTTGAAGGTGCAAGCGAGACAACGTCATCTGAAGTCTGCTTAAATTTGACAAAGCCTGAATCCCCTTCATCCATGTCTCCTGAAATTAGTCTAAATGGCCAAAGAAATTAGACCAAGGGATCAAACCAGAATATTAACATTTAAGTTGCTTGACAAAGAAAAAACAAAAAAAACCCCCAAAATTCAACTACTTTAACAAACATCTCTGCTAAACTCTAGTGCAATTAACTTCAATAGATAAAAGCTAGCATTGCACTCCAACTAAAACAGTCAAATCCGTTTAGCAAGTCCATCACTGAAGTATTACAGTTTTAATTGAAGCAGCATGAGCAAGTATGAAACTTCAGGTATGACATTTTGAAAAGACATCACCTGGTGACAAGCCACAGCCAGTTCAGAGTACAAAGGGCTCTTGCACTGAGCTTAACTGTGGCACAGAAAGAGTAAAAAACTACTTAAACCAGCAGACAGCTACTATTTTAATCAAGGTATCCTGTAATTGCAGCCACTGCTGTCTTCTACACTAGTCAGAACTAGTACAGCCTAGAATAACTGAACTCAGATTACTGAAATGCATCAAGTCTGAAGACAAATATACCCATGAAAACCAGAATCTAGGCAGAGATACCCAAACTGCGCCTTATTTTACATGATCTCTTTTGTGATATAGTACAGACTAAACACTAGGTGATTTAAACAACAACAAACCTTACTGTTGAGGGAAACAAATTAAAATCTCAATATATATATTAACAAATCTCTTTTGAGCTAAAAACCCAATGTGAATTCTTGCTTTAGTTCTGTAATTGTTTTTCTTTATACTTTGGGGGTGGTGACACGACAACAGCAGAAGCTGATGAATTCGAAGAGAAGCAGTTTACTTACCCAAATTTATTGACAGCTCCAGCAGTATTCAGTGAAGACTGAGAATTTCCTCTTTGGGCGATAGTCATGCCGAGATTCCGCGATAGTACTGGGGTGCCATCGGGTCCCAGGAGAAGGCTCCGGGGCTGCTCCTTCAAAGAAGTGGCTAAAGAGGCAAAAATCGAATTGGTACTCAGGAAATGAGGCGTACACTGCAGCTCTCCTGCTCTCAAACCCCGCTCTGAGTGCGGCCGGAGAACAGACAGGATCTTGGATGTCAAGAGCTCGTTGTCCAAAAAAACATTCTCATTCCATTTTCTTGAAAAGGAACCACAAAAAGAGAGCTCAGGATGAGCTGGAATTGTATTGCTCCTGCCGCTGCTTTTTGAATTTGTATTCCCCATGCTCACTCCTGGCTGCCCTCAGACTTGGCACAGTAAAGTGGCCCCAGAGATGCACTGTTTTTATACTACCTGTGATCCTTCTAGAAATGTAAAGCTGCCACTTAACTTACTGTATTGGCTAAATCAGCAGGTCTGAAGTGCAGGAAATTGGTCCCTACTGTGCCCATTTAGTGTGGAAATTGCAAAGTATCTTCTCCTTTAGTAAAACACCAGAATCTACACACAATTATTCACACCCTACCGTATAAGGGCACAGAACATTTCATGGCAAACAAGAAAAATCTGAGCTCACATCAAAACCACAAGTTCTTTGCAATGCTTATTGCCTGACAGTGATTTCTATCTGCAGGCACACACACACCGCACATAATAGATACCAGAGCTAAATTTAATTTTAATACTGCAGCTTTTTAATGCCTTTTAAAATCTAGACAGACTGTGAACTGGAAAGGTATTTGAAATTTTAATCACTCTTACACAATACATGGAAGCTTGTAATAGACTTATAAAAAATGGATACAATTATTTAGCACTAATGTCTGTAATGAATGATAAGGAACAGGAGACAAAATACATCCTTTTAAGAAAGGAACTTCAGGGAAGTCAAAGATGAAGAACCAGCCAATCTTTGAAACTTCTCACTGACAAGGTCTGCAGCTGCCCTTATTTCAAAGTGCTTTTAAGGACATGAGAGTGGAAGAGATCTCATGGATCCTTGAACCCAGGGCTGTGCCATTGCAGCCTCTGACTTACCCCCAGACCCAACTCCTCATCCCGTCCTGTGCCTGGGAGGCTCCTTCAGGACCATGCAGCCATTCAAGAGGGTCTCCACTTCCCAGCCAAGTTCTGTGCATCACCACTTGACAGCTTTTCTTGTAAAAACACCGGTGTTTACCTATCCCCAAAAGCTCCCCTTTCTCAGCCTGCACTCCTCCACTAACAATTCTCTCTCCTTCCACTTCTGCCTTGCTCAACAAAACATGGCTAAATCAAGGTATTCATGCTTCATCTTATGAAACAGGTTTTTCCACATTTCTTGATATCCCATACTCTACATCTGCTTGTCTCTCATTTCATCTTTGAAACAGTTGAATAGACTCATATTAGGGCTGCAAAGGAGGTTTCATCAATGATATTTAATATTAGGAATTATATCACTGCATCTTTTCCTGCTGGAAAACCTGTTTGGGTTTGAAATCTCCCGGCTATAGACACAGCACAACACAACAAGCAGGTAAACTGAGTCCTCTTCCATCACCTCCAAGTAATGAGCTCCAACTGAAAGAGGACTAATTAGGTATTGATTAGGTATTAGCAAGATTTGTAAAGGCAGGTTTCTTGAACAAAGACTTAATAATAAACGTCCTCCCATTTCCATTTGGGGAAGTACTGAAACCTTCAGCCATCATGTTCTCTTTCTGTGCTCTACAAGCCAAGAACAAAAAGATCTGTTTCACAATGAAAGGCCAAATCTAAAAATCCCCACAGGCAAAACATGTGGAGAGGGATGGGGGACACACACAAACACCTCAGTTTATAGCCTTCTTAAATTGTATTTCTCTTTTACGTGGACACAGTATCTTTGGCTTTTTTTGCTGGACACTGCAGTCTGCAGTGTTACACTGTGGGTAAAGACATACAATGCTCACGCTATCAACTGTTCCTTTAACTCTAGTTTCTGTTTTTGACCATGGAAAACAAGTACTGGCTGCCTGGCAGAGTGTGCACCAGCAAAAAGCCATTTTCTGAGTTCAATTAGCACTGTCTGCACACTGCTGAGAGCCCCCATCGATCGCTGTTAACCTGTCAAACCAGACCAGACTGTATACCACAGAGCTGTTTCAACGACAAGCCCTACAGCCAACTTTTCCTATTTTCATTAATCCTTACTGCTTCCTACTGTCCCTGCACTTTCCCCCTAAATGCACAAAACCATTCTTGGCAAGGCAAAGAGCCATTTGTCTTCTTATAACAGGAATTCTCTGTCGTACCTCTTGGTAAGAATTGTTTCATAAAGGACACCTTGCAATGCAAGTCGGATGATACCTAACAAACCCATGTGAAACACAGATACTAATACTAAGACATTCATGTCAGCTGTGGTTCTTACAGCCATCAAAGCAACCAAACGGACCCACTGCAAGGCAGAAAGTAATTCTGCTCTGGTTACAATCACCCGAGAGCCAAAAAGCCTCTTCTGTTAATGCAGACCTTATCCCATCTAAAAATTAGAATGCTATCGGAATTGTACACCTGTGACCATGATGGTCTTTTCCAGCAGCAAAAAGCTATTTCAAAGGCTATGCTGCAATAAAGCTGTTCATTCTCCTTTTTTTTTTAGCTCCCAGATCCCTTTTCCCACTTTGCTTCAACAAAGATTTCTGTTCAGACCATTAGTGCTAGCTTGTCTTAGAGATTTCTAGCAACCACTAGCTGCAGGCAAGTTTTAAATAGACAATTATGAAAATCTGATGTAAAACAAAGTTCACAGTTCTAGTCTTTTCAGAGGCCAGAGAATAGACAATCAATGAAAAACGAGCTTATTGATCCCTTTTCACCATGATATTTTGAGGTTACACAGCAAGAAGGTATAAAGAAAAATAAAAAGATAAAAAGATAAAAACACACAGGAGATTGCTAGGAGCCTCTGAGCCATTCCCAATAGGAAAAAAAATGAAGCCATCTTATTAAAAGAGACCTTTTCTATCCTTCAATAACACACTGTGTATAGCCTTTAAAACATATTAAAGGAAAAAAATACAATTGAAAAGATAAGCCTTCAGCACAGAAATCATTCTTTAGTACAAACCTGGGGAAATGCACTGGGGCGAACTTTGTGGAGATCCAGAAGGTCTGTGCTGCAAATCTTTCTGCTATAGGAAAAAAGACAATAGTCTTACACATACAGACCAAACTTTCAGTCCAAAATGAATCCTATTCTTCCTATCAGATAGCACTAACTGTGGAGTGAAGCTGTGTACTCAAAGTATAAAAGCCTTGACACAGTGACAGCTTTGATTTTCTCACATTCCAGACAAACGACCTATAGACATTAACACTTTGTATAAAAATCCCATCAAATAGAGATCAGCTGAAATAGAACAAAGAACGAAGTTCCAGCTGAATTCAAGATGTAATAATAAACAATTCATGAACTAAAAGCAAACCCTTTAGGTACACAGTCTTCATCTACGTTTTGTTGCCATTTAGTTCACAGCAATACTAACGAAACTAACCCAGCCAGTTTCAACCAAAATTTAGACTGCTCATTTAAAATTGCATCTTTGGTAATCTGTACAACTTTCCCATTCTTACAACACTAAGATATTGCACTTCATTGAGATACAATTTATCAAAGATGCCAAGAAGTTAAGTAAGTTCTATGGTCTGTAACAAACGGCTTTTGGTGAGGCTTGTTTCACTTCGAGGATCTCATTCCTGACTCCAGTCCTCATCATTTTGTGCTACCACAGCCTCTTTGCTTTCTTCAGGAGTGGTCTGTCAGGGCTGATTAAACCATCACAGTTTGGGAGATGGTAAGGAGTGGAAATGGAAGCATCAGAGCAAGTGATTTTTTCAGTTTAAAAGGAAAATGCACAATGCATTGAGAACTTTAAAAGTATATACCAAACCCCCCACAAGAACATTTCTGCCCTCAAAAGAGTTACATTCTAAATCACCAATGACTGAAAGCACTTCCTCTAATCTCTAATTGCCCAGGTTTGAGCTGCTCTGCTCTCTCTTCCCCTCACCTCATAGTACTCCCTAATCTGCTATTAGTCACCAAAATCATCAACACTTGCAGGTTAAACCAAACTAAAACTCCCTCAGGTATGATTAGTTATAAGGAGAGGAAATTGTTTTTGAAACCAATACCAGAATAATAATAACAAAAAAAGACAGCCAGGTAGCTATCTGAGCCCAACCTGTGACCTGATGTGCAATCACAGGCACCATGGTGACACAGATAAAAAATGAACAGCTTAGCAAGATATAAAGTTAACCAGAGTTCAAAACCGAAATCACTTCTGCATTGCCTAGCTTATAAATAACAGGCAACTGTTACGACCAAATTCCCCTCCACCCCTCACACTCTTCCCTCAGCTTCGAGCTGGCACAACCTATTAAAATACAGGCATAAAATCCAGAGGTACCACAGAATTTAATTATGTTCTCAGAAAAAGTGATGGGTTTGAGCATTCTTGCATTAGTCACAGTTCTGACAGGCACAAGCAATGACAAGTAATATTCAGTACTGCAATAAAACATTTCACTGCAGTTTACCTACATACACAGTCATAAATTACTATAATGACAAGTTAACAGCTCTTTGATGTCTTGAAGACGTAGGACAAGATTCTGTACTGCTGTAAAGTAAAACACACTAAACTGTGAAGCACTGTTATTATAAAAGAAGAACAAATTTTAAACCCCACCTTGGGTCTGATGTTGCTGCATTCAGCCAGTAAACTCTTGCAGTTCTTATGGACATTCACTGCACAATCTGAAACACACACACACAAAACTGAAATTATTCTTGTCATTCCCAGCTAGGGAAAGGAAAAGCGACACATGAAAGACGTAATTTTGGAAGAGATGCAGAGTAAGCTCAGGTGTTTCAGTGAGCATCCTTGTTGTGTATGTCCTGTTCTTGATTTTACACCAAATGCTCAAGCTTTTTCAATACGGCTCAGAACAATTGATAATACAATCCACACATGCAAGCCCAAAGAGATGCTATTGAATGCACTAACAGTATTCTGCCTAACCTCTGCTCAACCACAGCGCTGCTTTCCTCTTATTTGCAAAGGTTATTTCCAAGTCTCTCAACTCAAAACTGATACTGTTCAAGAATTCCATTTATTTGGCCCCATAGGAATAGCTGCTTTTCTGCATAGAGTATTAGTAGGACCTGAAGTAACTACAGTAAACTAAAGATCAAAACACTCCACAGAATCCTCGGAGCATTCCAATCATCAGAGCATCACCACTGTTCTAGCTTCACAAAGGAACTGTTTCCAGATGAACTAAAGCAACCCTCTCTCACCCCAAAAGCACAATCCCATTAATAGTATAGTGAAATCTAATCTCTTTTTCTGCCCCCTCATAATAACTACTGCTTGAGAAAACAGGATGACAACTGCTAGTGTCAAGTATTTCTGCAGTCTTTCTGCCCATCTATAAACCAAGATCCTTCATCAAAAGCAGAACCAGAACACCAGCAACCCAGGCTGTAAAGGGAACCAGGATTTGTTTCTTCCTGTATATTTTAACAGGCACGCTCGTTAAAAGAGAAATAGAACAAAACTGGGAAGATGAACATCTGCTAGAGAAATACCTGTTTATGTTTAAAGCACAGACCTATTTAAGGTCTCTTCATCCAAACACAACTATCACCCGCGCCTGGCGCCGAGACTGGTGATCTGCTTTGAAGCTCCTGGCCAACGTAGAGAAATGCTCACTTGTGTTTTCCATAATTACACTAAAACACTGAGAACAAGAGCAAAATGCTCACTAGCCCTTAAACACAAATAAATTAATAAAGATGTAGAAACAAGACTGAAAGACCGAGTGCACAGACCCCATGTTCTGCCTCTTCCACAAGTGTGGGAAATAAGAGTTGTGTGCCTGCCACACACAAAATGTCCACAAAAACAATCATTTCCCATAACTTATCTCTTATTTGTACTATTTCTACCAATCCCACACCCCATGCAACAAAACAAAAGGCCCTGTATCTAATTTCAAACGTACATGCCTCTGCAAACATATGATAAAAACGTATCAAAATTACTCACTTGCTAAAACTATGTAAAGAATAACAAACATTTATTTGCTATTTCAGCATTGATAAGGCCTCCCACCTATCACCAGAAAAAGAAAAGCTTGTTAACAGACGTGCCTCAACACTAAACAACTAGTTGACAATGGAAGCCCCTTTCCTCCCAAGACAATGGAGCAAACTGTAGGACAAAAATCACCACACAGAAGGAAAAAGAGAAGGCTCTCCATGACGTCAGGCTGGGTTGGATTCACATCGAGCTCACAACCAAGTTCCTTTCAGGATAGACCAGGCCGACGGAGGGACCAGACATTCCTATTCCCTGACATTTACCTATCTTCAGTGATTACATCTGATAATTCTTTTCCCATTAATGATCAGTAGGACCAATTCTACTTCAAAAGCTTGGGCACCTTGTTAAGCTGACTGTAAAAGGGGTATCAACTCAAAAATGCATTTCAATCTTAAAATCAGGCACTTGCTCTGTTAAACATAACAGCTTATATCCCCCTTGGTAGGCATTTTTCACTCACTCTGCTGACATACCTAATAGTTTCCTATGCTGCTGAAAGATTCTTTACACAACAGGAGAGAACATACTAGAAAACAGGAAGATTCCACAGAAAAGCCTAAAAAAAACTGCAGCTGAACCCAAGGACTTGATTCTCTAAGAGACTGTTTGAAATGCAATGAACTTCGTGATTTCCAGGGGCATTATTTTTGCCCACACATGAAGAGAATTTTGAAAACTGCCAGAAGAATCAGCCTGTTTTACAAGCATACTTCCTTTGAGAAAATACACCCTGGCTTTCCCTATTCAACACACTGTTGCAGACAGTGCTGAATCAAGCACACTCCGATTAAGGACGAGAACAAGCATTTGAATACTTGTGAGTTTATTTTCCCCCTTTCTTCGCTTGTAAGATCTCTTTACTCTTCTGACCAGCCTCTCTGAACTGAGCGTTACAGAACTGCAGCGGTCAGGAAAACAGCGAAGAAAAGCACGAGGGGCAGAGGACAGTGCAGAAGCGAAGGGAACCTGCACACATTGAGACTGATATTTAAGAGCAGAGATTCATATGAAGGGGTGTGGAGGGGTATAGAAATAATAAATATGTAACCTTAGAAAGACATCCAAAGAAAAGAAGCATTGATAAAACTGGCAAGAGAAAGTATTTTTGCATGTACCATCAGTCACTGGTAGCATTTGGTCTTATTCAGATCAGGAATTTGGGAAGGTACGACAGTGAAGTGGCCAGTTATGTTGGCAAGCTCTTCTCAAACTGGAGAGGCACAGAAGGTATTCCTGAGAAAAATACCTTTCCAGGTATTTTATTATTATTATTATATTATTATTAGGAGCTTTATTTATTTATATATATTATATATATTTTTTTATTATGTATATATATATTTATATATATATTAATTATTGTATTATTACTAGGAGCTACCAAGGCTCTTCCCTTCCTTTTCTCCTCCCTCAAACACTCACTGGAATGGCAATAAGAGTAATTTGGCAGGGAAAAACAGATCCTCCAAAGGATTTCATTTCGACAGAGACTACACAGCAGGGCTAGCAATGAGAACATCAGTTAAACTGCCTACACACCTTGAAGGTCCAAGGATTTGGGTTACCTCGACTGGATGGGGACAGGACCAGCATTATCAGAGCTAAAGGTACAAAAGCAATCGACACCATGCACCGCATGAAAATTAAGCAAACCCACCTTGGTTGTTTCTGGGCTTAAATATCTCACATCTGCTTATTACAGACTGTCACTGCCTCCGAAGAGTTCTGCATGGGCTAGTGCCAGCAATGGCCTGTTGCTCATTCATAGACTAACTGAAACAGGGGCCTCATCCAGCAAAGTAGTACTTAAGACCAAGAGGCTCATAAACATCATAAAAGATCCCGTTCACCATTGAGGGTAATAAAATTAATATCTGGTATAATAAAAACCCCTTTCCTTATTAATGGGAGGCTCACAGAAACTAATTTACAACTTCAGAGCACTTTATTGGACAACACATTACGATGCCCAAGAACATAACCCTGATTCACAGAATGCAGAGCAATGAACCTCCCTGGAAAAGGGCAGGCAAATACATTTTCTCCCCCAGCTGGAATACCTTCTTGTGGATCAGACATTGGCAATGTCCTACAAACGTCTTCCAGAATTGGATTCCAGGACAAACCTATGAGTCACCAGATATTATGAGTATTATGACCCTGACCTTTGGTCTGGAAGAGTACTGCCCAATAAAATAACTCTTAAAAGGCCATTTGCAAACAACTACGACTGACAGATATGCTATGATTAATTCCTCCCCCCCAACCCTCCAAATATATGGGGGGTTTTGTGTTTCCAAATGACAGAACTAAGTTCAGGCAGGGACACGTTTTAACGGTGATTCTAATGATACAAGGAATTCAAGCACTGTTTTAATGCTAAGGATATATTCACAACCTATTAAATCCAACCAACAGAAGAGCACCAGGGACTAAATAGTTTTCTTGTGAAATTAATAATTTTCCTGGTTTTCAAACACCTGATGCTTCAGGGACCAAAGAGAACCTCTTCCCTCTTTCCTCACCCTTACACCATACAGGGTGATTCCTCTCCCTTGAGCTGACAAAGGAAACAACTTGCATATGAATAATACAGAATATAAAATCTGAATTTATACACAGAATTTATACACACAACACAACAGCTGAGGAACATTTCAAACTGCTACAGCATTCCAGAAAAAGCAGGGTGGCTTTGTGATAAATCTCCTCAGGGAAGAGGAGGAGTTTCAGTGAAACGTGAAGTTTCCGCACTCGGTAAATCCAGGTCAGGTATCTTCAGAATCTCAGAGCAGATTTAACTTTGTCCTAGTGGCTTTGGGGACTGGTGTTTACTTGTTTTGCTAACTTGCCTAATTATACAGAGGCAGAAACCCAAAACTGGAAGGGTGCAGGGTGATGGGATGCTTCACATTCTGAAGCAGAGACAGGCCACGCAAGAGAGCAACAACACTAAATTATCAAGTTTCAGCTTCCCTGTTAAAGCATTCCTCTGTCTCCAAAACAACCTATAATTACTTTCTCCCTGTATCTGGTTTTATTGTCAAAATATCAGACGGATGGACGGGGGGGGTGGGCTTGTGCCATTCCCAGCACTGCAGGTTCTGGTGGCCCTTTAAGCACAGAAAGCCAAACCGAAGAAATGAACAACTGATGTTTCTGTGTTTTAAACAATGCAACCTAAAATTCGCATGGTATCCAAAAAGAAAACCGAGTGCCATCTCGGTTCTCTCATGCTATACCCTTCCCCCATTCTACAGGAACGCTACAGAACTGAAGCAGCAACTATGACAATCATAAAAGGTATGTAAAATATTTCACAGGTAAACATTAGGTGGAACTACAACACACAATGTCTGATGGCTCCCGTTTGAGAGCCCTGTTTTATGGGTTTGGGGTTTTTTTTACCATACCAAAGAGAAACTATTACCTTAGGACTTTATAAATAAATAAATAAAGCCAAATGGAAAAGTCTCTGTTAAAAGGGGAGCGAGAAAGAACTGAGAAGCAGCTTGGTTTGACACAGAAGACACACAGATACTACAGTAACAAAACCACAGCACAAACTCTCCAAACAGTATCCAGAAATGTTGCTTCTTTATTAAAGCAGCAAAACCAAATCCAGCACCAGGAACACCTCACCAAGCTGTTTGTTTGAATCACTCCCTGTTTCCCCTTGCCTCTTCCAAAATCTATCATCACTCCCAGCTCCTACCAGGCTTTCCTTTCCAGCACACACAAGCTAAACCTACAGTCTGATATCACCTCCTGCTCCTCTCCCTAATACGCCAGCGCCGTGGAATATTTGAAACGGGTCAATCATCACAACTGTGGGTAAGGAGAAGTTTTCACCTTTTTCTTTTTTTTTCTCTTAACACATTTAAGGTGTTTTTACACACTTCCCCGACTTCTCTCGCTGCTGCAGCACTAGTGCTCTGTGTGTAACCACCAAGCAGACGAGGCACAGCATTTCCTTATCATTTTCCTCAGGATGCTCAGACTCAAGCTGGGGCATGAAGCAAACCAGTTTCACACCAGGCTACACCAGCTTGCCTCCCTAATGCTCACAGCGATATTCCAGCTCCTTCTTCAGTCCCCCCAAAGGGGTTTCGAAGATAAAGACTGCATCTTCACAACCTACGCCCTGTCCCCCCGGTTAAACCTTGAGCTGCCCGCGTCGGGACAACCACAAACCCCTTCCCACGGAAGGGAGGATCTATCCCCCGCCGCGGCCAAACTCCGTGTCCCCCCCCCGCGCTGCCGGCGGAGGCCGCCGCTGCGGAACCGCGGCGGGGCGGTGCTGGGCGGGCTCCCCCCCGCAGCTCCCCGCCGAACCCCCCCTCAGCGCGGGCCTGGGGCTGCCCCGCCGTAGGCACCGAGGGGGGGGCGCTCACCAGGCCGCGGCCTCCCACTGCCCCGCGGAGGGGACCCCCGCTGCCGGGAGGGGAGGGCGCGGCGGGGAGCCAGGGCGCGGCGGGCGCGCTGACACGCCGGGCTCTTACCGAACTCCCCGGGGAGCCGCCGGTCGTACTCTCGGTCCCGGGAGCCGCCGCCACAGCAACAGGAAACGCCTCGGTGTCCCGGAAGCAAAAGGGAAAACAGGGTGCGCGCCTGCGCGCCGCGGCCCGCCGAGGGGAGGCTCCCGGTCCCCGCAGGGAGGGCTCGGCCGCCGCGGGCCGCGCTGTCCCCTCAGGGGGGACTCGGCCGCCACGTCTCGCTGTCCTCTCCGCTCGCTCCCGGGACAGCGGAGCCGCCAGACCCCTCCTCTGCCCATACAAACATCCCACCCCAGGGATGCCCTCCATTCGCGCCTGCTGGCCGCCGGAGCAGAGGCTCTGGCGGGTGGGCTGTAGCATCCCGAGTGCTTTAACGTGGTTCATGTTGCGCAGTGCACGGCGCTTAACTCTAAGTATGTCACCTTCCCTCCTGATCTGATTCCCTCTGCTGCTCTCCGCAGCAGGGTGGTCTGTTTTAAATCATAAACATACAAATTGCCCGTCCGGCTTGAAAACACAGCATAAAACGCGACTACAAAACAAAACTTCCCTTTCCAAACCCACGTCTGCTGCTTTGAAAGAACCTGCCACGGTTTGGGCTGGAAATGGGCTCAAAACCTAGACTACCATGGGACAAATCTTGTCTCTGGCTTCCACGCTGTGACCTGTGCAATTGATTTCTTTGTCCTCTCCAGCTTATAGTTGCGAGCTTTTCAGAAATGGTCCCTTTTGTGTTGCTTCTGTACAGAGCTAAGTACAATTCAGTCCCAGTTGTTTACTGGGGCCTTTCAGCACTACAGAGAAATAATCATTAAAGAAAGTGGTTCAGGGGGAAACAGCTGGCTGTCACTTGGTGACTGATTAAACCTCAGGCTCTTCAAGCTTTGTGCTTTGCTATAATAAAAGTAAAGCACTGCAGATTGCCCAACTACAGCTGTCATGGAGAGAACGTGCTGTGCTTGTGCTGCTGGCCTCAGGGCATCTCCACAAAATCAGTGCAAAACCTGGCACAGCAGCCAGCTGGAAGACGCTGTAGCTTAGAGCTAGGGTTTGGATTGAACACCGACCTTCCAACCCTGTGTAATTCTGTAATAACAACAGATTTCTTACTGAAGGGGTTCCAGGTACGTTACTGTCATGCAGCCAAGTGTACAAGATCTTGAGGTTTTGTCAGGGAATGCAAGGAGCTGCACCTTGGAGATGTTTCAGGTGAACTGCCCAGATATGAAAAGAAAGTGAAAAGGAGAAGCACTGAGAATAGTGTATTCATCAGTTTTCCTTTTCTAAAGCCTCTAGAGTTCGGTAGAGCCAGCTCTGTGTCAGCAGACGCATTGCTCAGCAAGCGTTTCCTCCGAAACCAGTGCTGCAGACCACTTTCACATTTGCTTTAGATCCTGCTTCATTGGCTTAAACCACAATAACCAACAGCCTATTGCAGTCGCTCCGTTTCGCCTTTTTATTTGGACTGCTGTCAGTAATCATTTCTTCCAAGTGGGACTCCCAATCCATTTATCACTGTCATCATGTTACAGCAACCAAACCTCCTTTCTCCCCCCCAAAAAAAAAAGAAATAGAAGCCTTTTGGCAGCTGTGTCTCTCTCTAAAAATGCAAAGTTCCAGGTTCCCTGCTGCTTTTCAGATTTATCAGGACTCTCTGGGGGCTATGAGCAGAAATTTTCAGGATAAAAAGTAATTCCTCCTTATTATAAGCCAAAACTACCCTTCCCGTATTAGCTTATTGGTGCTGCTCTGGGAATATGAAAAGCAAAAGTGTTGGGGCACAAGCGCCAAGTGAGAGGTGAATTTCATACTGAATTTCAAGTCCAAACCAAAAGCCATTCTGGCCTCCCTTCCTTACAGAACAAGCAGCATGGTGGAGGGTGTTTGCCTTGCAGAGACCCATGTCCTCCATTTACACACAGAACCGTTGTGAGAAAGGAAATGGTTCTCCAAACCTCTTTCGCAACATGCCTTATATGAGTCCTGGAGACTGCTTGTTACAGCAACTTGTTATAAATCATACTGTATAGTGATGCAGCCAGCAAGGGTCAGCCTAGGACAAGTGGACAGTCCAGTGTCCAGGACAGCCTGTATTAGGATTCATCAAACTGAGCACCTTCTCTTGAAGAATTTGAAGCCTACCAAACACTTTCATTGTGGCTACAGGCTTCCTGTTGAACAGCCTGGTCCACCTGACCTTCCTATGGGGGGCAGGGCTCTATCTTTCCCATAAAGTAATAGAGGTACAACTCTCAACTACAAAAAGGTGTAGAAGACCCACCTCTACCCCAGTGTTCAAGCTCAAGTCTCTAGGAGGGAAGCAATCCTCCTGCCATCTGTATTCCAACAGCAGATCCTTGGCTCACCTCCATGGCACAGCCCGCTTGGAGAGCTCTCCTCCTGTCAGGGCTTTGCTGGGACTCATCTAACTCCTGTTGCATAAACTCTAGAAGCATGTTTATAAGAGAGGATTAATTTAGATACAAAACCTTCTCCACCCTTGACAGCAAAGGCTCAAAAGGAGCTTTCTCCATTTCCAGGTGAACAATAAACCTAAAGACTCACAGCTCAAAGTTTACAGAACAGCGAAGCCTGGGTGGCCACTGTTGTTGAGATCCCAGTGACTGCAATCATTCCTCTCTGTTTTTCATCCCTGCCAGACTCCAGAGATCACATTTGTGAGACTCGAAAACTGGAGCTGCAGAAACTCTCCTGCATCTATACTCTCGACACACAGCACGGCCTCTGTCCCTGGTTGACTGTACGGCGTGGTGTGAGGATAGAGAGGAGGGATCAGGTGGGAGAGGGAAACAAGCTGTCATGTATAGGGCCACTTGGGCTGCCCACCTTCTTCACAGCACATGTGCATGTTTCTAACAGAACAATGGTTCCTGGTTCTGAACTAAAAGCAGAATTCCTCCTGCTGTTACTTTCTCTAAGAAGAGCTCTCGCTTCTCTATTTCATCACAGCCATGGAAGCTACCAGACCTTTTGTGTCTACTAGACAGCGAAAAGACCTCAGGCTTCCTAATCATTTCCCCATCCTTCCTCCCCCTGGCTTCAGCTCATCCCTTTCTTTAACCACCATCTTTTGTCTTCTCTTTCCGAGTCTGTTTTGTCTTCTACCACGTGGTGGTGCTGCAGTTAAAAACACCATGGAGATAGCAAAAACAGCAGCACCTGACCATGAGATGCACCAAGAGCTGGCCCAGCACCAAAGCATATGGATGGTGAAATGTGAATTCATGATGAGAAAACAAGAGGAGCAGCCAGATATCCTCAGCTCCTGACAGCAGCTACAGCTCCGACTGAGCCCTGACAGAGCAGCTCACACTTCTGGGAAGTGAATGTGCCACTATGACTACACGGTGGCCCTGGAGCTTGCTTTTCAAGAGCCACACAGCTCCTAACTGCAATAATGAGAGCCAGTGAGGTTAACTATCAACTCTGCTGCCCAGAAGCAGCTCGCAAAGGTTTCATCCCAACATAAGCCAAATAGAGGCACCCTCAGGCTAACAGCTGCCACACAAGTCCCAGTCTGGATCTAACCACAGACAGGATATTAATTTTACTTAACATCTCAGAACCCTGCCCAATTGTTGGGACGCAGTTCAAGACACTGCAAAGGGAACATGCAAAAACGAGCTGCTCTGCCCTGCTGCCCACGTTAGCCTGGGCAGCATATCCCTGAGCAGCCCAGAAAGCCAAAGGAGATGTCACAGAGTCACAAACACAAAACAGATCCTCAGCCACCTTGGAGATTTTCTCCTGAATGTTAGCAAGACTCAAGAACACAGATTCCTCACAGAAAGGCTGAGAAACAACGTCAAAGTTACTATAACTCATGTCCAGTCCCCACGCAATTATGATTAACGATATGCCGAGCCATACTCCTGTTTTGACAGCTAGCTCCAACTCCTCACACTCCACAGACCTCCATAGCAGTTGTCCAAAGAAGAATCACTCACACTAGCAATAACCTCAGAGCTCCCAGGACCATAGCGAGCATGGCTCCAAGCTCTTGGTGCTCTGGGGATCAAGATCTGTATCCTCCCAGGTTTAGATAGTTTTTGTACAGCAGCATGCAGGACTGCAAACAGAGCCTTTGCTAGGAGGTTCCTCAGGCAGGATTGGCAAGGCATAACTCTGCCTCCTCCTATAGTATCTGGGTTATCTCTAAACATCCGCATAGCACTTGCTCTTGTTCAGCTCCCTGCTTCTTACTTTTTGCTGTGACATCTGAAAAACATTCACTAACAGCCAGGGCTATTAGCTGTGGTCCTTTTTAATTTCCCTTCAGCCAACCTGAAGGGAAAATATGCTTTTCACAGCACATGCCCAAGGGCAGCCAGTTCTTCTGTGTCCCAAGAAGGTTTTACTGACCTTAAGAGCCTGTGAGACACTCTTACTGGAGAGCGAGCATTGCTTGAGGATGCAGGGTAGAGAAAGAGAGCTGTTCTCTCATTTCTAGAAGATTTTCTCTGCCCACAGACAATCCTTTGAGAATTAAAATGTTCTTCCGTGCTCTGAGTACCTGGCCCAAAGAAGAGGGACAGGCTTTGCCCATCAGCCAAAGCCATGCAGCAATGCCACAGTGAATGTGGTAGGAGGACGCACTCCCATGCACACTAGCAAAGGAGCAGCTGCCATTCCTGTGTGCTGCTTACATCTGAAAAGCAACAATCTCACCCCTGCAGGTCCTGGGAGGCACCGCTTTGTGTTAGTTAATAAAGATTTGGATGCTCTAGAGATCCCTGTGCCAATGCATAGGCCAGATGCTGAGCTGACATATCACTGCAGCTGTGAAAAACAGCCTAAAGGATTCAGCTTCCCTCAGGCAACAGGGGTATTTGCTTGGGCAAAGCAAACTTTGTGGGGGAAAAATAAAAATTGTTAAAGGAAAAGCTGACCTGGAATCCTCCATGGGGGAAAGGGACGGGAAATGGTTCAGTGGCTAAAGAAAATGAGGGTAAACTGTTGCCAGGCAGGATTTAGAGCTCATTTAGGCTATCTGGAGAAACAACCGAGCCAGGCCAAGCAGGGTGGTGGGTACAGTGAAGCCAGCAGAAAAGTGAAGCCATCCAAGAGGCTGCTTTCGGCAGGGGAACGGCAGGGCCGGAGGGGAGGCAGGGGAGCGGGCTGCAGCCAGGCTGGGCCAGAGCCATACTCACTCAGGCACTGCAGAGCACTTTTATTCACAAGAGGTTTGGCACAGAGAGAGCAGCTGGTGCAACTGGAGAAAACCCCTGGCACAAGCTGGTGCCTATTGATCTCTTTCCACCTTTCTTTTGGCTCCTTTGTCTCCTTCTCTCTGTCTTTTGGCTGCTCTTTGTTCTTACCCTGGAAGGAGAAAAAAAAAAACCACAGGTCTGTTACAGACTTTGCACTGCCCACACTTTCCTTTCCCCATGAGCACAGTGCGCAGCAAGTACTGTGGGCACCTTTGTGGCTGAGCCTTTGGGATGGCAGTGCTTTTCCCAAATGCCTCCCTAAGGCTTGGGCCAGTCCCTCTAGTTTAGGTCCATGTCTGATGAAAAGCAGGACATGGCATTGCAGCATATGGCGCCCTGCAGGCTCTCCTCCTTGCCACAGTGAGTGATCCAGGCAGTCACCCAACCAAAGTGCTCTTGTCTTGGCCTGCACAACTTGTGCCAAGACAGCAGGAGAGCAGCCAGAACGTGCCCTGGAGCAAGGTGGGCTGAGAGTCAGGGATTGCCCTGTCCAGTGCATTATGTTAGGGGTCATAGCGTATCTGCTGAGTGATACAGAGGCCTCAGCCAAAACCAATTGAACTACCGGTCCCTGGGGCAGATCCCCTTTTTTACTTGAAGAATTCAACAATCTCTTCCACAAATTCAGCATCTCTCCCTCACCTTATCCTTTTGCCAGGACCCAGTGACTCGGCTCCGCAGGGAACTCAGACGTCGCATCACCTTCGTGCCTTTCTCTGCTTTATCGCTCTTTCCACTGTCCTCATTTCTGAAACAAGACCAGAAACATCTTAACTAAGGGGAAGTTAACTGGCCAAGCACAGTTCAGGGAGATCACTGATGAAGTTCACCTGAAGTGTTACTTTAGGACCTCATCTCTGAGCTTTTTATCTGGTTTAGCATCAGTCATGCCATTGCAAACTTGCAAATAAGGAGCTGAAATTTCTAACTGTGTGTGTAATTTGAGGCTGCCTCTTTTTGTTCAGCATCATGCACTACAAGTTCAGCCCCAGTTCTGGCTGAACCACTGCAGATACCAGCATCCTGCACACAGTGTTAGCAGGGCAGTGGAGCTTTATGGAGGTGGGCTCCAAATCAGTCTGCCTTGGGAATAAAAGGTGTGTGGGTTACCGTCTGTCTCACTTACTCATTAGATAGGAACTCAAACCAGGTGAGGTTCTGCTGGGAAGAATCATTGCCTTCTTGCGCACGCGCTCTCTGCTTTGCCCTGTGCCGGGAAAAAGCATCAGACACTCAGCAAAGAACACAAGAGCAGAACTTCTGGGTCAGCAGAAAGGCTCATCGTGGGAGATGGGACAGGAACATGCTAAGAGTTACAGAAGAGGCATGTGAAATGCTACCTCTCCTCATGGTTCTACACGAGTTTCACTGGAAGAAGACAGTGATTCTGGCACCCTGGGGATTTGCCCCTCAGGAGATCAAGTGGTGTGTACCAGGTGGGTCCTAGGTAGACCTGTGACCTCCCCATGCATATCCCTCTCCCAGCCACACTTACCCATGATAATATTTCAGCTCCTGAAGTACCTGCTGGACAATTAGCCTACCAGGGATGGGGCAAAAGAAAAGCAAGGGATTAGAAAATGTCCTTGCAAAGACATGCTGCACTCCACAAATCATCGCATGCTGGTTTATGACCAACTACTCAGGTGTGCCCCAGCATGGAGTGGGATCTCCTTTGCTATTGCATGTCCAGTAGCTCAGATATACTCAAGAATCTCCACCATCTCCAAACAGCCAGGACTAACAATACCTACACATGGTCTGGAGACACGTGGTCCTTCTCCAGCATCTCCAGAGCGGGGGGTTCAACAGCTGGAACACAAAACACTCTCATCAGAGATCCTGGTTTGCCTTTGTTTGCACCATGTTGCAAGCTATGTGACTGGACCCCATTAATCTTGCTGGGCTCCCACTCTGCCTTTAATGGGGAGGGAGAAGTGATGGAAGCAGTTAGGGAGGAAAAGGCTGCACTGCACGTCTGTGAGGGTGGCAAAGGGTGCCTCACTTTTCTTTATTAACCCTCCCTTCTCCAGTCTGTGTTACACAGACTTCTGAGGATCCTGCTTGCAGCTAGAGAGTAGGAGCTGATACCACCCCAGAGACCCTCCCCATGACAGCTTCCCCTCCGGTTCCCAGGCTGTGCTCTTAACAAGTCTCCACACTTTGCTCTGGGGCTCCTCACAAGTTGACGGGTTCCAGCAGCACAGAGAAGGCCAAAATCAAGTTTACAGGAGCAAAGGTGCCTCTGTTTTCCTAAGGCTTTTCAGCTTTCAGTGGAGAAACCAGAAGCTGGCAGCCTTGTCCCAAAGCCTGCTTCCCTGCCAGCTGTGCATGGTGGGTTAAAGGGCACCGCTGTAAGAAGGGGCCTTGTACACAGGCCATGTTTGCCCCATTCTTTGGGGTACAGGAGAAAGGGCACATTTAAACCTAGGCAGATGAAGCAGTGCCTTTTATTCCTAGGAAACCATCTTTGCCTTGTGCAAGTAGGGAGTGACCAAGACACCAGCCATAGAGAGGTTATAGGGCAGTACGTCACTGGGGACAGGCATGTCTAAGCTTGGACTATACTGTAAGCCAGGATCAGATTCAAAGTCAGCTTGACTTTATTTCAGGAGCTCCGGGGACCATGTAGAAGGGGAGGGTGGAGGATGTCGAGGCTTGCAGAGGCTACATCTCCAGTTTTTAATCTTATTGAACTCATTTAGTGCTATATGTATAGTCTATACTGACCTTCCACGGCTGGAAGAGAAGTGTTGAAACTGCAAGGTGTCTGAAGGGAGACAACCGTCTCACAGGCTGATGGGACAGACTTTGACCTCAGTCTCTTCCCGTTACCGCCACATTCCTGGAGAAGCAAAAAGTCAAGGACATCTTTGGTGCTTTGTGCACCATGGGAACCTCCATTGGGGCACAGCATGACTGGCAAGGTGCAAGGCCGGGAATCCCGACTTCTGCGCACACAGCCCTCGCACACTTACCGTCTCCTCCGAGCCAGGGCTGACCGTGGGGCTCGCGCGCAACGGCTCTATCTCCACTTTGATCACCGTGCTACCCCTGCTGCTGCTCCAGGCTTCCAGCTCCCCTTTGGGCAGCTGAAGGGACACACGAGGCTGTGGGCAGGACTGGGTCCTCTTCTCCATGTCCTCCTGCTCTGGGTCACTACCCATCTCTGTGGCATCCAGGCTGAACCTAATTCAGGAAGGAGGAACAAGCCAGTTTAGCAGAGCCAATCCATTGTTTCGGGCATGGCAGGACCCTTGCAATGTCCTAGCCTTGGCTGGACAGTCCTGACGAGCTCATGCAACTGGGACAAGGAGGGTCACCACAGAAGGCACATGAAAGAGGAAACACCAGGAAGCGTCAGCCTGGACACCAAGAGCTGAGCCTGTTCAGAACAGCTTCTCTGGCTGCTGTCAGCAGGTCTATGAGCTCCTTGGTCACCCGGGATGTTTGGTGCTGGATGGCTCTCACTGATCTCTTAGCAACCCCTGACACTGTGCAGCCACCCAGACAGCAGCCTGCCTGATAGCTGTTGCCCTGTTAGCTGCAGCACTAGGAAAGTCCCTCTGGGCATTTAGAAATGGCAGATGTTGTCATTTATCAAATCACTGTGGCACCATGTCACAAACCCTGCTCTCACCGGGGCCCAGCTTCAAGGAAGGGAAAAGAAATCCTCTTCTGAGAAATAGGGGGTGGACCAGCTCCCCCAGTGGCCCATGGTTTCCTGAAGGCCAACTGCTGTTGCAGTGCCAACAACATTGGAGCAAAACGATGTATAGAGCTCAGTGGAAAATCTTACTTTCTGCATGGGTTGTGCCTGCAGATCACTGTCACTTCATTCCTGCTGCCACAGACAGGCTTCAGGAAGCATTTGCTTAGGGGACAGCGGGGTGTATTCCCCTTCCCTGGCCTCATGCTCACACATGTTTAATCACCCAGCGAGGGGATTAAACTGAACAAGTCCCTGACAGTGACAGCCACTCTGTGCCGCTGTTGCTCGTGTGCCTGTTACACAGCATAAACTGTGAATGATCTGTGGCACATGGAACAACAATAGGTCTGAGAACCAGAGCCTGGGCTTGATAAAGAACTGCCAAGATCTCAGGCTGAGATAATTTTAGGGTACCTTATAAGGAGGAGAGATAAAAATAGTCCTTGCTGGCTTGCACCTAACTCAAGTCATTGGGAGATCAATACATTTATCAGCAGGGGAAGCATCCATGTAGGAACCTGGAGCCCAAGGCATTTGTGTGGCAGGAGCACAGGACAGCAGTGATGCCAGGCCTGGAAACCGCTCCCAGCCAGAACTCAGCATCGTGCTGCAAAACACAATCCCTGCAGCCACGTGGAGGCCAGAGGACTGGAGGAGACTGCGGTGATTGCAGGCACAGGCCCCGTCAAGCTGAGTCACAGACAAGAAAAAGGATTTGTAAGAGCTCTGTTAATCCCTCTGGGATGGGCAAAGTTCCCTTGGAGCCAGAGGATGGAGGCCATCGGGGTGGCTGTTGCCGTTCAAAGTTCCCTCCAGACTGAAATGAGCTCTCCCCAGACGAGAAATCCTTTTCTCACCCAAGGACCAGGAAAAGGGGTCTTCCTACTGCCAGGGAGACATTAAAGCCTCTTGCTGCCCTAGCATCCCACCCAACATAAGCAGTAGATGTAGAGCTGCTTTGGCAGATGCTGACAGTGATGGAGACCACCCAGCAGCAGCTAGAGCTCAGGGCAATGTGATCACTCCAGCCTCACACAGCATCATTGGACCATATGTCTCAAATACTGCTCACGGTGCTGCTGTACCTGCGCTTGCAGTCCGTGGGTGATAAAGGGCTCTCCCAGCTGTGCCTCCGAGAGGTAGACATAGATCTCACCAGTGTGGGGAAGGATTCCTCGGCCTCCTGCAGGTCCAGCTCGTTGTCTGTCTCTGCGGGACACTCAGAAGTGCTGGTACCATCTTCTGGCACCGCTGCACAGGAGCAAATGTGGCCTTTGTTCAGAAAACGGCAGTCAGCCTCACCGTAACGTACGGAGCAGGAAATGGGATTGGAAAAAGCAACATCCACAGACATTTTGCTCAGAGCCCCTGGTCTCTCTTCCAGTAAGCGAAGGGCAGACACAGCCTGGGTTGCTTGTTCTGGCTGTGCTGCCGTCTCTGGTGCTGTTTTGGCAATTGGCAGGCTCAGGAGTCCCAGATCTCTGTAATACTCCGTGCCATGGAGAGCAGAGTCCGAGAGGAGATCCTCTGTGCTGCTGTGCAAGTCCGCTGCTGGGGCATCCAGCTCTGTGGAAGACGAGTCCTCCTGCAAAGGCAGTGACAGCTTAGCCTGAGCGCTCAAATCCCATCTGAGAGCCTTGGGATACAGGAGGATGTGGACACCTCCTGTGCAGAGCTGGACCTGCTTTTCTTTCCCTTCTCATGGCAAGCAGCACACTTACAACCAGCAGGGCCAGGCCTGCAGCTGGGTTTCTCTGACCAGACTTTCTAATAGCAGCACTTTCCTACTGCACCTCGCAGCCAGACCTGGCCCAGCCCCACCAGCTCGGTTTGCTATAGGAGCTTGTGGAGTTTGCCTTCAGATCCTGAGATCTCTGTGCCTTATTCCCCGTAACACTGATAGAAAGCACATTGGTATGGTTTTCCCCAGCAGCAAAAGCAATATAACCTTGTATTCCTTGATAATCTGGATCGATACCCCTTTCCCTCATTCTTACTCCACCACAGAGCCCTCTGAATATGGTATGACCATGCAGTTTGCTGACCCTCGCTCCTGCCTTGCACAATGGTAGCAGAAGGAAAGAGGACACTTGCCTTTTCTTCAGCCATGCTGGTGCAGAAGGTGTCATCCTCAGCGATCAGGGACGGGAGGAAGCTTTTGGGGTTGTGATACTCCAAAGCAGGGGTGCCGCGGTCAGTGAATTCCTGTAAGCATGGCTTGCAGTCAGACCCTGCAAAGACAGAGAAGGTCCCAGCAGGTAACCAGGAGGGATGTAAAATCAGCCACGCACAGGCAGGTGACATTAGGCAGCACTGAAATGCTCCACATGGCCCTCTGTTCCCACGCCCCTTGCAGACAGGCATTGCCAGGCAGCGTCCGGACCTCGGCAGCCTTGATCGTGTGGGAATCTGGTGCAGGGATTCCCTGACAGCAGAAACCTCATCCCTCAAGCCAGGCTTGCACCGTCCCAGCCAGACCCTTGGAGCATGTCATGTACTGCAGAGTACAGTGAAACAGAAGAGCTAAGCCCATTTTTGACGGCTGTTCTTGACATTGAAATCTATGAATAAAAACACAGTGATTTTATTTTCACCTGTAAGGAATAAAGAATGCCACTTTGGGAGGCCGAATTGGAATCGCATGAGTGTGACACTGTGTATGCAGAGCAATAGTGGAGCGCATCATTCTTCTGGTGCCACTCACTCATGTGGATTTTCCCCACACAGGAGTGCTAAGAGTGGGAACCTGAGTATGTATAAACCATCTGATAACCCATTGAGAAACAAAACAAAGGTCTGGATGTGCTTCATGGTCCGATGGATGGTCCAGCTGACTGAGGCACATTCCTATGGAACGAGACACACTGTAAACCTTAGCCACAATCTCTAAACCATCGCATGACTCAAGGAGGCCTTTTACTCCTTTGGGATACATACAGCTGAGGCGGATGGAAAACAGCCAGGCTGTTGGCCA
The DNA here is from genome assembly GCF_004027225.2 of Strigops habroptila. NCBI lineage: Eukaryota > Metazoa > Chordata > Aves > Psittaciformes > Psittacidae > Strigops > Strigops habroptila. Next base: position 1,107,212 of record NC_044296.2, read on the forward strand.
AAGCACCAGTCGTGGATCTCTGAAGATGCAGAGAACAATAGCAAGAGACCAGAAGCAACCATATCTATCCAAGGGGGAAAAAACCAGCAAGAAACTGCTAGAAACCCATCATGCTCCAGGAAAGCCAAGTATAAAAACATTAATACGAGGAAGATACTGTTAAAAAACACACTCTTGGAAACCTCGCATCCTGCTGTGGGTTTTAATGCTGCGCGATGCAGCCAGAAATTGCGTGGTGCCAACTCGAATAAGGCAGCAAACGTGCGGGAGAGTTTGGAGGTTTGTTCCTTGGATCGTGCTGCACGTTGCAGATGCCAGATTTTGTGTTCTAAGGAGTGTTTGGTGTGTTTAAATGTATGCGGTAATTTCAAGCGGAGGTCTATAAATAATATAGAAAGAAAGCGTCTGTGAAGGTGCTATTTTAATTAAGGGGTTTTGAACTATAAAGAGCAGGGAAAATTTGAAACAGGCTTTCTAGCAAGGTTGTAGGATTCACTTCACAAGACATTCTTTATTAATAGACAAATTCCTGCTGAGGATGTCCTTGAGCCACATCTATAATGATCTTACTGTAAAACTGGCAGAGGTTTAGCAAACTATTGAACATCACCTTTTGCTTTCCACAGATGCACCTGGATTGCCTCCGTTCAGCTTGTGATCAAAAATCAGCATTTTGAAGCCAATACACATTTGAACCAGCAGGTTTTGGCATGAGCTTGTAGGAAACACCAACCAAAGATGTCAGTGGGCAGGAAAAGCCACTGAACCCCCCAAAAGAGGCTGGGATGAAGGCTAAGGTAGAGCGGACCCAGGGAAGGAAGAAAAAGGAGATTCCCTGCTCTCACCATCGCCTGCAGCAGCAACTGCCCACAGAGAAAGCATCAAAGTGCTGAGAGGCAGCAGCCAGAGCCCTGACCTGCAGGTTTAGCTAAAACAAAGAGTTTTTTCCTCCCAAGCAGGGTCCAACCCTCCTGCCAAGGCTACTCTGGGTCTGCACCGGGCTCCGGGCTGCAGCTCGGAATTGGATCCCTGGAACAGAGTCAGCTCTTTGGAGGCCTGGAAAATATTCCCTGTGCTCTGCCTGTGCCATGCAGGGCTCAGGAGTTGGCCAAGACATAGGCTGCAGTCAACAGACCCCCTCCAGACCCACCAAAGGACTTATATCCTCCTCAGAGGCTTCAGACACTCCAGTTCAACACACGATAAATCAGATTTGCAGCCAGGCTCCGGTGAGCTCGGCAGCAGTGGCCGTTCGGCAGCAGCACGTGGCACACGCAGGGCTACAGCGATGGGGAGACCATTTTAGGCAATGTGTGAGCACCAGACAGGACAATTCAGGGCTCCCTGCATCTAACACCTCAGCCGGTTGATGCTGGGCTGGCACCATGTATAGAGCTGAGCTGTGTGGATGTTGGGCAAGGGGGAGCTGCTGGAGGGGCTCACGGAGGGGAAAAACTCTTTCAGGCATCAGGTTCTGGCACGATGAGCAAGGAAGGACCAGCGTGGAGCACACATAGGAAGCAGGCAGGTCCGGGGGGCTCTGAACATCTCTAAGATCGAGGTGGTCGCCCATATAGTAAAGCAAACTCTGGAGCCCCTCGAGTCTCCTGGACTCTGCGTTCAAGCCTATTTGGAAGCACCCATGCTCCATCTAGCCATGACGTGGTGGTAACCCCGGGGACAGGGCATCTCAGCTCCCCAGGCACTGGCAGACAGCAGCATTCACCTTTACTCAGCTGAAGCTGGAGATGAGATGACAAAATGACACTTTCAAGAACATATGCTGTTTGCTTTAGGAGAACATTAAGCAGATTAGGTATTGCAGTTGCTTAATTCGCCTCTGGCCGGGAACCATAAAAGGTTATTGCTGCAGGGAGCAGCCTCACCAGAGGAATTCCCAGGGCAGAGCTGGGAGGAAGCAGCGGTCCCTGTACACGAGTGGGGCTCTGCTGCTCTTTGCCAGAGCTTCCCTGCAGGCAAAACATGATGAGTGGGCTCCTATGTGGGGAGGAAGGAAGCAGTGACAGGCACCACCAATGTGACGGTCTGGGACAGCCTCAGGGGTTGTGATGCTGTGGGGAGAGTGGGATCTGCCGCCTGAGCTGGTTTGTCTCAAGGAAGGAAACTCTGTGCTGCTGCAATGGGAGCCCAGTGCCACTGGGACCTGAATTTTAGCACTTCCAATTCAGACCTACAGTCAAAACCTTCCTCCTGCAACTGCCTGATTTCCCTTGGACAGGCTGGTCACTGGAGATGCACCCATGGGTGCCACAGCAGAAGCAGCAATGCACCCAGCGCTGGAACAAGCTCTGCTGGCGGTGGCCCAGCCTCACCTGCCTGTTCCGCTGCTCGGTGCAGGGTGCTGGGGGTCCCTGGGTGACCCTGGAGCCTGGCTGATGCTGGTAGAAGGAACATCCAAGGAAACATGGATGTGAGCTCTTCACACCCTCCAAACATCAAACAACCCTGCGTTTCATCTGGGGAAAGGGCCACCCCAAACGTGGCGGGACAAAGGCACCGGTCGGTTCTGCTATGTGAAAACAATCCCAAGAGGAAGGAAAGACCAGAGTGTCACGGCATTTCCTGGCAATCAGAGGTAGAGGCTGTTGGGAAACCACAGAGAGCATCACGGACAAGAAACAAAAATGGTTCCAACTCCTCCTGGCCCTGCACCAGCTGCCCTTTACATCCCACCCTGCAGGGTACCCAGGGCTATAGGGTAACACCTCTGTAACACAAGTGCTGAACTCGCTGTGCCAAAAGCGGATGCAGAGCAGTCCTGGTGTGGGCCCCACTTCATCGGCCGTTGGCAGCGGAGGGGGTTGGATCCGGCTGGAGGAGGGGAGGAGATAAGCTGTCCAACACTTAACACACTGCACAGCGAGCTGCTGTCTTATCACTGCACTCGGGGCCTGGGTTTGGGGCATGAAGGGCCAGAGGAACGAGAGCAGCACGCTCAGCTGAAGGGTCTTGGTGAGGCTGAGAGGGGTTTTGAGCCCCTCTGATGCTCTCCAAGCCACTGTGCAGCTTCCTCCAGTGACTGCTGGGCACTGAGGGAAGGTCTCCCGTGTCTGGCAAGTGGCACAGCGCAGAAAGCCAGTGCCAGGAGAAGAGCTGAGCAAGACCCGAATGTTTTGTGCCCAAACACAAACCCCGGTGGGACAAACCGCTCTGCAAGCACGTGTAAGGGGAGAGGGCTCTACCAAAACACTCTTCAAAGCAGTCAGTGCTTGCCAGCACTGTGAGGCTGATTTATTTATTACAGAGATTAGCCCACCTGAGCCTTCCCAGTGAGCCCATAACAATCCCAGCATGGCACTGGGGTGACTGGAGGGGGATGTCCCAGCAGGGCTCAGGGGAACTGCCTGGGGCTCCTCACAGAGCAAACTCTGCCTCCTGCTCTGAATTAACCTTCCTTTGACCATTCAGTTTGGATCTTGGTCTCCTGCATATCCATATTGGAAGACAACTTTGGGGGGTGGAGGTAATGAAGGAGAAAGAGCACTGAGAGATCTAATGCCACAGATAAAGGTACCCAAAGGCATCAGCCTGAGGGCAGCGTTTGCAGGCAGGGACAGCAGTGTCCATGTCCTCCAGGACTGCAAACATCCCACTTCCCAGGGCTCTCAAGTCCCTCTTTCCAAGTCACAGCACTGCATGTAGGACTGAGGTCAGTTCACACCGCTGCTGGCATTCCCCATCCCTGCTGTCCGACCCAGTGAAGCTCAACCAGTGCTACACAAACCTCCCCAGCTCAGGCTGTGCTGCACACACAGGGCTCTGCTCGTCAGCCCTCTGAAGGACTGGAGGAGTCTTTTCCCCAGCATCTGCTCAAACACCAAACTCAGCACAAGGCTCAGCCCTCGCTGAGCAGCCACGCACAGGCAGCTGCAGACACCGGCACCTCCGGCTCACTGGCAGCCGCGAAACAAGTTTTATTACAAAACCAGAAGGCTGATATTTAACCCATTACCCAACTCCTAAAAGCATTTCTTTGCCTCGAAAAGACGACGAAACGGAAGGAAAAGTGTTAACCAACACTTAGGCAGTGTTCCCTAAAGAGAGGAGTGCACCCACCGCCACGCTCTGCCGGGGGACCCCAGCACTCTTGGCTACCTGCTTGTCTGGGACAGGCTCTCCTGACTGCTCTGCAGCAGCCCAGCTCCCCGCACACAGCTCAGACTGCTCTCCCCATGCACAAGGCCATTACCTCGCTTAAAGGACCATCTCTTCTTCCAGCGCTTTGAGAACGATGGCCAGGAGTGGTTGAGCAGCGAGTCTGACATTTGGGAGCCCCGTGCAAGGGGTAACCCCGAGCAGGAGACGCGAGCGCAGAGCACGGCAGAGCTCAGCACGGTCTAAGGCAGCGCTGCAGGCTGCAGCCCAGGGGCTGCCAAGGGGGGAGTGGAGAAGCCAAGTGTTTTGTCAGAAGTATCAGCTGATGGAAGCTGTAGCCAGAGAGAGATTCTTGGTCCCTGGCGTTCCCACCTGTGTGATGGGTCAGTGGCTTCCCACAGCAGGGCTTGGGGACGAGTGGTCCCGTAGCACACGCAACCCCTGAACGCTGCTCGAGGCTTGTGGATAGAAACAGAACACAAGCTGTTAACACACCCTAACCTCCTTCCCCTCTCCGGCAAAGCCTCGCTGCTCCATTCATGACTCTCAGCTGTCAGCCTGCCAAACGAGCACCTTTAAGGCAGATCTGCAGGGGCAAAACCTTCACCTGGGTAAGAGTCACCTTCACCTTCAATGCAGAGAAAGAAGGCTTGCTATTTGCACCTTTGGCATCATTTTCAAGTGCCGTTGCAGAGCCTCTGCGAGGAAAGGCACGAGACCCTGTTCATCCACAACATCAGCTCACGTCTTGCAGCTCTCAGCAAGTCCCCATTCCCTGGCAAGGACCTTTCTCCAAGCCTTTCTCAGCTCTCCTGCACATGGAGGCAGGTGGGAGCTATCTCAGCTATCTCCAAACTGCTCTAAGAGACCAGACTCCCCAGTTTGAGGTCTCCAAGCCCCTGCTCCTGGTTGGCACTAACCCCATAGCCCAGGCTGGCTCCAAATTTTGCTCCCCACCTCTTGATTATGCTGAAGAAGCCAAGTTTTACCCCTGTGCAGCTGCTGGGCTCCTTGGCCAGACCGAATCTTCTCCCGCCTGTTCAGCTCACACTTGTGGCCTCGCTGAGCAGAGCCCAGCCAGTTTGGGAATGGCCACAGGCACCTCCATGGCATGGAGCCCATGCCGGGCTGGTGTTATGCAAAGGCACGTGGTGAAGAGCATTTCCCTCCCCTGGCCCCAAACCCAACAGCATCATCTGCCCCAAAACCTCCCCACATCCCCTCTGCTTCAACCTCCATAATAAACAGGGTGCCCAGTGCTGGGGTGGGCAGTTTTTGGAGGGGGATTTGGGGGACCCAGGCACAGACCCCTTTGTGCCCAGCCCAAACCCAGCACCAAGGTGTCCTTGCAAACCTTCGGCTGTGTGGAGCCACAAGCAGCATCCGTAGGGTGTTCAGCTGCCCCAGGAGCAGCCATGGGGGGACACTGGGTTAAGCCCCGACCTTGCCTCCTCGTCTTCACGCACAGCAGAGTGAAGCTCCTTGTAGGCTGAGCCTCCCCAGCTCGCACACATGCACGGGGGAGGCTGAACGAACCCAGTACTTGGATTTTGGGCTTCAAGACAAGCTGCTTCCTCCCAATGCCTCGGAGGAAGATGGGTGACAGCCCTGTGGTTGTAGGGTTGAGCTTGACTTACCCCAAAGGCTGGAGGCATCTCACTGGTAGGGTCCCCGTGCACGCTTGCATCCGATAGCCCCGGCTTCTCCTGTTGCTGGAGCAGAGCAAGAAGCAGCGGCTCATCGGGGAAGCTGCAGCCGCGCGGCCGGTTTGCGCACAGGGGCCTCGGGCTCCACCATCTCACCACTTCCCCTTTCCGATGGCACGAGCAAACCCGCCTCCCTCATGCTGCAGCCCTGGCGCTGCTCCGGTGCTCAGCTCCCGCCCTCACGGGATCGGGGCTCTGGAAGGGTCCTGCAGAGGCAACCGGGGGGAACGTGGACCCAAAGCGCCCGGTGCAGGAGCCCTGAGAGCCGCAGGACCGGTGATGGCCGCAAAGACAGAACCTGCCGCAAACTGCTTCCTGTTCCGTTGCGTGCGTGCTCGAGAGCTGAATATAGGCTGGGTCCGCGGGCTCCCTGCGCCATTGCTCGCCGGGCTCCTGCAAGGGGCAGCGAGGCCTCACACAGGGCTCCTGTTAATGCATCCCTTGTCTTTGCTCCCATGGGTTGACCTTGGGCAGCAACAGAGACCCCAAAGCCAAGGAGGTCTCAGTCCTACCTGGGGTGAAGCGATGGCGAAGCACGGAAATGCCTGTGCTGGCCATATTCACCCATGCAAGTGAGACACAAGCTCTTCAGCTCCCAAAGTGAGCAGCACAATGCCCGGCCCAGCCCAGGATCGGGTTTTCCGGCACAGCCCTTTGCTCCTTCCCAACAGACGCTGTGGGCTGATGAGCACACGCTCCTCATCCCACTGCCCCGAGCACACGCCAACCCCAGCCAAGCCCTAATCAGGACAAGATCCGCTCACACTCCAATTACTCAGAGACCGCAGCTTTGGCAGCACTTGCAGTAGCAATTACCCCGTGCTCCAGGAAACCACAAGAGCAAAGAAGAATTAAGGTTTAATTTCTCTGAAGTCCACAAGAGCTCGATTAGTGTTAGAGATCGGGGCTGCTCCTAAGTACCAGGCAGCTGCTCCGGCTGATGGGATGGTGAGTTGTTGCCAGGACGAGATCTTTTCCTCATACCCCATGTCTGGCATGGTTTGGGGGTTACCGAAGCAGAGCTGTGCCAGCAGCCTGGAGGAGTGATGAGGGGTAATGGCACAGGAGCTGGCTGAGCCTCAGCAGCCTCTCCGTGGCATCCCAGAGAGCCCAGCAGGCAGCAAACCTCCTATGGCAGCAAGTTCAAGTTTTGGGGCTTTGCTTGATTTCACCCATTCGGATCCCCAGAGAACAAGCCTACACCAGAAGCAGCAACTCCAAAACATCTTAAAATACCAGTTTGTTTCTCATCATTCTCACAGTAAGAGAACTCCAGATGGGCTTAGGGAAGAGCTGAAGTCCAGCTGAGTTCCTTGGGGTGTCCAAAACGTGCGGGGTGGCAAGTCAAGCAGAGCCAGCTCCGCATCCCTTGCCCATGTTCAGAGGCATCAGCACCACCACCTCCCTCCCTGCCTATCCCAGCCCTGAGCAGAGGAAACACTCACTGGAACTTGTCAGGGACAGAGGTGAGGGGTGCAGCGAGGATTCCCCTGCACCCCGGCGAAGAAGCACTTTCTGCAAACAGCAAACCACGCTACTCACTTTTACAGCCACTTATTACATGAGAGTCAATTCCCAGGTCTTCTGAGGGCAGGTCGAGAGCCAAGCCATGTGTTCAGGTTGGACAGGGACAGACCATCAGGAGGGCCAAGGCATGAAGAGCCAAGGCTATGGAGCAGCCTGGGAGCCGGGCAAGTCATGCTGTGGCTGGACACAGGCATGGGGAGGGAAATATTAAGCCAAACCTCGTAATTCCACCAGTTGCATCGCTGCACTATCAGCAGCTCCTGCAGATATGGGCAGTGGTGACGCCAAGGAACAGTACCACACTGTTTTGCTGAATGGAAGGGAAACAGGTATCAGAACTCAGTGCCTCAATATGGAGAGAAGGAAAATAGCAGTAAGCCCCAAATCTCACTGGTGCAGCCGAGCAGGAAGGGAGAAATCTCACCTCTATGAAACAGAGTAAGATCTAAGTTAGGAAGATTTGGCACCTCTAGAGCGGCTGTTGCAGAGCAGGAAGTGAGATGGTTCCTGGTGCTTGTCTGCAGGACCAGGATGAAGCCAATTCTCCAACTTCTACTATTTCAACTGCCTGTGCAGGAGCTTGTCCCCGGCCGGGGCGGGAAGCCTTGCTCCACACATTGCATTAGAGATGCAGCTCTCGGTGATCCAGGCAGAAGGAATCCCTTTTACAGTGCTTACCCGATGGCGTCAGGCTGCCGGGAACACCCCCGTGAGGACAGGGCTCAAGCCATGGGCCAGAGGAGTTCAAGTGGCTCCAGCCCACACGCCTGGAACTGGCAGATGTCTATTTTTAACACAGATACCAATCTAGCGCTTTCTCTGCGGTAAAGCAGCACCCGCTGCTGCACAGAGACACAAACCGAACAGTTACTCTTGGATAATTTATTCAGAATGTTCATAGAAACAGTTAATTGTTCAATAGTCTGACACAGCAAGACTTCTTTTTTCTTAATATCCAAACATATTCCTGTACACGTCACTGCTTGGCTCATATATGAAAACACTGAGAACAATAAATCAAGGGGGAAAGTTTCTCTTTTTTTTTTTCTTTTCTTCCTTTAAAAGAAAATCATGGCATGTTTGATCCTTTAGTTCAAACAAGAGGTATCTGCGATACTGTTTGTTTTCTGGAACGTTTGATATGCAGAGAGAAAAGTGGGAGCAGCAAGATTAAACAGAAAAAAACCACCCCAAAACCTTCACAGAACATCACTTAACACGTAACTGAAACTGTCTTAAATGCAAGCAGAAAGCATTTGCTTTTTTTTGGCTGTGTTTGATGAAGTTGATGTCCAGTACCCCCATCCATGCAGGTCCTCAAACACAATCCAGTTTTGATACTGCAAGAATAAAGCCATTCCCTAAACTAAAGCAAAAGGCAACACTTTTCCTTTTGAAATAACATTGACTTTTAGATTTAGAAGTGGCCTTTCTGAAATTCTCCGTCCACCAGTTTCCATGGGACTCAGTTCTGGGAGCAGCACTTGGACACTAAAATGGTGGAAGTATTGCTGGATGCTGCTGGGAATCTGGATTAACAGAAGAGCTTTGGTACCGAGTCCAGCTCGGATCTCTTGGGTAATTAGCCCTGAACTCAAGCTTACTGGTGGCACTGGGACTTAACAGGGGCTGGGACTCAGCTAAGCAAAAGCACCTGTGTCCATGTTTAAACTCTACTGCTGGTTTCTCTTTAGGTACCAGAACCACCCCAGGGGCTCCCAGCTGGACCCGCTCCCATAGGAACCTTCTGGACTAAGAGAAACTGCTTAGTACCATCAGTTGGAAAACTGGTGTCGGAACAAAACCACTGCCAGAACAAAACCGGGATGTTTTGCTGATTGCAAATCTGTCGGCAAAAAAAAAAACCAACCCCAAAATAAACCAAGGCTGCAGGAGTTAATACCAGCTTTATTATACAACATTTAAAAAGTCATTTCTCTACCTGCCCCCTTATAGCTTGCATTGTGCTGCAGTTGATTTGCCGAAACTGCAGGAGTAAGTGCTTACTTTTGAGAAGGACAAGCAGGTTCACGTTAAAAAGAAATACACATTGAACGACAGCAGATTTGCTAAAAATGGTGGTTTTCAGAATTGCTTTTGAACAGTCAAGTTCCTCCAAAAGCCAATTGTACGATTGGGCTTCGCTCTTGCGACGCTCGTGCCAAGGCAAGAGGAACAGACCAGGTTGAATACGTTAATGCTCTTACACCAATGCTCACGTACAGAATCCAAGCAGAGTTAACACAGAGCCAAGCAGAAGGTAATAAAAAAAGGCCAAATTCAATTAAGTTCATACAAATACCAAACGAATCTTATTTCAGATTTCGTGTATGTCTGATGGAACTACATCTCGATTTCAATCCATTCACCAGCTCCTGTCCCTGGACCACGTGCGCAGGATTACATGAGGGGCAGTGGCTCCTTGGCAGAGGGTTTGGGATTCCCACCACAGCCGTGCCTGCAAAATCCCGGCTTCCAGGGAGGCTGGGACACAGCGAGAGGATCAGCGGGTTCAGCTGCAGCTTCTTGCTCACTCCAGGCTCGGAACCGATCTCACACGGATCACGGGAGCACCTAGCACAGCCTTGAGAGTAAGGTTTTTATATGGCACAAAGATATTGTACTTTCTGACTTGTAAAACAAGGTTCCAGTCTTGGCATCAGGAATCACTGCTCGCAGCGAGGGGCCCGGAATACCTCAGGGTCCATCTTTGTACCACAGTGACATGAAGAGGGAACTCGATGGCCTCTCTCCCTCCCCTAAAATGGAGGTTCAAGAATAACCACCCCAGCACCCTTCTTGCTCCTGTCTTTTCCTATTTGCCTTCATCATCGTTAGGTCAGTAACACATTAAGCGACTTTGAAATCTTTCCAAAAGAGATACCAACATTATACACAACATACTAAAATGAAGCAAAGTGTCCCATTGCTATAATACAAATTTAGGAGAAAAGAGATACACTACCCATAAATTAAGAGTACCCTTCAGCAACCTAAAAGCAGCCTCTTCCACAGCAACACAGCTGCTTTATGACCAACAGAAAATACCTCGTGGTGGCGTAGTCTAGTTCCTATCACCTTTCCCAACCCAGTGCTGGCACAGAGTTTATGTTATTAGCTCTTCTATTTTACAACACAACAGAGTATTTACAAGCAGCCAAGACAGACATGTTTCTAACCTAGCAGCCAAGCATCACGATGCTGCACTGTTACTGCAAGAGAAGTACCAGATTTGCAAGAGGCGTTCAGGAAGTGGCCACTGAATTCAATGTGCAGATCTCTCCGAGAAACCTCTCCACTCTCAGGCTTCAAGCATTTGCTCAGTGAAGCCACAGCAGAGCACAGAAACCTGCTTCTGTACCTCCTGCTTCACTGGCTGTAGAGTTGGTGAAGTTCTGGCTACCTGGGGGAACTCTCCCTGTCACAAGACTGCACAGAGGAGGCCACAGCTGCTCCTGCCCAGGTTGAACCTGCGAGTGGGAAGTTCTCTGTCCCAAGACCAGGTTGGACACAGGGGCTTGGAGCAACCTGCTCTAGTGGAAGGTGTCCCTGCCCGTGGCAGAGGGTTGGAACTGTATGAGCTTTAAGGTCCCTTCCAACCCAAACCATTCTGTGATTCTGTGAAAGGGCAGGATCCAATCCTCCAACAAACACAACCTCAAAAGAGTGAGCTTCACTCCAGCCATTCTACCGGCTTTCCTGCACTATCGCTTGGCTCCTCCTTAGCCAGGAAGGCACCACACACCTCCCTGGGCAGGAGCCCTCCGCAACACCCCGCACAGAGAAGGTTTCGTCTCACATGTGCAATCCCAACTGGTACACAACCCCCAGTGTCTCTGAACAGGCACCAGCGAGATCCAAGTAGGGACTTTGGCGTTCCCAGGGCGAGGATCATCCAACAAGATTGACCAAAGTGTCAGCAAAGGATTTTCCAGTGAGAGCTGGGCATTACGGGTGATGTTCACTTATTCTTCCTAATTCTATAGGTGAGTGAGTGTCATCTTTAACAGCCACAGTGGCAACCGCTAGTGTTAGGTTTTTGTCTTTAAAAAGGGGAAACCCAACATCCTCACCACTAGCACCACGCTCCTTTCCTCACCCTTGGCACAATGTAGGAAGGATGACTGGAATAAGCCTTACACACAGGATTGGGTATGAACCACCGCTGGGTTTGGTGCAGTGACCCGAGTGTCACAAACCGCATGTCCACAGTGGGCCAACCAGTATCAGTGGAAGTTAAACCAAGACCCAACACAAGGTTCCAATGTTTGTTTGTAGAAAAGATTTTCTATTCCCACAGTCAGCATCACTGCAGTTTAAAAGGTTATCAAAACAAGGACATGCTGGGGAAGGTTTAGTTCTGGAGGTCACATCATGCCTGTGCACAGCGACCGAGATACCCCAACCCGGCAGCAAGGGCTGGTCAGTCCCAGCTCCACAATGGCCAACACTGCTCCAGAAGGACAGAGTCTATTCCTTTAGGTCATCCGTTCCCTAAAATCCAAACATTTAAATGGCTCCTTTGTTCTCTTCTTTTTAGATCACAACAGAACTAAGAGGATAGCATCAGAACATCAGATCCAAATCTATAAATCGGTTCTTTCCTTTCCTGTAAATCATCACTAAACCAGTGATGAGCCGTTCTCCTACTCATTCCCTTCGGTGAGTGGTCCCCAGTATTGGAATCAGCTGATACTGATTTTCCCTGATCCACGATAGGCCCAGGCCAGAGTATTTAAACAGGTTTAGAGGTGCGTATTAAAATTATCCTTAAGAAACACTGAGGTAGACTGCACCAGAACAGGACACAAATAATCCCACCACATCCACCTGCCGAGATTTTACGGATACAAATTTACATGTTCTGTGTGTTTAAGAAAACAAATTGTTTTTTCTTTTTACAGTGTTCTATATATTAAAATAAATAAAAAAATTCTAATAAGAAAAACTTCTCTTCCTTAGAAAAGTGTGAGAATACGTCTTCTTTCCTGCAGTGTAGCATAGAGCTGCTGAACAGTTACTACTTTGTAAAGCAGAAGAAATGTAAACGAGGCCTTCTGAAATCAAAGGTTCTTACCCATGTATCTTACATCTAACCTTGTGAGCAACCTGCACCCTCTACCTGTGTCCAAATGGACCAGATTCAACCAGCACAAAGGCCCAACAGCTCACGGTGGTGCACAGAGCCCATCATCCTCCCCTGATGCTGCACCGACCAGTGGAGTGGGCCCAGGTTCCCCTTTCATCTGCTTACAGGGAGGAATCAGCAGCACCACCCAGGCTGGAATAAGAAGCCACACACCAGCTCCGTGTCCCCACTCTCGCAGAGCCAGGAGAACCTCGTTTTCTCCTGGCAGAGAGCACAAACCAGCTCTTGGACTTCTCCAGGAGGAGAAGCCAAGGACTGAGCATCTCCCTCCCCTTTTCGAACCACCTCCTGAATGACAAGGGCCTGCGACATCAATCATCTTCACTTCTTGCTTTAGCACTTCTCCCTGCCAGCACGCTCCCTCACCACTACAAGACACGTTTAGTTTCATAATCATTTCCCAACACCTTACGCTAACCAGCTCGGTCTTTTATGCAAACAGCAGCAAAACAAAGCACAGTCCAGAAGACGAAAGCTGACATCCCGAAGAGCTGCAAGCGGCCTGGGCAGGACACAGGGAATCTGAGGGAAACACGGAAGGTCCGCAGGCAGCACAAGGCCAGACGCCCGAGCAGCAGCAGATGGGCAGCACATAGCTGACCACAGTCCCATTCAGCTCCTGCTTCACGTGCAGAGCCAAGAGCCTCGAGCTCTCCCGCTTTGGATTGGCTTTAGTGTCTCTTTTTAAGGTCAGAGTTCTTGCTCGTCCCCTCTCGCCGGCTGTTTCTGCAGCACAGAAGGCAACACAAGGGATGTGGGGGCAAAGGAGTAGTAGGACTTGGGCTTGGGGACGTTCTGGTGTCCTTCAGCCCCCAACAACCAAGTGAAGTCCCAACTACTTTATCTCAGGGCTTCAGCTGGAGCTGGCTGACTGCATCGTATAAATCATGAAACTGTATTATAAAGCTTTGTCAAGTATAAACTTAACATGTGCTTCGTAGCTCCTAAAAGGGTAATGGGCTAAAATTAGTTCATTCTGAAATCTTTGGACCACTTTAAGACCAAACAATCCCCCAAATTAACCCCTCCTCGAAATGATCGTAAACAGTCAATAATTTAGATGAAGTTAAAATTTAAACTAAAGACATTCTTAAATATGTTACAACAAACAATATATATACTCAATGCCGTAAGGACAGAAAACTCCGTTCTCAGGGCAGGGGACTCCAACTTCGTTTGGTCTTGAAAGTACCCACAAATCTCAGATTTCTGCTCCTTTGGCTCCCAGCACATTTTCCTCTTTTTTTTCTTATTTTTTTTTTCTTTTTTTTTTCTTTTAATGAGAGAAAACCTACTCCCAAGAGTCCTTAGTATAAAAATAATCTGTTTGGGATTCAGTCGCTCCAGGGAAATGGGAAAAAAAAGAGAAGTACACACTTCCGAGAAGAGGAAAGCTTCTGTGAGAACATACAAAACTTATGTACAAAACCCCAGAGGTGTATATTTTGCTATACATATACACCCCACATATATATACTGCACACACAAACGCACGCACCCCTGGGATTTAACCCATTTAAAAAGTATGAAAGCAGCAGCTATTGGTCAATCTGAGGATCTGGCGCGTCCGTCTGATGTGTTGAATCCTTCAGCTGTAGTGAAGAGAATGCCTGAAAGCCTGGAATTTGACTGGAAATGCTCTTGTCCCGCAGTTTTGTTCCACACTGTAGCTCAGATACCAGCGTGTTTCACGTCTCTTGTTGGCAAACGTGGAGGATCCTCCTTCAGTTGAACGTACACGGTGGCTTCCTGTTTTGAAACCATGGTTACAGAGGGACAGCAGCCATGGAAACCTCTTCCATTTATGTTCACAGATAAGTCCACTGACAGCCAGTCAACGTGGCAAACAAAAAAATAAAAGAAGTATTAATCATAAGATGATTAAAAATCTGACGAGTTCATAGATGTGTGTCATACACTGTGGCAGCAATAACAAGAGTCCTGAGATCTGTGGAGGGGAAAAAAGCAGACACAACCCTTGGGCCAAATGGGAAGCGTTAGGAAGGGCTTGACCTGGGCATGGAGAGAATCCGCCCATTTTTCTTGCCACCGTTCATGTGAGTGTAAGGTATGTGCTCTTCATAGTTCCCCTTGAGGGCCATGGAGGGTCCATTGTCCCGCCCCAGGACTTTGTCCCTCTGCGAGTACGAGGAGGGATCGAGGGGAATGCTCTCCATGTTCTCAAAGTCCATCTCATACTCCTCCGTTTCCAGAGGTTTGTTTTCCTCACTGTAGAAGAATGAGACCTCGTGGAAGCTGGGATGCAAGTCCTCCTTCAGCATCTCAATGATCTCAATGAAGGTGGGGCGCATTTTGGGGTTGTACTGCCAACACATCTGCATCAGGCTGTGCCTAGGATCGGGACAAACACAGGGTCAGGGGGAGGAAGAAACAATTTAATGCAGGCAGGGCTGGCACAGGCCAAGATTGGTGTCCACATCAGACTAACCACCCCCTTTGCTACTCCTTCAACACTCCAACTGAGCTGTTTATCGTAGAATCATGGAATGGTTTGGGTTGGAAGGGACCTTAAAGCTCATCCAGTTCCAACCCCCTGCCACGGGCAGGGACACCTTCCACTAGAGCAGGTTGCTCCAAGCCCCTGTGTCCAACCTGGCCTTGAACACTGCCAGGGATGGGGCAGCCACAGCTTCTCTGGGAAAAGTCTGTGCCAGCGCCTCAGCACCCTCACAGGGAAGAGCTTCTGCCTCAGAGCTCATCTCAATCTCCCCTCTGGCAGGTTAAAGCCATTCCCCTTGTCCTGTCCCTACAGGCCTTTGCCCAAAGCCCCTCTCCAGGTTTCTTGTAGCCCCTTTAGGGGGATCTCTGTATTTGCCTGTTGCTCCTGAGGCTCCTTTTTCTCTATTTCTGTCTAGATCAAAAATTCCTTCCAATTCCTCCAATTGTTCTGAAGTTGGCTCTCGAAGGAAACGGGGCTGCAGTTCCCATGCTCTCTGTGTGCACACACATACTTAGAGCCAGGTCACATTTTTTTAATTCATTCCATTTTAATTTTAACTCCGCCTGAAAGATAACAAAGCTCCTAAAACTTCAAGGAAAACAGGAGACTGTGCAAAGGACAGAGCTCCTGTCAACATCCCACCCAAAAGAATGGCTGCAGCAAGAGGTCATATGTTATCAGACACCACGGAGAAAGAACTTACAAGTACAAATAAAGTTTCAAAGTGGAGTTTGTTACTGCCCATGAGAGACAAATGTCCAGGACAGGAGGTCTTTTTCAGGAGGATATTCACAAAACATGTTTATTTTTGACTCTGAAAGCAGGCTGGGGTGAGAGGTTACCAGAACCTGCACATCACTATCAGCATTCCCTGTTCCAGCCAGGGCTCCTTCCCTCTCTGCTGCACGCTGCTTCAGCAGTGTCTCCTTAAACCCTTCTGTCAAACATCCTGGCTCAGGTTAAACACCGAGGAACGGGATTGTTTTAATTCCTCTGCCAGAAGCAGTTTAGGGAGCACCTCGGTAAGCATAATAACTCTTAACTCTGGTGCAGGAGAACGTCTGGCTTCAGTTTGTAATCTCTGTGAAGTGCTTTTTACTGTCCTCACCCGTGCCCTCTGTTCTCCCTAACCCTGCAGGCAGCCTGGCCTTGTGCTCTTCGTGGGGCAATGAGTCTGCAACAGAAATGAACATGAGGTACAAGGGGCAATGGGTTCAAACTTGAAGAGGGGAGATTTAGGTTGGATATAAGGAAGAAATTCTTTACTGTGAAAGTTGTGAGGCACTGGAACAGGCTGCTAAAGGATGTTGTGACTGCTCCATCCTTGGCAGTGTTCAAGGCCAGGTTGGACAGGGGTTGGAACAACCTGGTCTAGTGGAAGGTGTCCCTGTCCATGGCAGGGGTTTGGAACTAGATGATCCTAAGGTCCTTTCCAACCTAAACCATTCCATGATTCTATGATAACCAGCTCTTGACTAGCAGAGTGTTCTCCTGCCTCTCCCTCCTCATGAGCCAACACTGGATTTCTGAAAATGAGCGGTAAAAAGTGGTTGTAGTTCTCAAGACTATTTATGCGGTATAGAGAGATGAGCTACAGAAAACCTCAGCAGGCCTTGGCTTAACAAGCTGCTCCCTTGCAGCCTCAGTAGCCACACGACATAAACTGCCACCCACTAGTCCAGAGTGCAGGAAGAACATTTTGTTTGGGCAATTGATACAGTGCTTATTTGTATTTTAAGCTTTTCCTGTACTTCGTACTTCCTGCTCTTGAATCTGTACTCATGATATAAGGTCCAAGTTGGTTTAATTTCCCTTCTAGTGAAATAGGCTGGTTCAGGTCTTTAATTCCTGGCTCACTAAGGATGGCATTGGTTGAATTTCTGCTCACTGAAGCCTGTTTTGTTCCTCCCCAACAGACAAGGGGATAAGAGGTGACACATGGGCCACACTTTAGCTAAAGAGTGCAGCTTGGTTGATTGTCCCCTGCTTTAGTACTTACAGCCTCTCTGGGCAGTTGTCCGGCTGATCCAGGTATCCTCCATCCATGACAAACTTTAGCACCTGCTCGTTGGAGAGTCCCTGGTACGGCTGCTCCGCCAAACTGCTTATTTCCCAAAGGACAACACCAAATGACCTAAGGAAGAGAGATTAAAACATCCTGGAGGTCTACAAGTGATAACGTCTTCTTTTGGAGAACGTGTAAAAGAACACGAATGTATTTTTAAGCAGAGGGCTTCCAAGCAATGTTCTTGGTTTGTCTGTATTCTGAAGAGGTCAGCAACTCACAATTTAAACTGTGTGTGTTAAACTGTGAGCTCTTGAGCTGGAATCCATCTGAGATTGCACAGGACAACTTACCACACATCGGAATAAGCAGTGAAAACACCATCCTTCAGTGATTCTGGTGCCATCCACCGCACAGGCAGCAGTCCTTTGCCTCCTTTACGGTAATAATCCGTCTCATAGATATCTCTGGTCATGCCAAAGTCTGAGAAGAGCAAATGGGATGTGTTAAATGTCTCTCTTCTACTGTGCAACATCTCTAGATGGATGTTGCCCTTCTTTCACGCCAGGCTATTTTCATACACCCAGCAAGCCTCCTATGGCCCAACCTGCAGTCATCTTTGATCTCATGATTAACATCCCAAATATTTTCCTTTCCCTGCATTTTTTCTCTCCAGAGCCATGATACAGGCTCCAGAGTTAAAACTTCTAGTGACAGCTTCTATTCTAAACATTATTTTTAGTCATCCTCTTTAAGTAAAACAGAGGTTTCCTTGCTCTGAAATCCCACTACCTTGGCCGTTAGTTCAAAGCGGTCTGAGAAACCACCACGCTGTGGGGATTTGGTTTATTTTTAAATGTTATATTTACTTATTTCTAAAAGGGTTTGGGTTGAAAACTGGTTCTTGGGGAAGATAAATGACTTTTAAAGACACCTGACCTAATGATAGGATTATGAACATTTGGTTTGTTGTACCGAGCACCTTCTTTGTCATAATTCTCATGAAAGCAAAGAACAGTGAGATAACGCCTGGCAGCTTAGGCTGGAAAGGCAATAAACTTTTTGGACAGAGGTTTGAGAATAGAGAAGGTGAGAGAAGCTGCTCTGGCTCTAAAGGAGATGATGTTCTTACTGAAGTCCATACAATTCTTTCTGTATTTCTAGAGGAAGCCAGTGAACATCATCTGTGTTTGCCACCACATGGGTCTTGGGCTTCACAAAAATACGACCCACAGAATTACGTTCTGGTCACAAGCTATGTACCTCCAATTTTTACAGTGAAGTCTTCTGCAACCATACAGTTACGAGCTGCGAGATCCCTGTGAACAAACTTTTTGGCATTCAGATAGGCCATGCCATCAGCGATCTCTGCAGCCATCTGGATCATTTCTCTCAGCATTGGTGGTGGACGACCAGGGTTATTCTACAATAAAGAAAGAAGTATTAAACCTCAAATCAAGTTACTCTGTTGCACCACAGGCTCCCATCTCTCCTTGTCTTTACCTCAGCATCAGGTCTTAAAGAGCGAAGGTAACTTTTCAAATCTCCATGTGCCATTAACTCCATGACCACCAGAGTAGGTTGCCCTTTGGAGACTACCCCGAGGAGGCGAACCTGGAAAATAAGTGAGGAATTCCCTCAAGGTTGTGTCCAAACACACAAGGCAGGGTCCAGCTTGAAAAGGGGGGTTGTAGGAAAGGCAAAACCTCTGAAAAAGAGCTCAGAACAGCACGACAAAGCCTTGTCATGCTGAGACGTTTTGAAAGAGCAAAAGTGAAATGATGCAGGCAGATGCATTTTATGGAACATGACCTGGAAAGCTCTTTTAAATCGACTGCTTCCACAGACCAGCTGCTTTTGTCAGCTGAACATCAGGCTTTGAAAGCACTAAAGCACTATTAGTGATGGGACTTGCTAATCATCCGAGGCACCCCGTGGTGCTTACCACATGATGGCAGCTGAAGCCTTTCATCACAGAAGCTTCATTTAAGAACTCGATGCGCTCGCGGAGGCTGGCTGATTCGTTCACGGTTTTCACAGCTACTCGAGTCTCTGGCTCTCCCTTCACTATGTCCTTGGCAATTCCTTCGTACACCATCCCAAAGGAGCCCTGTCCCAGCTCTCGAAGGAGAGTGATTTTGTCTCGTGGAACCTCCCATTCGTCGGGGACATAGACTGTTGAGCAGAGGGAAACGTTTCTGAATTGAGCAACTATCTTTTGAAAGAGCTTTCTGTAGCAGCCTCGTTTAGCACTGCCACAGGATACTATGTGTGTAAGACTAGAAAACCTCATGAAGACAATGCCAATCCCATATTGCTGCACTGTCTGAACGGCCACACAAGCAGTAAGTCACTGCAGAAAGCCCTCACTGTTCTCACCATCACTGGCGCTCAGATATTCAGGGTTAGAGGATGCGTAGAGTGGTCCAGTTGGTCCTTCGGTTTGCCTGGAAGAGACACAAACTCTTCAGCACATTTGCAGCCTTTGACGCATTAGAAGGCAGCCTGATTAATTCCCAAAGCACGCAGCAAATACAGACTGTCCCAATTTCCAAAGGCACAAAACGTTTTACTCAATGAAATTAATGTGTTGCAACCGTTATCTAAATTAGAAAATTAACAGACTTACTCCCAAAAAATAAACAAAAGCTTTGGGGATAAGTTTTGCTTGTTCTGGTGAAAAGAAGATAAAATTGCACTCACCTCTTTTTCACAAGCACATAAGCAGCTCCAATAATTCCAGCAATAATTATGGCAAAAATAATCGGAACAATTATAACAGCAATATTAGGCTGAGCATTCACTAAGAGAGAAAGAGAGAGATGGAGTTATTATACAGGTCCAAAATCCAAGCCTCTTCCTCAGTACAACCCCCCACCTTCAATAAACTGGAACAAACAGAAAACTAAAGGCTATTTTAGATACAGAACACACGGCTGGTCAGACTGAGCCCTCATGAAGCAAAGCCACATATTTGTAAGTAATGTCAGTTTCTTGGAAGTAGATTTACAGCCAGTATTTTATGACCCCCTCAGTTCTCTGTGCACTGCTTGCTAAACCCCCATCCTCCCAAAATAACCCAGGTTTCTATCAGGAATTAAATACCGAAAATAAAATGAACTCACAGTAATCGGCCACATAAAAATAGTTGGGTTCTGTCCACGAGCCGTTTCCAGCCAGTGATGTAGCTCGGATACGGACACTGTAGTTTCCAGGCTGCAGTCCACGGAGTTTACAGCCCTGCTCACTGGCAAAATGCTTACGGGACACGCAGTAGTGAGCTTCCTGAAGAGGAGGGAAGAGGAAGGCTGCATACGCTACCTCTGCAGTGACCCACGGCCCTGCAACAGCACCCAAAGATCTCTACCTCGCCTCCTTGTCTGGCAAGCGTACACGAATAGAGCTTTCACATCCTCAGAGCTGTTCCAATATAGTGGTTTGTCCTGGATTTGCATTTTACAGTTTAGTAGTTCACATTACAGAGAACATGTGCCATTTGCTGGCCTGAAACCTGACCTGTGCTGGCAAGCCCTGCTGCCCACAGGCTGCTGGCATTCAGGGCTGCCCACCACAGCTCTGGCTGCTCAAGGCTTTCTTCATTTCTCTAAGCAACTTCAATTTAGCCGCATGGTTTCTGTGCTTCCGTGAAATAAAATTCCTAAGAAAAAGCTCCATGCAGAAAGTTGGCAAATTGGATGAGCTTATTTGGCAAACAGGCACCACAGATCTTTATTTCTCCATGTTGCCCCAGACTTCCAGATGATATAAATTCACTAATGGAGTTTTATGTCACACTGGTTCATACACAAGGAAGCCAGAGAGGACAGAACACCATAAGCATGAGGACTATTAAAGACTGAACAGTCCTGGACTCCCAGGTGGATCTACTTCTCCAAACGTGCTGTGCTAAGGAACAAGCAGAAATTCTCACCTCTGTCTCCCCAAGACGTCCATAATTCACTTCATACAGTACAATAAGACCATTTGGCTCCTTTGGTTCTTGCCACTTCAAATGCACGGTGTTTTTTTCAACCAGTTCATGCGTAACTGGACCAACGATGTCATCAGCCTTAGCTAGAACCAAGATCATGATAATAATAGTCTTATTTCATGTCTTCGGCAAAATTCAAAACTGCCAATACTTCATAGAATCACAGAACGTTTTGGGTTGGAAAGGACCTTAAGATCATCCAGTTCCAACTCCCTGCCATGGGTAGGGACACCTTCCACTAGACCAGGTTGCTCCAAGCCCCATCCAATACCTGGGCTTGAACACCGCCAGGGATGGGGCAGCCACAGCTTCTCTGGGCACCCTGTGCCAGCACCTCAGCACCCTCATAGGGAAGAACTTCTTCCTTATATCTAACCTGAATCTCACATTTTAGTTTTAATCCATTGCCCCTTGTCCTATCGCTGCAGTCCCTGATGAAAAGTCCCTGTCCAGCATCCTTGTAGCCCCCTTCAGACACTGGAAGCTGCTCTGAGGTCTCCACGCAGCTTCTCCTCTACAGGCTGAACAGCCCCAATGTTTTCAGCCTGTCTTCATATGGGAGGTGCTCCAGCCCCCTGATCATCCTTGCGGCCCCCTCTGGACTCGCCCCAACAGCTCCGTGTCCTTCTTATGCTGGGGACACCAGAACATATCATTCATCCATCATCCTTTCCTATCAGGACATATAGATAGCCCCAGTCCTACACGATGTTTCTGTACTGCAGCTGGCTCCCATAGGAAAAGCAGCATTTTGAGATCAGCCACCACCCCAAAGCAAAGCTCAGGAAGGTAATCACCTTCTGGCATGGTCCTGGCACTGACATACGCTGCGACGCTGCATCGGGATTCCTGCGCATCGTGGTTACAGGCGTGGAGCTCAATGCGGTACCCGGTGAAATGCCGCAGGCCTGAGATCACCAAAGACTCTTTAGACTTCACCTTTTCGAAAGGCTTCTGCTCCTCTGCATTCTCAGAGTGTGCTGCAGAATTGTTGGGAGAGGACGCGATGGTGGGTATCACCACGGTGGCATTTGCCACAGAGCCAAGGTCTCTTCGTTTTCTTGATGGCCTGTTGAATAATACAGGTTACAATATTTGTCATAGTCAACGTCAACACACTCCTCTGAAAAGGAAGAGTTAACACGAGACAGCTCAGAGTGCCACTGAGAACTCAAATTCAAGTCTTGTATTTGCAACGCAACATAGAGATTCAGCATTCTTCCTGCACAACTTCATACAGGACAAAAGCCCCCACCAAAATAAATCCAGGTCTGAAGTATTTTCTTGAGAATTCAAGTTCTAGACCCTCTCAGCTGAACACAACTTTACCAGGTCGCCTCATAGGTGCCCTGGACAGTGTTGTGATGCTTTGGAGCTCATCTCCTGCACATTCTAGCTCTGAGTAAGTGAGGCCATGCCACAGCCTCCAACTCCAGTGACCTCAGATGTGCTACATGCTCCAAGTGTCATAAACTTGCCTTTATAAAGTGTAAGACCAGTTTCACAGCTCATTGGAATACATCTGCCATTCTGAACCCTAAGGCTGAATCTAGATAGATAGATAATTTTAACCTTTTCCTGAGGGACCAAACCTATTACGTTCCTTTCAACAGGCACATTTAAAACTCACAGATTCAGATTAGGTGTTAGTGGTGCGGTTTTGTTTACTCAAACATTGCCTCTCAAATCATTGCACGGCAGTTTTTTTGCAGTTCTAAAACCAGAGCTGGCAGCATGATCCTGTCAACTCCCCTGTTCCCGAGTGAGGAGCCAACTTCAATGTCAGATTATGTCAGTAAATAAACAGAATAAATCCAACAGAATTAAGAACTATTCACAGATCTCATTTTCTTGGGAAAAACCAAACAAACAGAACAAGCACCAAAACTCCTTGTTCTAACACTTTATGTCCTGCCACACATTCACCATGAGGAATTCCAGGTCGGGAACTCACCACCGTGGTGGATCAGTAGTAGTGTTGTGTTACACAAAAGGAATCAATGCCATTTGAAAACTGGACCATGTATTTTAAGGTGATGATGACTGTTTTTGTGTGTGCATGTGTGTGCAGCTATTAAAGGGTACAAAGAGTGACCTGAACTGAACCCACACTTGAGGCATCTCTAGTCTCTAAAAATGTAACAAGCTGCTGGAGCAAATCTTTGCTGCTGAACTGAACTTTCCGCTGCTGCCCTCCGAGAACCAGGCAAATGATTGGCCAACTCCAGCAGGGAACTGTGTGGATCAGGGCTTGGTCTGCAACTCCCGGCTCCATTCCCTCCTGCAACAGCAAACACAACCAGCTGGAAAGCAGATTCGAAGATTTCCTCCAACTAAACATCAGGTTGTACCCAACAACGTAAGCACATTCATCCGCCTGATGAAAAAGCAGGATGCCAAAGGCAGGTTCAGCACAGCACATGCCAGTTTGTAGTTTTCTCTTTCTCTAATCACTAATTAACTCATTTCGGAGCTGCTGTTAATCTCAGCTTGTGCACTGTTCTGAACAGTGTCCCCTAAGAATGGGGCAGAGTTCAGAGCCCCAGGGCTGGGTCATGCCACCTTCTCCCTCTGGAAGGATTCTTTACGGTCAACCAGAACCTTGTTTGAATGTCAAAGCAAAGCTACAGGCCTCTGTTTACAAACTGTGGATTCAACTGTTCCTCCTGTTTAAGAGAATTTTGTTTTTCATAAGTAAAACAGTAATTTGAGCACTGATGCAGCACAGAGTAAAACGCAAGAAAAACTTCTTCCTTCTCAAGAAACAGAAAGCAAGAAAAACTTTTGAAGCTGTAATCCCCAATCTTCCCATATTTATTATCCTGCATTTGCAGTGATCTTCTTGCCAAATTCCCTGTATTTTCAAACATCTGATGTTTTCCCATTGTTGTTCCAGTGCAATTTTCATTATGGCCATTTCAGTAGTTCCAATCACCTTCCCCTTGTGAAATGTCAGATTCAGGTTCCTTCTCCTCTCACTGTCAGAGATGATCAGCATATGTGAGGTTCAGAGGATGGCAATGACAACTCATCAATATGGGCTGCGCTGGGGGATGTTAAAAATGCCTTAGCCAGCTTAAGCCAAGTTTTTCCACACACCTAAAACTAGCCCAGGAGCAGCTGGCCTGTCCTCCCCTTCTGCTGGTCTGTATGACTAACTGGATTGAACTGGGAAACCCAGGGGCAGAAAAAAAAGTGACTTTTACTGTGAGTTATTTACCAGATCTTGTTGATTCTGTAACCCACTAATATTTGTAACAGCATGAGTGTGTGTGACACAAAGAGAGGATGAAGACAGAAGAGAGAGATTGCTTTTTCTGCGGTAGTGACGGTGGAGAGCACACATGAAATTACATCCTGAATAGCAGCCATTTAGTTCCCCTCTACCTCTCAGGACTTTCACTACTTTTGAAATCTTTCCATGCTTTCCACAGAGTGATTGAGGGTTGGAAGGTACCTCTAGAGATTGTCTAATCTGACCCTCTCAAACCAGGGGCAGCTAGAGCAGGTTGCTCAGGACCTCCTCTGGTCAGGATCTGAATGTCTCCAAGGATGGAGACTCCACAACCTGCCTTGGCAAACAGGACAATCACCTGTTTGCTCCCATCCGTGCAAAACTCGTTCCAATGGAAGAGCAAATAACAAAGGAAAGAAGAAACAAAGCATCAGCTTCTGATGGCCACTTTGTTCAGCTACAAAGGGAAGTGACAAAGCACGTGGTGTAGAAATACCTGCTGGCTCTGTGGAGGTGGATACGGCAAGAAGCATTTAGAAACTTCTAGTTTGCCTTGCCTGTGCCAGAGCAAATTAACCCATAAGACTTGTGACAGTATCTCCTGGAGAAGCTAATGAACCATGTACACAGGGAAAGAAATAGCTGTGGTTTCCAGAGGGGTTCTCAACAAGTCAGGTGAGATGAGATCTGGACTAAGGCACAGTGTGGCAGATCCTCATACAGACTGGATACCGCACAGGGATCAGATAGCTGGGAACAGCACAGGAGGAGAAAAATGGCACATGGAAAACAAGGAGACAAGACATCGGGTAAGTGACCTCTCAACTGCTCTGTTCTGCTCCCTGCCATCTCATATTCCCTGCTGGCCTCATCTGTGAGATTCCTCCTGGCGATGTGCAGAAGGCTTCTTATCTCAAGGGGAGTCCACGCAGTACCTCAAGAGAGGTCAATAAACTATCAAGAGCCACATAAAAGCACCTGAAGTAAAACACACTTCATGTTCAGTTGCCAGGCTCTAGCCAGGCTGCCCCGTGAGCAGGCAATAGGCACGGTATTCACAGGAAATCTAATTCCAGTTTACTCTGTGAGAGTCTGGAGCCTGTCGGAAAAGACAAGCGGGACGCAGGTTAGCAGAAAGGTATCTTTACTGCAGACTTAGAACAGCAAAAGGGGCTTGTATTAAAAGGATTAGTTAGCCTAGGGAAGTGGAGATTTCTTCCTTAGCTGGCTGACAAGGTGGCACATCCTGGTGATTGGTTTCTTCCTAAAATACATACCCCAGAAACTGGCCTGAGAAGCATCCTGGGCTTGCTGCACAACACAATTGGGAGAAAAAGAAAATAATCAAATAAATAAAAATCAGATTGTCAGGACTGTTTGCCTACGTCAAAAGGAGTTTGGCTTTTGAACGTGCCTTGGTTCTCCTCTGCTTTTGAATATGACATGTCCTGGCGTCATTTTGCATGCTGAAACTTGTCCTGATCAACACTAAATAAATGAAATAACAACAGGAGTGACTCTGCACAAGTTTCCACGTGACAACTGCAGGCACCAAACCAGGCTCACAGAGAAGACACCATCTAATACACACTCCATAATAAATGTTCAGTGCAGCTTTTGTCAAGTGGCTGCAAATAAATATTTATTAGCTAAGAGCAGTAAGAGGAGAATAAATTAAGAGCCCAAAATGCATGACAGTGAAGAGAGGAAATCGTTACAGACTCTTAACCTGACTCCCAGCGCTTCCTCTGTAAGTTGCACATGAAGTGTGAAGACATTCAACACCACTTAATGTGACACTGTGTGTGCCATTCAAAACAGGACATTCACCACCCACAGCAGCTGCATTCCTCATGGTATTGAAGGTATTTCCCAGACTAAGTGCAAGGAAGACCGCAAATACCACGCTAAAGGACAAGGCTGTGGCACAGTAAACTTCCCCATTTCTCTTCCTTTCTTTTCCACTGGATGAAAAGCTAGACCACACAATTCTAAGACAGAAAAAAAATCAGCTATTTTTGGCACCATCCAAGTTTAAATGAGCTGCGGGCATATAGCTATTTGTTAAAGATTCTCACTTTATTCTCAAGCTGAGGAGAATTCAGAGATGGGAAATAAGACCAGGATCTTCCAAATATGTAATAACTTCAGCTGTAGGTGCTCAGCTCTCACTAGTCTCTGATACCTGTGGTTCAGCTGGAGTAGACAGGCTCATGGAAGCCCAGAGAACTGCAATACGGCCATGTCCAGCCCAATTTTTGTTCAATATTCAATTACATTTCCTACCCTTAACCACCAGGTTTATTCTATTTATTATATATTGTTTGATATTCGTACCTGGGGACAAAAACCTCATTGTGAAGGTAGTTCTCAAAAGTCTTGCGGAAAGCAGACTCTTCCAGCTCCTTTTGTATTTGGGAGTCTGTTTTAGGACAGGAGCAACACTCTCCACTGACATCCTCATTTTCACTTTGATTATACTTCTGAGGATCTTCAGATTCAAAAGGAGGAGACCATGTCCTTGAGGGCAGTTTTAATCCTGTGGACAAAACAATTTTAGTAGCACTCATGCTTAACATGGCAGAAGCAGATGTTTGATCCTACAAGGATCCCAAGCTAGTGTACGTAAGATTCACAGCACATTTGTGCATCCTGAGCTTTCACATCCAGGGCTGAGCAGTTTCCCTATTTTTATGACAGGCCTTGGATTCTAGACTGTGCTATTTCTGAAATGGAGCTCAGATGCTGCTGTGGGTAAAGTTCTACCCCAGTTCATCTCAGGTTAGGTAAGACAGGGCAGCAGGTTAGATTCTGGGAGGCCTTAGTGAAACTCTGTTCTGAAATAATCCCCAAACAGGCACAGGATGCCTTCAAAAATTAACTTGGTCACTCTCTCTCAGAGAGAAACACACACTCACCTTTTAAGCAGTAATCAAGCTCATAAAGCTCACTATCTTCTGCCTGCTGCTGCCAGAACACCAGGTAGTGTGTGATGTTTCCATTGGGCTCCGAGGGTGGCTTCCACTTCAGAATGATTTGGGATGAAGAGTTGGAAACAGATATCGGATCTAATGGGACTGATGGAACTGCGAGGGTGGGAAAAGAGACAGAGGTCACTTCCACAACGCTGCAAGAGCTTGACAGAACAAGGGACAAACACAGGCAAGTTTCCATTTCTATCGGAATAAACACTCTTCTCCCACAGTAGGTCCACTGGCACCCAACAGTCCTGCAGGAGGAGGCACCAGCATGCACACAAGCTCTTACACATGGCCCATGAGCCTGACAGAAGGAGTGCACATTGGCATCACCTCCCATGCAGGGAGGCAGGCCTTTGTTTAGGAATACCTTCCTACCACAGTAGAGCAGCAATGGCAGAGGAAAGTTTCATGGATATGGGACTATCACGACTACCAGGCAGAAGACTATTTAGGTCTATGTCTCTTTTTCATTTCCAAGGCAACATTAATTTAATGATACTGACCAGTAGCGTTGGTCTGCACGTAGATGATTTCACTCTTTGCACCATAAGTTCTTCGTTCATCTGAGAAGGTGACCAGGGTTTTAACAAATACAGCATACTGTGTCCATGGCTTTAAACCCCTCAGGAGCCAACCTGGCTGGGCCTGGGCTTTGGGCTCATTTGACCGTGGGGGTGGGTCAACATCCACAACTGTCCAGCTATTTGATCCACAAGCATCTTGGCCATCAAACTCCGTCACATTTTGGTATGGACTTTAGGGGAAAAAAAAGAAAAGAAAAGAAAGAAGAGCCTGAAATTAACAAAATCCTAATTCAAGCTTTTAAAAACATTTCTAAAGACGTCACTGAAAATTATAATCACCCTTCAGAGAAAATATAACCAACTCGTTGTATGTATTCTGAAAATGAAGCACAGGGAGCTTTGCAACCCAGTCTCCTAACAGCATCACCATTCCACAGATGATCCCAAGAGCTAAATCCAGGCTAATTATTTTCAGCTTTATGAAAATCAGTTTGGTAAGCTTAATTCTAAAAGAATTCCCACCTCAAAGGGAATAAAAACCTCAGCATCCCATGGAGATAGTGGGGAGATTATAAACTACATGGTTAGAGTATGTATGCCTAGAAGAGTTGGAAGAACTAATAGTTGGATTGTTCTTGCATGAGGAATTTTGGCTGCACACAACTCAGGGATTTTAATGAACACTTTTATATAAGGGTAAGATCAGAAACTGCAGTGTAGGAGCAAGACAGTCACAGAGACTAAATAGCTATGCCTACAGCAGGCTTAATATCCACTCTTCAATGCCAACTGCTGTTTGTGGAAGCCCAGCGTGGTGATTATTTTGTAACTTAACGGTGGATCACTTACGCTTCTTTGTAAAAGAGCATAAATCCCAGGAGATCACGGAAATCCGGAGGCCAGTATGGCTCCCACTTCAACAGGATCTTGTCATGAGACGTTCTAATGGAAGAAAATTTCAGCAATTCATTTTCACCTGAACCAAAAGAGAAGCAACAAGAGTTTTGTTAATGCTAAAAAAAAATAAAGGTTTCTAGTTCTGATTCTCCTGGAAGTATATTTTCTCCACAGATAAATATAAGAATGGTAGCATTGAGGAGAGCTGCTCATCAAAACCTGGTCTTACTTCAATGCTATTCCTGCCTTTATCCAAGGGTTTGAACTGATGACCTCCTAAGGTTCCTGCCAGCTTAAAGTTTTCTATGACTTTATGGAAATGACCCTGTAGTTGAGTTGAACTAAATGCTAACAAGTGGGAAATCTGAAGGCAACATATTTAAAATTCATGATGATCTACACAGCTGAACCCAATAATAAGGTTTGCACAGAAGGCAGAAGCTACAAAAAATGAAGTGTATGAACTCCCAGCCTCGCCTGGAGCAGCGTGGTCCCTTTGCATGCTGGAGGGAAGAACAACAAACAGTTGTAGGAGGACAGAGTTTTGAGGCTCAAGGGACCCATTAGGATATGGTGTGTCCAAGCAGCCTGAGAAGGACAAACTGTGTAGCTCTGATTGGATTAGCCGTCCCTGCAGTAGCTACACAAGGGAAGATGAAGGTTCACTTCACTGGCACCATATCCAGAACAAACAAGGGTGCTTTTTTTTGGTAAACAGGATGCTGCCCATGTGAAAGCTCAACTTGAAAAGTAAAAGCAAACAAAAAGCCAAACACAGCAGCAACGTGGGGTTTGAGGTGGGGGGTGGCACAAACAACAGGCTCAGCAAGAGTGGAGTTAAAGCTGGCAAAGAGAAGTGCAACCATCTCCTACAGCTGCCTTCAAATGAAACAACCAGCCAAAACAACCCAGGAGCTGCACACAATCACACAACAGCGCTGGGTTTGAACCCCAAATCCAAGCTCATCCCCAAATATAAGAAGAGTTTTTTAGTCTCGTGGGAGGAGATGACCTGTACAGGCAGCTCCTTCACTCTGCCCCAGCTAGAGCTGCGATATCCCTGAGGGTATGGTTCTATGTATGGTTTTACACCAGTACTGCCAGTTTTTAGGTGGGAAGTCATTATGTTCCCTTCTGTCTACTGTCCTGGCATGGATGCACGTGCTGATATGTGGCAAACCATATCGGAAAACCGATTCATCTGAAACACCTTCACCTTTTAAGTCTGTTCGCAAATAACTGTACCAGCATAACAAGGGCAGAATTGGGGAAGGGGTTGTTTGAGCAGTGCTGGCACCAAACACAGTGCAGCCACAGGATGATCTAAGGTGCACGGCAAGCTGGCGAAAGAGCAAGGAACTGAAATGCAAGGAACTGAAATCATACAATTAATGCTGGGGTTCTTGGTGGTGACACCTGCTTAAGCATCTCATGTGTTAACCTGTGCATGCATGTAAAACTTTGTGGGGCTGGGAAATAAAGCAGAGCAGAGAGATGACATAAGCTAAAACCACCCAATTTTTTTACCAGATTACTTCTACCATCTGGTTCACCATGCAGCCCTGTAAGAGTTATACTGGCACAAACAAGGAAAGGGGATTGTGTGTGGCATAGAATGGGAACAAACGGCAGGGTTGGGGGTGCAGAAGGGATGCACTTATTGCTGCCAAAATAAATGTCCACAAAACTACATCTTCATCAGCACACCTTTAGTTAGAGCATAAAGCAAACTGTGTGTTTGCTTCTCAGCCATGCTGACACACGCATTGCCTTATCATTGTTCTTGAAGAAAGCTGTGAGCTTAAAAACCTCTGAGAAGCACAACAAGTGCTACAAAAACATCTCTGATTGTCGTCATAGCAATTCCCTCCCATGGCTCCAGAGATGGGTGGAAATCCTGTTTCTCTACTGTTTATGCTGTGTGCATACTGTCGCCTCATGACATGGGAAACAAAGATTCTGACTATTAATGAGGTACTCAGCAGTAACACAAAGTCCCAGCCTGGACTGAGGTTATGTTGTGCTAAACTCTTCAAAAAGCCACAATACACTTAACCATGAAAAACTCACAGCTGAGCACACAAAGAGCAAACTTCTGAAGACCAAAGCTGGCATGGTAGGAGCATGGCCAGATGCAGAACCCCTAAGTACTTTTACTCATAGCATATTGACAGTGTTGCTGCAGTGCACGTGGCAAGTGCAAGTCTGGTGCTTTACCAAAGGGACAAGGACAGTCCCTAGAAAAGTATGCTAGGCTAGGCTGAGAGAAAGAAGAGTATGAGGTTAGCAAGGCAGAGGGAAAGGAAAATGATGCAAGTCTTGCTGCATTCTGAGGCTTCCTTACATGAAGCTTGATCCCCATTCGTCTTCAGGGCTATGTCATTCCTCTCCTGACGTCCCTTAGTCCCAGAGATCTCCTCCATCTTGTGGATTTCTGACAAACATAGTTTGGGATTATAATGGAAGAAGAGTTTGCCTCGTGCAATAGTGAGGTTGTGTTTGCTCCAGTCCCAGAGTTGGCGAAGATTCTGGTTATCCAAGGCATAAAATGAGTAATTCCTGAAAGCAGAGAATGAAAATGTGGATTGGGAGGGGATCCATTGAAAACTCTATTTTTCTCATGCACTAATCCAGACATCAAACATCAATGAAGGCAAACTACCCTGCCTGGTAAGCCATGAGCCATGGGTGGAGGAACGTTCAAAAATAACTTGGGAACTGTTTACCAATACAAATCACCCTGATAGCCCTGACACTCCTTATACTTGAAAGCATTAAAATAAAGTATCTTTTGAATGAACTCACCCAGCTTCTAGTGTTTCTCCTCTAATCAGATGTAGTTTACGGAAAAAAGAAAGAGAAACCAAGGCATAAGACCGGCGAATTTTTAGGTAACCTGAGATTTCTTCTATCAAGCCAAGATTCGCTTCTAGCTCAGCTGCTATGTTATCTATGGAGAGGAAAACATCAGGTTTAGTTTTCTGATATCATAGAAACACTGATACAAAGCCCAAACATATTAAATAGAAGTGCCGCACATTATTTCATAAGACCTTACAAAAAAGAGTTAGCAAAAAACCCCAAACGAACATCACAAAAGCTTTTGCTTTGTGGTTATTTTTCTGATTCACGTTAAAATTCAAAGCGGTCAAAGCAAAACAGAAATGTCCAAGCTCATGGACAGTGTCATTTTCACTGCTCCAACATCCAGTCCTGACTAACCCCTTACTCCTGCAGAACTTACTTCCTCCACGGATATTTATTACTAAGCTTCCATTAACAACCGTGCAGCCGCGGAGCTCCTGGGCCGATGTCACCGAATCGATCGTCTTCTCTTTCCCATAGTCACAAACCTTTGGGCAGGGCCCTGCGCAGGGGGTGCAGTGTAAGCTGCAAAACAAGAGAGCCCGGAATGCAGAGGTGATGCAGGACATCATCTGGGGTGTCCCCAGTGATTCGCAAATGCAGAGTAATCAGTTCAAAGCAACAGTGTCCTGACAATCTGCCATGGGATTCACTTTCAGCGAGCAGCACGCAGCTCTGAGGAACTCCAAGCAAGTGCTGATAACTCTTTAAAATAGCATTTCCACGTTTCAAGCATTATCACTTTGTCCCTTCCTATGCAACAGAAACCAGAATGATTTTGATCATTTTGAATAGACCATCCACCACGATGCTGCTCAGTGCTACACACACCAGGGCTTTCAAAATCAAGAAACCCAGGCCCAGTCTTCATCCCAAGATGACCATGAACCAAACATACAATTGATGAGTGGAGCTGCCCATTCATCTGGGAATCCTCTGATTAAGGACTGTACATAAAGTCACTTAAAAAAAAGGCAAGCAAGCATGTGCTTTGTGCTCTGGGGAAATACTTCTTAAATAGCAGCAAGATGATTGCTTGCCCTGGTCATAACACCACAAGAATGTGTTCCCAACTAGTTCAGAGAAATGGATGCTCCAGGAAAAGCATGGAGTAGTGTTGTGAGGTCCTACTGAGAGCAGCCTGGAACAAACATAGGAGGGAAGCGATGGGTGCTGTTACACAAGCAGCAGATCTACTTTGTGGGCTGCTAAATCATTCTTTTGAAAAGCAAAACAGGAACCAGAATAAAAAGTCCTGTTAGAGTGAATTCCCTGAAATTATTATGGCAGGAGCAAATACATGCGAGCACAAAGCTACCAATATTCATAGGAAATCTGACTCATCACAATATATAACGTTATTGTGGGACAAACAAAAAGGTTTTCAGTGATAAACAGCTCAGCCACATAAATTATTTAATTCCTTTGTCGAAAACCCTGGGAATAGGCAGAATGGCTATTCCCTGCTTTGATTTGTGCTACACTTGTTTGTTACATTGTCCATTTATGTCTGGCACAGCTTGAACCTTCTCAGTGAAGGTAATTACAGGGATGAGAGATAGATATTCTGAGAATGATCCACTCAAAACATGCTATGCTCTTTTCATTAGACACGACTTCTCCCTGTTCTGCTTAATAGCAAGGCTCTCTGGTCTGAGGTCAGCTTTGGAGAGGAAGGGAAACAGGGCTACTAAAGCCTCTCTGTTGCCCATCTCCCTCGTCCCACTCGATTATAGAAAGACCCTTCCAACTTGAGGATGCTCCTCTTGCTTGTCCTGTCTCTCAATCTCCCTTTCTCCCTTTTTCCACACTTGAGAGGAAACAAGGAAAGAATAAACTACTGGCACATGGTAGGCAGACCTGTCTGCTTTTAATGGCTTCAATTAGCAAGGTATTAGTTTGCAAATCATATTAAAGTAAACCAGGTAATCGTCACAGACTCTCAGAGGCCGGAAACTTTTCTTGGTTTTGACAGAGAACACAAGCCCTCTATCCAAGAGAGACAAAAGCACAGCACAAAAACGACAGCCTGGTTTCTCTACCTGCAGACACTTGTACTTACTTGCTGGAATTCATGATGTAGCCTGATGGGCATTCGTGAACACATTCATTATTGTGGATAACGTGACAGCCCGACTCCCGGGCATTCTTGCATTTGTTGTGCAGTTCCTGGCAGAAGCTGAAGGTCACGCACCGCCACCCCTCAAAGCGATAGTGACCGGGTGGGCAGGTGTCCACGCATCTGCCTTCCAGGTAGAAGTTGCGGCAAGCCACGCATTTCTCAGGGTTGTTGGGCTCTGTGCAGTCCCCAAGACACTCGCTGTGGCAGCACTGACCATCGGAGGTGCAGCCCTGGGACTTGCAGGCAGGTGGACAAACTGCGAAAAGAGAAAATGAAATGAACATCGCAGGACAACCTAATGATGACCATGAAGGCTTACCAGCAATGACACTTCGTCCTGCTTGGCTTGGCAACTTCCTTTTCAAACAGGCATCCATGAAGCGCAGACATCTGCCTCATCTCCACTTTTCAGTGTAAGTTCCAAATTTTAATAACATTTTGGAAGTGTTATCATTCACCCCCACAATTCATTAATGTTCATCTTCAAAAAGAGAAAACTGAGTTTTCCTCTTCTCTGAGACCAGTCCCACCAGGCTCCCAGGAGAGCTCTGGCGACTCCAACATTATACCTGAAGCCCAGAAGCAATGAGTCTCTACAAGGAGAGCTTCCCAGACTGGGATAGCCGGTTATGGATAGAAAATTCTAGTTTCTTAGATTAAGAAACTAAGTTTCCCACAACAATGCTGCAAATAATGCATGTCCAACAATACTTCTTCAGCTCTATCAGGATTTGCTTCCTGTCTGCCTATCAACCTGTCTCCGGTTTCCCCAGAGGAAACCTGCTGCTCTGGCAACCCAACACAAGCTCTTTGGTGACTCTCCCATCAAGCCCCAAAAGAATGGCACCCACGAGCATTGCTGCTTGAGGTTTTTATGGTTTACTTTTTAATTACCCATTACATAGTGCCTCACAATACTTTTAATGAGCGGTTTGGGCTTTGAAATAGAAACCAAGTGGCAGCATAGTTCAGAGCAAACACCATGACTAACGCTGAGCAAGGAGCCGGAGGGGAGGCTGAGCAAACCCAGAGCAGCTCTCTTCAAGGGAAGGACAGTCCTGCTCCTCCACTACTCAGCACCTTCACACTCAGCCTTAATGGTTCAAATGAGGCTGAACCAAATAAATCCAACTGCTTAATACAGAACACGCCACAGGACTTCAAGTCAGGAAAGATGTAATAAAGCTGAGATCACCACTACAAGAGCAAGCACCAAAGCCAAGTACCGCTTTGATGAGGCCATTTAAACAGCAGGAGGAAGAACTTCAGAAGAAGGATGGGGGACACAGGCCTGGATTTATCCATGTGGTTTCATACAGCCTTTGGGCTACAGCTATGAATGGCCAAGACACAGATCAAGACATCACATTCGTCTCACCACATAGGAGGGTTTTGTCTGAAGGCACATCTGAATGGCTTCTGATGTCCTGCCCAAGTGCCCTCAGTGAAGGAAGACAGAGGTAAGTCCTCCTGGGGTGAGCGCTGGCCCGACCAAATAACTCCACACTGAACTAACACCATCTGCCTCAAAATCCCCTTCCACCACGCTCCACCCCATGTTAAAGGATTGCAGAATTAAGTGTGTTAAAGTCCTTAATGCCATTCTTGGAATAAGCAGCAGCAGCTGCAGTAGGTGGGACAGTAAAGATGGGCAACCTCTGCTTTGTTCCAGCCTGATAAATCCTTTGAAGAAATACGAAATGGGTAAGGTTGAAATTCTATCACAAGGTCAATTTAATCTCAAGTATGTTCCTGCTTCCACATCAGTCATTCACTGCGGGTATTTTCTCTGTGCATCTCTCAAGATTCATCCACGAACAACAAACACAGGAGTGTATTTCAAATTCATTTCCTTTTACGCTGACCAACCTTTTGCCTTTTTCTAGCAATAGGTCTGATTTTGTGAGCCTCTCACGAATACTGACTGATGAAAATGCAACAGCCAAATGGAAGCACCTGATTAGATGAAATATAAAAGGAGAAGCTTGTTTTAAAAGCATGGTTATATATTCTTTACCAGCCCACAGATGGAGCAGAAGCCTGCAACAGATGTCACGGCTGCAGTTTATTGGAAACACTGGCAACAGAAAAACACAAGACAGAAAATTCCAGAATTTAGTCTAAAGCACTATCAAACTTATTAATTCCAGTCTAAAATATCAAGGTTTACGGGCAGGGAAAAAGCCTGGGCTATTTCTCACATCCCTCCCCATGTGTGCTCAGTGAGCACTGACATACTGATGTCTCACAGGGATGACTTCTACACTTGCTAGTCCCCTGCAGTAGGTCAGCATCCAGCTGGGAAGTCAAATGCTCCACAAACACATGTGGGAATAGCTTGTGCAAGCTGGAGGGTGAGTGTTGGCAGCACAAGCCAGCGTTCATCATTGGCGCTCCCTCCAAAAGGGTATTTTCCCGGCTCTGTTTCATGCTGAAGAATGACAAAGTTGTTGTCAAAAGACAACGTTTGTTTCTCAAGGAGTCTGTGGAGCAGATAATGTGGAAAGGTTGGTCCTCATGCAAAGCACGCATGCGTGACATGGTCTAGCGTGAGGCATCCCTGCCCATGGCAGGGGGTTGGAACTAGATGATCTTAAGGTCCTTTCTAACCCAAACCATTCCACGATTCTGTGATTCTATGGCACCTATTTCACATTATGCCACACTATTATTTCTTTGAATTTGTTATGGAAACTAATCTTCAAAGTCCTGTGCTTATTTACACATTTTGAACTCAGCTGCAAATATTCACAGGGCAGAAACTGTTGAAGTTCTCAACTCTAAAGGTTTTTAGAAGATACAATTAAACTATTTTTAAACTGTTCTTAACGTTTCTCTTTCCTGTTCTACAAGCTTTTGATGGCTAAAAGACAGCTCTGAAGAGAGCAAAGCAGCCAAGGCAATCTTTTTTTTTCCATTAAGCACTCGAGACCAGAAATTGTCAATCATTATTTTGTGCAAATCCCCATTACGCACGCTCCTCAATAAATGTTGTCTTGACATTATCAAAGCGTGCATGCTAGAAAGCACCTCAAAGTCATATAGAAACCTCTCCAGTGCATCTTCACTACTGCTTCTTATAACTATTACCACAGCATCCAGGTTATGTGACTCCGGATGGGTCAGATGGGTGTTTTGGGGTTTGTTTTTCTGCCACATTACACTTTCACTGCAGGAAAACATTGAACAGGTTTGTGCTGACCAAGTGCACCTCATGACCCCATCATCAAGGGCTGCAGACTCCAATAACTGTCATCAGCTCATGCAGATTCACCTTTTCACAATGAGATGGCACTTTTGGGAGCTGTGGCACGGTCTGGTACACACCGACGATGCACAGGGTGAAAAAGTGTTTCAGCACCAGCACTAGAGCAAAGCTGTTCATCACGGCCACAAAACCTCTTCATCAGATCTTTAAGAATGGGACTTTCAAAATCCCTGTCCCAAAGATGACTAACAGCAGAATGCTTAACTGATATGCCCTGGCTGGGGGAAAAACAGAGGTTCAAACCTGTTGTTCCAGGGGTGAATAAATATTTAACTAGCTAGCTAGAGTGGCTCCAGAGACTTAGGAAACAATGCATTTTACAAACCTTTCTGATTATAGATTCAAACTGACATTTCTTCATGCTGCTGAGGCCCAGCTGGGGGGGGGACAAAAGGCAGCAGACTCAGTGCAAAGGAATTTCTACCTCTGTGGATTGCTCCCATCATTTCACCACTTCCCTGTGCTTCAGGTGGAAACAAAACACACTGATACTGTAAACACATGAGCCAACACAGGTAACCAGGAGATCCGTGTTTCACAGGCAAGTCAATTAAGCATTCAGCTGTTCAGTTAATAAACACTCTGTCTGCATCCTGGAGTATGAATAAAAACATTTGTGTCAGGTTTTGTTTCTTGCTTTCTGCGAATAAAACAATAGCAGTGAATTGTCAGAAAAAGAGAAAAAAAAAAAAAAGAAATACAAATCACCCAGGGTAAGTTTTGCTGTTCTTTTGGGATCCTCTGTCACAGGTTGGGTTTAAATAGCAACGTCCTGGGTGAGCTGAATTCGGTGTTCAAACGGGTAGTGCTTTGGGTACTGTAAGAGGTACACAGTTCATTAGGAAGAAATTCTAAACCATATGCATGAACATCAAGATGCTGCATATATGTCTCTGTACGGACAGATGTTCCCACATGGTTTCAGGACTGATTTGTCATGAATTAAAGTGATGTTTCTCCCGTGCAATCACAAGCCCCCTCCACGTGAACGTGGGTCAGCAGAGGCAGCCCTGGCCACCGCAGGTCCTCTTGGCCAGCCAGGGCCACCAGCCATATCCCAACCGAGGCAGCGGCATGGAGCAAACTCGCCTTGCACCACCAGGTCCCTTCTCCTGAATTACACAAGCTGTTATTTTGATTACAGACAAGGCAATTAAGAGGCTCCCGATCCAACGAAGTCCAGGACAGAAAACAACTGCGGCAGGAGAACCGCCCTCAACCTCAGCCAATGCATTTGCTGCCTGCACAGGGAGGCATCCAACCGCTCAGCTATCTGCACAAGGCAAACATGCCTTAACCCCTTGCCAGCTCCCCAAACAAGCCCTCACCTCCCACCGGGAGCCCACGGTGCCGCCCTCTGCCTACAATGCCACAAAACTCACCACGCCAATGCAATTTAACTGGCTATTGCAGGGTTTATTCTCACGGTGAGTGTTTTAACTCCTGAGGTATATTTATAACCAGGAGAAAAACGGAGGAGGAAGCCGGTATGAACCCAGCATTGACACAGCTTAAAATGGCTTGTTTTGGCTGCGATATGTATCGCTCAATGCCAGAGCTTAGGTTAGTGTAATGTTAAATGACGTGCACACACATATAATTCAAAGCCAGAGTCCCACAGAAACACTATCGCAGAGATCTGCATTTCCCTGAGGGTTTTTTTTTCCCCCCCCTCTTACTGTAAATGGCTGCAGGATCAGTCACATAAATTTATCCATGAATAGTCTTGCGCACACACACGCATATAATAATCATACTTGAGTTACAGCTGCAGTGGGAACTGTAATTTAATTTCCTAACTGTATAATCACGACAATGACCTCTGTAGAAATGAGATCTTGTGGTTCTAAACAGAAACAAAACCAACAAGCTATTAAAAAAAGGAAACCCAAGGACTAATCACCCACGGCAGTAACTCCTCTGAGTGTGTGTTGCAAGCATGTGATCTTAATTTAGCACTACAGAGGTTGTGCTTGTTTCCTCAGCTTCTGCAAGTGCTGAGTGGCATCGCTGCTACGGAAGTCCATGTGGATCTTACCTCCTTATCAAATGAGGTATTAAATCATGTTATATGTACACAGCATCTTTTACTTGATCCCTTCTCCTCAAGATTAACTCTTCCTGTCAAGAAGATGCCAAATTCAGCAAGTCATTAAGTGTTTGTTACAGAATCCCATAACATAATTTTAACCTGTAAAACAATTTTATTTTTCACTCATGATCATTATTTTCTCGTGAGCATTTATTTGATCTGGAGACATCAAGGTGACACCTGATCCGAGTGCACTCATGTAGCATAAAGTTAAGAGAGCTATTAAAAATTAAATAAAACTCTGTTCAGTGAAGACTAGGTTATAAATCTAGAACTCCACAGCAGAGTGGCTTGACAGAGGGTTGCTGCAAGAAAGAGTGACCTGCCAGCCCCTCTGCACTGTGGCTTACGTCCTTCAATTATTTCTTCATTTCACCAAGCCCAGAGAGGCAGAAACCTAAACCCCAGCAGTGGCAGTTCTTGGGCTGTGCAGGGCAAACTGCTCCCAGGGCGCTGCAAGGGCAGTGACGTGCCTGGGAAGAATATGGTTATAGAGATCCATCGGACTGTAAAAGCACAAGGACTTTTCATCACCTCAGTGACTAACAACAGCAGCTCTCCCAGACCTTTCTGAATCTTCAAAATAAAGGGAGAAACTAGAAGAGAACAAAACCCCAAGATTTTAACACACTTCTACAAAACAACCGCCAGCAATGCCTGACGCTTGCTGTAGTTATCAAGCAAAATTCAGGAAGTATCACAAGATGTTCAAGCAAATTTTATGTCACTTATTCACAGTGCTCAGCTGCTCCAACAACATCCATCCCTCCCTTTTCCCCAACGCAAAAGACATCCAAGGAACAACCCTCCCAAAATGCATCAACTCAAATGCTGTTATCCACACACAGGATTTCAGTTCTTAGCACCAACTCAGGAAGGAGCAAGTGCCAAATAAATCCAAGGTTTTACAATCAACACTAAAATTAAAGTGTTATTTATAAAGTAAGATATTACAGTACATAATGCCATGACCCCACTGAACTGTGAGTTGGGAACATCAGGAGGTCTGTATTTACACAGGAACAGATAAAATTAACTGCAGGTGCCTCCCTTCCCATAGACAGTAACTTCCAAAAACAACACTCTTAGAAAACGTAAAGGAAGCTCTTCCCACTGACATTTCTCAGGACAGCATTATAGCTCTTCTCATCTATTGTTGCATCTCCCAAATCTCTCAC
Organism: Strigops habroptila; assembly: GCF_004027225.2. Taxonomy (NCBI): domain Eukaryota; kingdom Metazoa; phylum Chordata; class Aves; order Psittaciformes; family Psittacidae; genus Strigops; species Strigops habroptila. Next base: position 1,147,329 of record NC_044296.2, read on the forward strand.
AAGTTACGTGCTCATGTGGAGCTACAGGGAATGTCTCAAATATTCCAGAACATTTGCGAACCCCTTGTATTCAGCTGCTTCCCACAAGGCATCCTCCCAGCCAAGACCAGCCACCACAACTAAACCCTATGGAGATGCTAGGACTGTTGTGTGGGCTTGTTAGGATGAGCAAACGTGAGTTCAGAGAAGATAAAAGGGTTTGGAGTCATATGCCACCTTGTCCAGTCACGATAATGGAGGATATGGAGGTCTGTGAAAGAAGTTGTTGAATGGAGATAGGGGGAAAAGTTTAAGCCCTGTTGTTGGTAGAGGGAAAGAGCGGATAAAGGGAGATCTCTCTAGAAACACAGTCATGCCAACCTTCTGGTGTTAAGAGTGTGGAGTAATCTATTATCTTCTGCACTACAACTGCTGGTGGAGTATTTCTCTGGAAATAAATAAATTCATATGTGAATTATGTCAAGGAATACAGAAAACTTACTAAGAGGAACTCATATGCATACACACCTATAAGACACACATACTTTTATTTATATAATATACAAAAATATATTTATATATAAGTCATCTTAATAAGATGAAGCCTGGAGCAAGTCATCAACTGCAACAGATCCACAACGCCTTTGGTCACTCACTCTTAAACTTCTTAAAGTTACAACCTTTGCAAATCAGCTGCTCCAGCTACCACCCCAAGGACACAGCACAGTACCTGCACCCAGGCTACAAAGCCCTGTGTAACTTCAGACCTGATGGCTCACCTCGTGGCTGGAGTTAGTAAGACAGCCCAACTATCATCTCTTATTTTGGAGGACAGGACTTCTTGGGCTACAAACCTCAGCTAGGAAGGTCCCTCACCTTCTCCCGTTGAACCTTCAGGACAGGCTCTTGTTTCACAAATCTTCTAGAGCCTTCTGTTTCTCTCCCTTGAAGGTTTTCACTCCTGCTGTCCTCTGCCATCCCAACTATTTACACAGAGAACTGGATGCCTTCCATTCAAGTATGCCTAATATTACCCAGATAGAATATAGGTCAGAGAAACATTTTCCTTTCTTGCATTTCAATCAGTGTGCATGGTGTTACAGCAAGCCCCTTATGAACTGAACTTACAGAGCAAACCATCTCTCTCTGATGAAAGCTAGGGGACAAAGAAAAACAATGGATTATAATAATAAACCTCAAGGCTAGATCTGTTTTCATCTCTTAGTAACTTTCAATCAAGCTGATTCCCAAGCAGGTAAAAAACAACTCCCAGGAATCTGGCTAAACTTTTGGCAATCAAGCTGAAAATAACAAAACAAGGAGTTTGATTTGAAAACACAGCAGCACTCTTAAAAGAGAACAAGTGTCACAAAGTGCACGCAAGGATAACGACAAGAAGTTGTAAATACTTTACCTAGTACCTACGACACTGCTGTTGTGCCATTCTCTGGCAAGCAGATCAAGCCTGCTCCTTGTACTTTGTGTTCAAAATTACACAGGAGCTTAATGCAGCATAAAGGATCAGAAATAACCACCAATCTCTGCTTTCTTTAATATGCAAGCCCCCAAACTGACAGACACGACATCTTCAGGCAAACCTGGAATCCTCAGCCAGTTATCACTAAGTGTAATACCCCCATACAAATCGGTACTAAACCCCAGGCTTTGCTAGTGTGAGTGGCTTATAACTGAAGATCTAGAAGCCACCACAATAAAGTCACTTCCAAGATTCAGCCAATTCTGACAGTAATTTGCAAAAGACCACCAAGTGAAATCTGTCTCCCTATAAAAAGGGGCAGAAATGTTCAGTGTACCCAACCTCTGGGGAACACGGAGATTTGGAAGGAGTAGCTAATTTTAAAGTAGTTTGGACATCAGGCGCCTCATATCGTACTTGATTCTGCACAGCAGAAGAGATTATTTGTAATTTAGACCACAATCAGAATCATTAAAGTTAATCTAGGGAATTAGATCTTAGGCAGAAGCTCTTCCCTGTGAGGGTGCTGAGGCGCTGGCACAGGGTGCCCAGAGAAGCTGTGGCTGCCCCATCCCTGGCAGTGTTCAAGGCCAGGTTGGACACAGGGGCTTGGAGCAACCTGCTCTAGTGGAAGGTGTCCCTGCCCGTGGCAGGGGGTTGGAGCTGGATGAGCTTTAAGGTCCCTCCCAATCCAAATCATTCTATAATTCTATGACAATTTTACTCGGAGCTCTGAGGGTGCTGTTTTGTTGTTGTGGTTTGTTAAATTTCAATCCGTATTACAACCGAAGGATTTGTTTTTATCATTCAACGGTTGACACGCCACCTGGGCGCCTCATGAAAGCTTCATGTTAATATTTAACTATATATTGCTCTTTCTGATGTACAGCATCTTGCAAACATCCCTGTTTACTTTAACCTACTCCCATTGAACCTGCTCACTCACACTGCAATCCCAGAAGACCCAAGAGAATCACAGTGCAGTGGTCCAGGCAGCCACAGATGTCCTAAAAATAAGTGTAACTGCATGTAAAGTCCTGTTCATGCTGTATTCTACACACAAATCTCTGCTCTCTGAACTAGCAGGATGGGAACAACCTCCTCTTCAAGCCAGGCGACCACAGTGCTGGGGGCAAGCTTCTCATCAGAGCAATTTATTTCTTAGTGATCAGCAGCTTGGACTGACCAAAATAAGAAGTCAGCAGCTTAGTGCTGAATGAGAGAAGATGCTGCATCAGGACAAGCCATAAAACAGAAGCATGGGAGCTGGTATCTGCAATGGAGATATGAAGAAATACTTCAATGTAGTGTGACAGTTTAAGAACAAGGTCCATCTAATTTTTCCAAACACAGGTCTAAGACAAGCTGTGACTTTTACCTACAAACCCCTTCCTGAAAATGAGGAGCAATACAATCAAAGCATGAGGCAAAATGTCTAACCTTTGCTTTCTGCTAAGATAAGAGAGGGATAAGATTGCTTTTCTCAAGGCCACAGAGAAGGATGTTGTAGTAAACAAGGCATGAAAGAATGAAAACCAAGTTAACATATTCAGCTAAGTGGGGATAAGGAAGATTGCATTTTAGATACGTTAGGGGAAAGACGTGTAAAATGGAATCTGGACACACAAAATAAGAATGAATCTACCCCAAAGTAGGACATATAGTTCAGAGCAAACAGGAAAGTGGGGCTGTCCGTAACTGAGAGAGGTAATGAAATGGACGGAAGTATAAGATTAACCACGAGGAGATTAAGTTGATAACTAATGATCTACACAGAAATGTCAGACAGAGGTTAAGATTTTAATCTGGACAGATTTCATAGCACAGTCATGAGTTGTAAACATAGATAATGAAATGGAATTTGTGTTTGCGGGTGAAGGTATTGAAAAGCAGCAGAGAGGAAGAAGGAAAGTAACTTATTCCAGAGCCCCTGCTTCCCACGTCACCTCCCAGAAAGAATGAGGAGAGAGAAAGGTGAAGTATTGCCTGAAGGCCAGTTGTGCAAAGAAATCTCTGGAGGATGAACTTTCCCGTGAAGAGGTGAAGCTCTACCAACCAGATTTATACTCTTTTTCTTAAGTTACTAGGATGCATAAAGCGTTTCAGCGCGTGGTCACTTAGCACGCTGCCCAAATCCACCCTAGACATGGCACAGCTCCGGTGGGAATCTGACTACAATGCCAGGCTCTGTCCTGCTGCAGTCACTCCAAGGGGAAGGCTTTTGCTCTGTGCCACGCAGAGGCTGACTGCTGGAGACAGCAGCAGAGGGAAGGCGACTCCAGGTCTCGAGCAGGCTCTCAAAGTAGACAGAGTCCTTGGAAGAAGTGCTGCTGGTCAGCTGCCTGCTTCCCAACATAACCTAGGGCTGGCAGCAGGCAACCTGGAATCACACAGAGCACTTATGTCCCACACGAGCAGCCAATGCACAACAGGATTCACCAGAGGGCTAACACATCCATCCTTCTGCTACCACATTGATTTCCCACCTGTGCTGCAGCTCATGGTACTGGTCATTACAGAGCCCATTTTTTCCCCCCCAATTTCCCTATCACAACAGCATGCAGGAGGGTTGGACTACCCAAACTGTTCTATGACTCCATACCTCTGCTGTGGTAAGATCTTACAATACAACCGACCATCACTGAAGTCACCGTTTGATAATAAGGAAGTAGAGTAGTAGTAAAAGTCTCATTATCCGCCTGTTAAACTACACTCAGCCATTGAGAGAAAACAGGATCTGCTCACGGAACATGACTGTGCAGGCGTGTGTCACGGGTTGCTAAAAAGCTTCAGCTTTGTGGATGTTTATCAGCACGGGAGGCAAGATACGGTCTAATCACCAGTCACCATCAGCATTGTCCATTTCCGAGCAATTAAAGACTATTCAGAGCTGGTCTAACTGTCATGGCAGGTGAGCCTGCCCATCCCTCAATGGGTAATTACTCTGTGTGTGTATAGCTTATGGAAATAGCTTTACAATTGTCTAGAGTCCTCTGGGGAATAAAAATTACACAAACTAGCATTAGCTAGCAAGAAAGAGATGGGGCTCTCCTCTACCAGATACATGAAGCTGTATCAGTTTCTCCAGGGACAAAGAGTCTTTATCTTAAGCCAGCTATGGGGGTTTCAAATCTCAGAACAGAGCTGCTGTTATTGAAACTAACCTTCACCTGGAGAGGAGCTGAAGAAGTTTGAGATGCCGCCCAGTCCATCTACCTCTCCAAAGCCAGGTCAAATACTTTATCCAAGACATTTCTGTCAGTTGCTTGTCTAAACCCATCTTAAAGTTAAATTCTGCCTCAAGGCACTTCATGCACTCGCTATCTGAACTTTATTGAAGTCCAGCTCATCAGCAGGTCACTCCATGTTACAGACAACCATCAAGGCACAGAGAGGGGCACAGAACCACCCAAGAGGCCAAGGGCAGTGCTAAGAAGGGGTCGGTGGTATCTCAAGTCCACATCCACCTCAAGATCCTCTGCAGAATACTTGGTACGAAGCAAGACACTTGACAGTTTATTGCTGAGTCCTGCTCAGTCTCCTTCAGTATCAAAACAAGGCTCATTTGAAACCGTGCCACTCCAAATTAGGCTTTGGGTGGATGGATGTATTACCGCAGTGGATAATCACGGGCAAATCTGAGCAGCGAGAGACCTAAAGCGCGTTTGAAAAACACAATCTGGAGTTCTTTTTGTTATCACAGATTAAAGCATGTGGAAAAACAACACACTCTTCCCTGGTGCTGATCAACAAGAACCGTCATCCAGCAGCTCCTCCTTTCACCAACAGAGCCATGCAAAACAAGAGGACGTTTTTCTTATCACACCCACCAAATCCATGCACTGTTTAGGCTCAAAGGAGAACATTTTCTATTCCCCAGAACAAAACCTGATGCTTGATGTGGATACCCAGTTCTAATATATTTATAGACCGGTTTTGTAGACTAGAAACTCTAAGCACTGAAAGAGCAGCCAAACACCATACAAATTATTTCAGCAGCCTTGGAGATAAGGTTATTGAAGAGAAGCCTAAGGAAAACGTAATCTACACATGACATTTCTTTTGCTCATTTAATAATCACCAATGAGGTGAAAAGTTGTTTCTGATAGACCAGTGGTTTCCACATAAATGCTTTTTCATTAAGTCTCCAGGTAAGACTGCTACTGCACATTACACTTGCCCTTCTGCCAGAAACGTGGAGCATGCAGATTGCCCAAGTCTAAACCCCACAGAATTGAATGGAGAAGCAGTTTATTGAGTTTTAAAGGCTTCGCTTCAAATACAGTTCTAAAACAAAAGCCTTATTCCTTTATGTCATGTTAAAGCTCCACTGGGTGAGACTTTCAGACAGTCAGACATCACACTAAGGAGCTCCACTTCCCCTCTGGCTTTTGGGAGCTTCTGAGGGGTACTCACAAGGGAACTCTTGGACTCATTCATCCTCAACCAAAGCTGTGTAAACACCTCCAGTGCGATCAGCCTTACTTCAGAAAGATGACATTCAGTAAAGACCGAAGAGCAGAAAAAACAAGTCCTGCTATTACATTATCACTACGAGTGGAATAGAATTGGTTTGTCTTTGCAGAAAAGAACATTTGTCCGATACTCAAATTTTAATGACTATTTTCATTGCTCATGAAGTATTAAAATCCTTGCAGTGTGGTAATCCAGCATAGATGCCTGATGAAGTTTAAAGTGGTAACAGGAAAATGCTTAGTTATCCCACGATGGCTGCTGAATTGCATGTGCTTTATTCCTAGGAAACCCAATACACTGGTAAAGCTTCCTGCATCATTCCTAAGATCTTCTAATTGTGTCTTCAGCAGCGCAGCAGGGTTCAAGCCCCCATTCAAGCACAAGCACTCTTTATGTACCTTCTCAATCATAAAAAGTTGCTGATATGACAAAGTTTGTCTGAAGGTTGTGTGAGAGATTTCCAGACACTTAGTTCAATGCAATAGCTGCAGGTTGCTTAGTAAAATCTTAGTTGGTATTTTCAGGTATTTTAGGAAAAAAAACCTCAGAAGCTAATGGCATCTCACATTATCCAAAACAAGGCTGCCCAAGGCTGCCAAGTTCAGCAGCTTTCCCACAGCCACCAAATAATCCTTCCCTTTAGCACACAGCATCAGACTTGGCAGCCTTCACATTGATAGGGGAAAGTCAGCCAGCAGACAGGCAACCCCATTTCGTGTCATGCAAATTCTTTGCAGTTTTGCCCCACGAGGAAGTTACATCTCAGCACTCACGTCTTGGCAGGAAAGGTGAGTCTGTTCCTGCACCTCTGAAACACTGCATAGAGCCCAAGCTCTCCCTCGCCATGCTGCAACTGCTGCCCCTGCCCACAGGTGTTAAAGCCTTACATTGCAGTGATGCTCTGTGCTGTTAATATAATCAAATCCCCACAGTTACAAAACCAGAGAAAACATAAAAAATTGAATTGGAAATCATGGCTACACAACTCCAAGCCATGCCTGTTCCCTCGCCCTATAAACCTCCCCTTCCTTACAATCTTGCAGTCCAGCAGGCTTTATTTTGATGAATAAATTGAGACCAACCTCCTCCCTCCCTGCCCTGGACAATTCACTTTGTAATAAGCATTAAATGAGGAATCATGCTTAGGGGTCAGAAGCATGACAAACCAGAAAGCCAGTGACCTTTGAAGTTACTGCTGCTCAGTCTGTAGGTATTTTCTCTCATCTCTGACAAATTTGCTACCTAAGTTGCCTTAACTCTCTACATTGACTTAAAAACCATCAGTCCTCCCTGGAACTTGAGCTCAAGCTCAGTTCATCATGTCAGGGCCCTGAAATTCTAGCATGGCCACATAGCAGCAGCAGCAATTCTGTAGGAGTCCCAGGTGACCAGCAATAAAATGCGTACATCTCCAGAAGCCTTCAAAATGCACAGAAAATGAAAGATTGGAGTAGTTCTATGAACAGATTAATGAAATCTCCCTTCCCCAACTAGAGAGACCTTGCAAATTTTACAGTCTTCATGGGACAAACTTGCTAAATAGCTGTCACCCTCATTAGCCCGCATATGAACAAGTCATAATGCTTAATAGCCCAACTATCCAGCACCTGCCAGAGCTTCAGTGACTACAGTGCGAGAGCTGAAACTGCCTGGTTTACAACAAAAGCAGAGCAGTATTTCTTGACACCCTGGAAAAAGAGCACCTCTAACCTGATACACAAGATGAAAATCACATTTATTTTCCTGGAGTGCATCTAAGTGATGCCAGGGAAACTCCATACACCCTGAGTTCTTTAAAAATAGGAAGAACAGGAATCCCAGCATTCTGCTGAGTGCTCCTTGAGCTGAACTTTCCTTCCAACTCTTGGGGGGGATTTACTTCAAAGCGCCTTCTTCCTCAGAGCTTCCAACCTCTCAAGATGCCCAGGAGGCAGCCTCTGCTCAGGTACATACGAAAGCACATTCTCAAATGAAGCATTTCACACTGAGGATACTGAGCTAGAAGCAACTTAGTACAGAGCATCCTCTTCCCTGCCTGTGTCCTTCTTCTCCGTAGCAATTCTGACCCTATTTTGAAGAAGGGAGAAGGAAATCCCACATTAGAAAACTCCCTGGACATCGACAGATGCCGAGCATCCTGCCCTGTTCATTCAGTTCATTTTCAAATCCGAATTCACAAGGAAGCCAGACTCTCCATGTGAAAACATTACACTCAGCCAACATTCAAGCACCACGCAGAGCCAAAGTTAATTCTCTGTTTGTTTTAAATGTCACAAGCCAAAATAAAAGCAATGCTGATGACTCTCCAGCCATGTCAGCCCAGACACAGGGCCCCCCAGCAATGTCAGCTAAAAAACCTAGATAAAGATTATGAACACATACCGTTGTCATCTACAGCATCTCAGTGCCCAAGTCACAGTGAGCTGCTTTGTACACTTACGCAGTGCCACGAACTTTGGATCAAAGCAGCAACTGAAATAACTACAGGCATGGACCAAGCAGCCAATTGCCCTCAATCCAACATCTTATGTTGTTTTCCAGCTAACCAAGAGCCCTAATAAAGAAGCATAAACATCCCAGCAAGTTCATTCACATCCCTCCAATAGGAACTTGCACACAATTATAGGATATAATTGGGAAGCATGATCATTGAACTTGTAACCAGCTATTGTTACATGCGGAGGAAGGGTTAGTGCTGCTTCCTCCACTACACAGTGGGTTATTCACCAGCTCTGTCATTAATCAAAATGTCCTGAAATCCTCACCCTCTCAGTTAGAAACAATCTTCGCATTGATCACACCTGGGGCTTTTTGCCCCTTTTTTTGTGGGTTTTTGTTTTTTTAACCACAAAATTTATTTACAGAAGCAATCCCTGTCAAATCCCATTCTGATAAAGGTGGTTTGAGAGCTTGGCCAAGAGACATGTTTCGGTTGGGCTGCTCACACACACTGGAGTCGCTTCTGTGTATGGACTACAAGGATGCTAGAGAGGGACTATTCATCAGGGACGGTAGTGATAGGAAAAGGGGGAATGGGTTAAAACTTAAACAGGGAGATTCAGGTTAGAGGTAAGGCAGAAGTTATGCCCTGTGAGGGTGCTGAGGCGCTGGCACAGACTTTTCCCAGAGAAGCTGTGGCTGCCCCATCCCTGGCAGTGTTCAAGGCCAGGTTGGACACAGGGGCTTGGAGCAACCTGCTCTAGTGGAAGGTGTCCCTGCCCATGGCAGGGGTTGGAACTGGATGATCTTAAGGTCCTTTCCAATCCAAACAAGTTTGTGATTCTATGAGTCAACAGTTCACAATCCTTTCAAAGCCTTCTACAACATACATTTCTAGTTTGTTCATCTAAAATGGAAGAATACTATACCATCATAGGCAGATGAAATTTCTTTTGCTTTGTTTTCCTAAATCTGTGAAGGGGCAGGAGAACTGCATTCGATTTAGAACACTTTTACAATTAAAACCAGGTTGCTCCAAGCCCCTGTGTCCAACCTGGCCTTGAACACTGCCAGGGATGGGGCAGCCACAGCTTCTCTGGGAAAAGTCTGTGCCAGCGCCTCAGCACCCTCACAGGGAAGAGCTTCTGCCTCAGAGCTCATCTCAATCTCCCCTCTGGCAGGTTAAAGCCATTCCGCTTGGCCTGTCCCTACAGGCCACTGTAAAAAGTCCCTCTCTAGATTTGCAGGTGGAGAAAAGCTTTACTGGATGCTGCTTCACAGCCCCAAGTTTTGTTTGGCTTTTTTAAGGTAAGCAATATAATCTTAAATAGCCATTTGTATGGAGGGATTGTTTCCACCTCTTTTCCCCCAATTCCGGGCTGTGTCTGACCAAGCACCATAAATCTCTTAACTACTCTTAATAAGCTCAAGTGAATTAGTTTAGGATGTCTCGAGCATCACAATAGCCCCAACCACAAGCCCTACATGCACTCAATAAAGCTGTCGCTTGGCAAGGTTCAGAGCAGACGCCCCAGTGAGATTATCGGGTGTCAACTTCCATCTGGCATTTGCCAGAGCTGGGAAAAGAAAAAAGGCAGCTCTTATCAGATCTCCTAATAAAAAGAGCATTTCCACTTCATGTGGTAGCAACTGGAAAAATTTCTTTTGTGTTGGAAGCTTTAAAAATATCTTGCCCTTGAGGTTGGCGAAGTCTGTTGAGTGCTTCAAGACCCCTTTCCCATACGAAGGTAATAAAACTAAGCTCATGGTGACACAAATTCCCAGCACATAAAAATCACAGGAAGCTGTTGCTAAGTAATATTTCTACCTAAGTAAACATCACAAAACATTTCCCACACACACCTCTAAATTTTGTTATTCAAATCTGCCTTGGAGATGCTCAGAGTTGCAGAATTTCTTCTGGCACCCATCTCTTTAAAAGCACTTGGGGCTGTTTCACAGGAGTTGAAAGACATTTCTGAGTGCTTTGCTGTGTTGCTCATACTAGGAAACAAAGAGAGGTACTAAAGCTACTCTTAGTTCCGTACCTGTCCCAGAATTTTCCCTGTATGAACCACAGGAAAATTAAAAGAGAGATTCTGTGGTACCCCCAGTCCCCAGACCTGCTTCGCCTGCGTCACAAAAAAATCTGGACAAACATTATTTCCATACAGAACCTTTCTTTAGCAGCTCCTCTGCACATCAGTTACTCCAGGCTGTCACCCCTTCTATGGGCTCTGACATACCATCCTCTTCAATTGGCCTAAACGGCTTCATATACTTTCCCCTTTCTTTTCATGCAACCAATTCTAGATTGCACTAATTGAGAGACACAACTTTTGTTTTTACCACATAAAGCAGGATAATAGATTAAAGAAGGAGTCTATGGACAAGCCTGAAATGGCCCACACTCAATAATCCAAATTTCCTGGTAGCGTGAAGTCCCGAGATCAAGAAGATAAGAGATTTCTGCAAAGGTTTCATTCAGGATGAAAAGAAGAACTGTAATTTCATCATACCCTCTAAGGAACAAAGCCTATATTTCAGATAGTCATCCTTATTTTCCAGGAATGCAGCCCTTCAATACTCACCAAGGGACTGCCTGATATTGCAGCTCATTTTCCTGGTCATTTTTATTTGGCCATTCCACTTTTCCTTCCTATTAACTTTCTCCACCTCCAGATGAATTAATCTGCAAGTTAAAGGCTGAACCTGCCTTTATAATTAGACTGTCAAAAACATCAGACTGCTTCAAATTATGTATGGACAGAGAGGACTGACTGCAGAAAGAATGGGCAGGAAATCCTAGCTCAGAGGGAATTGTTCCTTCCGCAAGTGCTGTGACAAAATACAGCATTTTTATTACATTAAAAAAAAAAAAAAAGAGTGGAAAAAAATGCAAAATATGAAAATCATGTTTGGCAAATCCAGACTGAGGTCTCGGATGTGGCATTTCCAGTATTTCTGTTGTCTGCATTCTTCAGCACAGACGCTCTGCGTGAACACGCTGCACTCAGAGAACTACGTTTTCTCAGCAATAAAAGGATGTATGTAAAAAAAAACACCCATAAAAAACCCAAAAAAACCCCAAACACCCAACAAACCAAATTTAAAAAATGTGGGCTGAAAAGGTACAAACCCTCCAGAACAGGAACAGCACTCAGCTGCCATAAAAAACAGCTAAACCCAAATTCCAAACAGACTACATATTTCCCTCCCTTCCTACCCAAAATATACCATGAGTTGGCCTTAACTGAACTGACTTGCTTTTCACACCAACATAAGTGATTTAGAAAAGAAACCTTTCAGGAAACACATCCTGACCAAGCTCAGCCTATGGTGCATCCACCTACAGAGCTCTGCACTCACTCACAGATTCCTCAATACTGGAAGTGTGTTTTCAAAGCGTGCAGCTGCCCACAAATCATTTCAGTTCCTCCCAACTGGTTTCATCCACAACCTTAGCTCCAACATCTGTAAGAAGATCCTTTACTTTGTTGTCTTGAACATGTTATCACCAACTGAAAAAATTTCTGGGCTAGAGTTAAGGCTGCAAGAATGAGTCAGAGCCTTGGATGTGTGCCTTGGAGGTAATTATATGCCATATAACTGAAAGTTAGTTTTGGAGTTAACCGGGATATCTGTGCTGATTAAAATAAAGACATATCAAAGGTGCACGATCAATATGAGATGTGGCAGGGATAATGTGAAAGGAGAGACCACAGAGAGCAGGCATGGTCAGGGATTGGTGTGGAAGAGATGGGGACACCCAGGACCACGCTCCAACCCCAGCCGTTGCCATCTCCCTTCCCATTCACACAAGGCCAGCAGTGCTCACAGGTTAGACAGCAACAGCTTCCCATCCAGACGTGGAAAACAGAAAAATGGCAAATGGATGATCCTACCCCAAGTCTGAAACAAACCAGAGGTACAAATAACCTGCTTTAAAACAGACGCCACACAACCCCAAACTTCCCCCAAGAAAATTAGATTGTAATTGCTACATTTCATTCCAGCACTGGTTAAAAGACAAAGAGCAAAAATAAAAAAGGAGAATACACCTAAAACCAGAGAGATGGGAGACTCGAGCACAGCATCAGCTCCTGAAGAGTCCCAGATAAGCAGAAGTCCCAGAAAAATGCAGACGGAAAGATTTCATGACATTAACACCCTCAGTCCTGGGACCTTCTATGAGGCTCTTGAGGCTAAGGAAAACCAAAGCACAATTCACACAAGCCCTTAATAATCTCAACAAAACAATTAGACATGCTAAGGATGCATTATGGCTGGCACAAGAACAGAGAACACAGTGATTCCACCAACAGGTTCTCTAAATAAATGTCACTTCCTCTGCTGGAAGTCTAAAGGCTACTCAAAAAAAGCCTACAAAACCACTCAAGCTGTTCTAAAGTCATTTTAAGCACACAGGCAGGTGTTTCAAGGCACAATATAAGACAGACACCAGCATGTTGAGAGCACCAGCTACCAAGAAATAAAAGTACAAATCTTAGCATTCAAAACAAAGATAAGTGTGGCTTGTGAAGTGGTTTGGAAAGTGCATACCAGCTACAGCCAAAGTACGTAGGAGCACTGCTTCTCTAAATCATAGAATGGTTTGTGTTGGAAGGGACCTTCAAACTCATCCAGTTCCAGCCCCCTGCCATGGGCAGGGACATCTTCCACTAGAGCAAGGTCCTTCTACAAGGACCTCAGAAAAACAGATGGGAGCATCTGCATGTAATTACTTTTGAAACCATTTTCCCATTCAAATTTCAGTTTCAAATTCAAGCCCAACAGACTTACTAGCTTGGCTTCCTTAGGTACCTGAGATAAGACGGGGGGTGATACTGTACAGGTTTCCTCCAAGAAATTTAACTGCATTTGTACAAGAGGCTCAGGAGCTGAGATTTCTGCCCCAATGGTAAAATCTTACATTCCTACAGGTTTCATGCAAATAGACAGTCATATAAAGGAGAGAAACCATACATTCCAGTCTGCTGCAGAGCAGCCCCACAAAACTCACAGGAATGAGGGACATTATGAGTGGTCTAGCCAGTGAAAAAGCCTCAGTTAGATCTTTAACCTTATGGAAAAGCTGAAAACAGAAAACATGAATACATGAGAAACCAGGTCTCGACACCGATAGCAACTGTATGCCAAAAGAGTTTATGAACCAAAATGCTTTATAACCTTGTTTTTCCACTTAAAAAAAGGCACACACACAAACACTTGCATCTTCTTGCTCATACCCTGTTATTCTGGTGACAAAAAATGACCACTTTCTTTAAAAGGAAGCCAGACGGTTCTGGGGCGAGGAGTAGCAGAGGGGAAACCACATTAATTTCATTAGTTTATGCATACTGGTAGGAATTCCTTCTCAAATTTGGCACTTAGCACTCAGAGTTGCCCTTTAAAGCTTGGCAAGAAATTCTCTCCAGCCCACAAGTTTCCTAATTTTGTCTTAGGACACACTGCTTCATTCGGATGCTCTACCTCCAGAAAGACAGAAGACTCTAAATGTGTCAGTTTTACCTCAATTCACTTTGCTCCCCGTCAAGTTAGATTTAACATAAATCAAAGTAAATATATAATTAAAACTAAACTTAAGGTCAGCTCCAAGTTTGGAAAAAACCAAATCTGCATGAAATTAAAAGCAACCCTAATACAGTTGAAGAACTGGAGCTCAGGGGTTGCAACAGCAGCTTGCTTTCTGAACACAGCTTTTCCCCTGAACCAAAACCCCAGGCTCAAAGCCCAGTTATTTCGCCCTCCCCAGGGCTCCTGCTACAGGCAACCCCCACCCAGCTCCTCTCTCCTCCTTCCCCTTCTCCCTTCAGGTCTGACCTGGCTTCCAGCATCTTCCTTTGTGGAAACATTGCTCACTCATCCACTGTCTTAAACTTTTATATGGCAGGAAGGTTTCACTGAAGATGTAATTGCACCTCTCTAGAGTTGGGTTTATTCCACAAAGACTTTTCCCCACTTTTCTGTATCTGCCTGCTGCAGCCTTTCAGTCAATCTGGCCATTTATTTAATCCCCTACCCAAGCCCCAACAGAGATACAAATACCACTAATTACTGTACAAGATATTAGTTACACTCACAGCCTGTTAAACTTGTCAGCTCTAGGCAGTCCCTGCCTTTCCAGAAGAACCAAAAACAACCTTTTTGGATACACCATTCACACAGATGAAAGAACTGCTCAAACAGCCCCATCCCAAACGTTTTCTCTTCCCCTGTTTAACATCAATTGTCAGCCTTGCTTTGAGGAACCTGTGCTTAAAGGTAGCAATTAACAGGTACCTATTAGCTCACCAGTAGACCAGACAGCAAACCCACAGTTGACATACATCACTCTGCAGACTCACCTCTCTGACAGCGATCGTGCGTCCAGCAGCGTTCAATGAAGATGCCGTTTATCACAGTAGGAGGACAGTTGCTCTTCCCTTTCACAGTTCCTGGACACACATCTCCACATTCCTCTTTGTCATCCTTGTTTGCCACGATGTAATTATCTTCTACAGAATCCAAAATCCTTGACCAGTCGATCGTGGACAAGTAACATAATTCGTTGTTCTTCTCAATCCGCACAGCGCCTCGAGTGATGTTCATCAGGTTGTAGAGGCCGATCTCCTTCAGATGAACCATCTCAAAAATGACCAGCGCGTAGTTAAAGAACAGATGAGTTCCTCGAATCACAGTGAGGTTGGGGAAAAGTCCCTTTAAACTCTCCAGACCGTACACACGAAAGAGAAGCAAGTAGTCTGTAATCATAGTCAGTTTAGGAAAGCTGAGCTCACGGAAATCTTCAGGCTTGGTTTTAAACATCAGCAAGATTTGCAAGTGGCCCTCGATGACAGTGCAGTTCTCGAGCATGTTCAGCCGGGTCAGATTGTTGCGAATGTCCATGCTTCTGCAAACTGGGAGGCAAAGAACAATGTTATTTATGTCTTTATAAAAGGTAATTGTTTTAGCTTTCTAAACACACAGTTTTGTCCAATCACACCGCAACGTACAGCTACACTTGGAATATGCGGCCAGCTCCTTTTCAGTAAAGCTTTAAGAAATAAACTGCAAGGAACATCCCCTGGTATATGATTACAAAATAAGAATGAAAGTATTTCATAATTTTTTCTGCCATCTTGAGTTTCTCTGTATCACCTCTATCACGACTGCACTTGTAGCACCAGTCCTTAGATGTCATCTGGCATTTACCAAAGTAAGAGATGTCTATGCAACCAAGTCTGTTTTCTTTAGATAGTTGCCAGCGACACACCTACCTCGTCTCAGATTGTGCAATTAATGCCAGTGGATTAGAGAGAGTAATTTAGAATGGTTCCAGGGAGGGGAAGATAGGAAAAGAATAATGGCTAGGAAATGGTGGTGCTTCAGAAGAGAGCAGAAAAACCTGGAAATACACACACGC
Source organism: Strigops habroptila (assembly GCF_004027225.2). NCBI lineage: Eukaryota > Metazoa > Chordata > Aves > Psittaciformes > Psittacidae > Strigops > Strigops habroptila. The sequence continues at coordinate 1,163,126 of NC_044296.2, forward strand.
AAGACTACAGCCAACACGCTTGCCCAGACTTTGCTGACAGGAGTAATTTACTACACTAGTAATTTTTGTCCTAAGCATTCTTTTCAGTGTTTGGGCTTTTTTGTTGTTATTTTCTCAGGGTTGCAAATCTCCCTGCCTTGACTATCTGGATAGTTTATTTAGTAGAATCAGTAACCCAAAGAACTGGCAAAGTGAACAAATACATGAAGCATAAATTAGAAGAGAAACAGAATAATAGGAGTCCAGGTACCAGGAAAAGATGGAAAGGAATAGGTTTGAATAGGGAAATGGTTTTTAACTCTAAGCACAGGTAAGAAACGAAGAAGGAAATTTCCAGCCCCATTCCTGTATAGCATAGTCCACCAAAGGGATTCTCTCTTTTGTCTATAGTGGAGACAGTCCCGTCCCCCCACCCCCTTAAGAATTAAAAGCACAGTATCTTTACTCTTTTTGTCACTGTATGTAAAGCTCACCACCTATAAAAGCATCACAGCTTCATGAAATCATCCAGCAATAACCAGGCCTTACAACATTGATTTAGGAGACTGATGTTTAATAGTTACGATTGACTCCTCCTGGTTTTATACAGCCCACTGCTGTAAGGGTTAACAACAAATTCGATGCAAATGTCTTAATGATCATTCAAACATTTCTTCCAGTGCAATAAAATAATATAAGATTTGAAGCAGTGTTACTGCCCAATGGGATTTTTCGGTACTATATCCAAGTTGTTTCATAAATTGCTTTCTGAAAGAAGCAGCTAACACACACAGAGCCTCCAACATCAAAGAGGTACTTTTTACAAGTGGGAAAGGAAACCTTATGACCAGCTTGCAGCAACCTCTTTGCCCCATGAAAAACTGCAGCCAAACTAGAAGTAAGCCAGGAAGTTGTCTTGCTGCACATCCCAACCACAGGCTAAAAAGAAGTGGGAGAGCAACAGATTCAGTTAAAGTACTTCAAATATTTAATTTAAATCATTAACATAGGTATTTCCAAGAAAAAGAAGTGTGTGACAGGGCAGGCCAGTGGTTTCTTCATGAAAGGAGAAACAATGGGAGAACAAACAAAAGTCAGACACTGAAATGTGATGTACAAGTCACCAGGGCAGCTAAAACTATCTGATAAATCCAAAATCCATCATCTTGGTTCTTATTTACTGCTTGCTGGGCACACAAGGGAAAATACAGCATGCTGAGGTGGTACCCATGACCAGTTGCCGTATCACAGGATGAAGTACTACCCAGAGTAAACTGAATGTATACACCTGCTCTTAAGAAAAAAGAAAGGTCAAAAAATACAGCTCAACTCTACAGACTAAGAATTACTTTCGAGAGTAAAAGCTTGATGCTTTTATTGTGGCTCAAGGCCACAAAATGCATATATACACTAAGCATGATTACCTCAGTCTTTCATCATTTCAACTAGAATTAGGCAAGCCTCTAGAAACGGGCCACAAGCTAGTCCCCAGACAACCCCTTCATCTCTGCTCAGCTCCGGGGAAGGAGAAGACAGCAAAAGCTTCAGCCTGGATGCAAAGAACAGCAGTTTGGTACAAGTCCTCCAATTCGGTGCCTGCATTTCAGGCTACAAACATCCTGCTGTCATCCCATAAGCTGAGGAACCCGGCCTGAAGGCACTGCCCCAAGGGGTCAGCTGCTGCCTTAGCCCCACACCACGCATCAGAGGGTTGCGTGCCAAGCACTGAGGAAAACTGTGATCCTCAGGAACGGATATGCATCCAGCAAGGTGTCACAGAGTATTCTCTGCTTCTGTCTAGCAACAGGCTGATCCTCCACACTCCTGGAGCTCACAGCACTCACCACCTCCCTATATACTCAAAATAAGTCAAAATTACACTGCTTGAGTCTGAGTCATATCCCTGCAGGCTTCTAGAGATCACTACTAACACAAATAGTGCTGCTCCTGGTCCAAACAGCCAGAAAACTGCCTGAAGATCATAGAATCCCAGACTGGTTTGGGTTGGAAGGGACCTTAAAGCTCATCCAGTTCCAACCCCCTGCCACAGGCAGGGACACCTTCCGCTAGAGCAGGTTGCTCCAAGCCCCATCCAGCCTGGCCTTGGACACTGCCAGGGATGGGGCAGCCACATTATTATGTATTTATTATTAGGAAATAAACCCTTTATTTGGTACATTTCAATAATTAAGCCTTATTGCATTTCTTGACTGCACCAGTTGTTTGTCTTTTAGAACTATTTTTGTGGTTTTCATCAATTCTATACTCCGATGCACAACACGTTATTTGTAACTAGTGGTGCCAGCACGGACCAGACAGAAGATTCCACACATCCCGGCAAACCAGGATGTGACCCGAGTTATTCAAACTCTGCTGGTTTAAAACTGAGCAACAGGGATGTAATAAACTGGCACGTTGTCTGCTGTGCTTAATGGGTTCCACTACTGGGGGCTTCTGCACAAGTCCTTTTCATGGAGGGCAATGTCAAACGCTGATGCTGGCTGCTGTAGAAACTTAGGAGGAATTCAAAATAAACCCGAGATTTGCTTCTGAAATAAAACAACTGAATAAAAGGCTAATGTAATTGTAAATCTACAAAGATTAAAAGGGCTTATACATATTTTTTTTCCTCCACATTTAGACAAAAAAAATACTACTTAAGAACTATTTTTCATGTTCTACTTCAGTTTAAAGTAATAAATACCACCACAGGATCTGAGCTCCTTTTTTTTTTCTCCACCTCAAGGATCAAGAGGAAAAATAAGGAGTTAAGAATATCCAAACCAAAATATGCTTTTTTGTTGGAAGGTTCTCAATCTTTTCATGCTTTTGAATTCTGCTCAGCAGTTTGGTATCTTCTGTCATGCAGTAGCTGCTTAAGTCACCCCATAAATTTATTGTTACCAAGACAACAAGAAGCAGTTTTAAGCAAAGTAATAAGTGTTTTTCCACAGCTCCTCTCAATTGTATTTCTTCTGCAGGGACGGGGGAGTTAATCAACGATTCAGTAGGAAGGCCAGGCAGGTTTGATCCCAGGAGAAGGCGAGCAAAGCTGAGCAATCAATTATAATACAGACAACCTGGTTTCAAAAAACCCACATAAATCAGCTTTCAGGAAAAGAAAAAAAATCTCAAATTGCTTCTCCAGTAGTAGGCCCAAAGCCATTCCTGTTCAGACTACTGGCAAAACCTCTACTAATCATAAATTCCTAAATGTGAGCAGAAACAGGCTCTGCATCCAGCAGCACAGTGCCAGAGGAAACACTCCTCCATCCCTAGTTACCCAGCTATTCAAAGTAACCTAGAAAAAATAATCATTATAGACATGTTTCATCAGACCCCCAAGGGAAAAAAAAAGTCACCAGGCATGCTTTTTAAAAACAACCAACCAACCAAATGCGAAGATCCAAAGCCTCTTGAACAAACTGGTTTGGTAACAACCTCCAAGTCCTGAATGAACAAACTAGATCTGATGCCAGAGGTTAGTTTTCAAGATAAAGTCTAACACCAGGGGAATAGCTGGAACTTAAGCCTTGTTTATAGTAAACCATGTGGATACTGAACCTTAATGATTCACTGCTTCAGAGCTCTGGCCCTGTAACAGTCAAGACAAGAATAGTGTAGCACTGCGCAGGAAGACCATAAACCATTTAAGAGAACTACTGGTTAATTCTGCATTTTTATAGCATTTGTTGCCCACTTGAGTAAACCAATTATTTAAGAAAGAATCACACTCCCTTTGGTCAAGTGAAAAGCTTTGCAATTCTCTATAAGGCTGACTTTTAGAAGTGGTATTAGGAAACTGGAAAAAGGGCTTTGAGGTGTTTCTTAGGATAACTGCTAAGACAGGAAAATATCCTGTTAAGTGACAGGTTAGGTAAAGGTTACTAGTCCCTTAGTAGAAGGTACCGTAAGACAGCTTCCAGCCTACCATAGCAATGAATAAACACAAAAATACCTAAAATGAAATATTAATTAAATTTCAGTTTTCCATCTCAGCCATTTAGATATGAGCCAATGAAGCAGATTGAGACAAAGGCTCCAAAGTGAGCCTGACTAAACCTCCAGCCCCCTCTAATCATGTCGCAGAAAACAGAGCTGCCGAACTGAGGGCAAACCTCTCATGGAGGTCGCCATCGTCAATGCCAAGGAGCCCCCATAACCTCAAGGTCTGGCCTGTTTTGTGCTATCATTACGTTCTCCTCTCTCAATCCAAAACATAAACAGAACACGGCTCCTACTGCTGTGCTTCCCATGCAAAGACACAGGCAGTGAAGCAACAGCACCCCGGGACCACAGGAGATCACTCAGGGTAACAGGCAGGAGTCAGGGCTGACAGACCTTAACATTACTTCAGAGGGAGTAGGAACAGGTTTTACACATCACCAGTATCAACACAATTCATATTCCGCAAGACAGTCACCCCAAAAGTGACCTCCAGAAAGCTTATGGGGTTTATAGAGTGTTCAGAGAGACAGTTGGTGTGCTACCTCTCTCCAAAATAGCAAGAGGGCACATCAGGACAGCCCGTGGACATGGTTGTTGCCTAGTTTTGATAGAGCCCTGCCCTGCTGCACTTACTCTTTCTACTTTATACTCTTGGGAGCAAAATTTCTTTCTAGATTGAGTCTCTCAACACCAAAAATTAACACAGGGTTGAGGTGGAACAAGGGACTAGTTTCTTAATGAGTTTAGGAGCATAAAAAAGGCTGTACGAGCCAGAAAGAATCATTACAAAGTCAATTATTTTAAGAGGCTATTACCACAGAAATACAAAGTGAAATTTGTCCCACCTGATGATTTAGGTAGAGAGATCTCAGCTAGGTTTCTAACTCCCACCATCAGCAGTACATGCGCAGCACCCGAATCTCGGTGGGAAGCGTAGAAGGGGAGGAAGCGTACTCTAAACTCTAGTGACTGTATCGATTAGTTTTCTACTAATCACAAAAGGAGGCCAAAGTAAGTTGCTCAGCTGGTAGATGCCTAAAACTAGGTGAGGTAAATCCCACCCTAAATACCACAGCGAGCGAACTGACGTGCACGAGTCATGTGTGAGATTTGTGTCAAGAAGTTGAATTATATTTACACAGTGAGACAAAAAACCCACACAAGCCTGTTTTTCACCACAGAACAAGATATATGGATCTTCCTTTTATGTGCAGGTCAGGTGTCCTCTCCTTAACCCTTGCTTCTACTCCTTTTGGTAACTTCTGAACTCACCAACTAACTCCAGTCACATGTAAAAGAGGAAGTGAGTTCTCACGTATCATATTTCTAAAAGGCTTTGGGAAACTGGGGAGGGATGAGGGAAGGAAAACTCAGCGCCTCCATCCAAAGGATGCTTTAAGCGTGAATTCAAACCACCCACCCAGCCTGCCTACAGAACCACCTACACACACACACACGCCACATGCTGCCTTCCCCCAACCCCTTACCTGACGCTGTCTAAAAGGAATAAAGGGAAGAGAAAGACACGAGGCACAAGAAAACCTCCGTGTGGCTGGGTTGAGGGAGGGGTGATGCTGTCACTGGAGAGCTGCGCCGTCATGGGGCATGTCTGTGGAGAACACAGGACACAAACCTCCAAGAAGGCAGACTTCATTAGTTCCGTTGCTCAGGGAACAACTTGTTTGCTTATGCAACTCCTGTACGTGCATTCACCCCCAAGCCACGCTGCTGCAGGCCTCCGTGTCAGCGTCGTGTGTTCTGCCTTGTGATCCAATCGTTCTCAGAACACGGAGTCAAACCCCCAAACCTTCTGAATTAGGGACCTCACTGACCAAATTGTCTGCAAAATACCTGACAAAGTATTTGCCCTGCATGAGTGATACAAAAATACCCTACTCCAGACTTTAACAACTCATGTATTGCTCCCGTTCCTCCATCCATGAATTGCAGTGTATTTTCCTACTGCGTAGTAATACAGCAACGATTAGAGAGTTAAGATCATCAACATACTTGCAACCCAAAAGTGCGCTGATATAAATATGATGTAAATAGATAAATAAGATGCTTGGCTGTGGTAGTAACAGTAATGCTTTCAAATTAGGAACTGCTGGACTGGAGTTGTGCACATATTTATTATTAGTGCTGTATGTCAACTACCTTTTCCATTTCTCTGCTGGTAAGGGGCAGGTTTGTACATGCTCGACAGCTGGAACTTCCCTCCTGAGTTTAAACCATTCCACTGGCCTCTTTTAAGGCTTCTACCATAAAATGTATGAAGATCTGGGATGTTTTGGAAATATATAACTTGTCCAATTGCTGTTAAAAAGAAGCTGTCTTACGGGTACAACCTGCTTTATCCCCTGAACACCACATGCATCTCAAAAACGCCCATCAATGCATCACTGGCACTTGAATCCTTTCTCTTGCTATTGCCTTTTCCAATAGGAAGCTAACAGGTAGACCATGAGATTGTCTATGGGAGAGACAATTAGTGTAGCCAGTCAGCTCTCTTTAAATAAATACTTTACCTTTATTAAAAAACATCTGCCAAATTAATCCAAAATTAAAACCTGTAACTAGAAGAGTTCCCTGCGCGAGTTTATTTACCGTAACCCATCAAAACAGGTTTATGAGGCTTAAACTTGTGCCCATGCATGTGGATTTAACAGGCTTGTGACCTCCGATATAGCATCTTTCCATCCCTACCCTGTGTGTGACAACACTGTGTTTAAACACCGATCTCTACCCCGAGCTTCATCCCCCTTTAATACCCGTGGAGTTGAAGGGTACCTAAAAGCAGTCTTGTGGTTAAAGACAGAACCTCCCAGGTCATGCCTCACCACACTAAACCCCTCCAGGACCGGAGCCGGGCGCGGGTACAGCTCAGCCCGGTCCCGGCTGCAAACCAGGGAGGGGACGGGACCCCTTCGCACCGTATTCCCGCCGGCTCGGGGAGAGCGAGAGACTCGGCGCCTCCGAACGCGCCGATGACTGAAACCCGAAGTGAACCGAGGGCAGCTCCAGCCCTTCCCGGTACCGTCCCAGCTCCAATCCCGGCCGCCGCCAACCCCCCCCGCTCTACCCCGCAGCAGTTCGGGGCCGCGCACGCGGGACCCGGGGGTGAAGGTGACCCGAGCCGCTCCCCGCGGGAGGGCTGCGGGCCCCGCGCCGCAGGCCCCGGCCGAGCCGCCTCAGCCGCCGGCCCCGCGGCGCGGCCTGGCACAGCCGCCGCCGCGCCCCGGGCAGGTACAAAGGGTAACCGCGGCGGGGCCGGGCCGCCCGCGCCTCCCGGCCGCCTCACCCCATCACGCCGCGGGGCCGCGGCCCAGCCGCCCGCCCGGGCCCCTCCGCCCAGCGTAGGCCGCGCCCCTACTCACTCTCGCCACGGCTCCGGCCGCACCAGGCCGCCAGCACCACGGCCACGGCCAGCGCCGCCGCTGCCGCCGCTCTCGGTCCCATGCCTGCGTCGCTGCAGCCGCCGCGGCTCGGCGCGTCCCGGCGGGGGCGAATCAGAGGCCGCGGGGCGGGCGCGGGGGCCGGGCCCGGCTTCGCATCGTCGGTAAAAGACTGGGGTGAGGCACCGGGGCCCTCTTTATAGCGCCCGGCCCCTCCCTGCCCCTCTGTGTCGGCCCCGGCTCCAGCGGCCCCTTCCAGCGCAGGCCGGGCTGGCGGCTGACTCTCCGGCCAGTAAACAAGCGGCTGCCCCCGTCAGCTGGGAGCGGAGCGGGGCGGTGGCAAGAGGCGGCGCGGAGCCGGGCAGGGGACGGGACGGGCCGGGGGAGGGGCGGCGGCGGCGTCCACCTGCCGGGGGCGGCCCCGCCGGGAGAGCGGCCCCGGGAGGCCGGGACGGTTCCTCCGGGCATGGGCCTGCTCCAGACCCGCCGAGGGTGAGGTGGTGGCGGGGGAGCCGGTGCCCGGGGCCGCGCCGAGCGAGTAGAGCCGAGGAGCAAGGCACAGCTGCTCCCCGAGGTGGGGACGGGGCAGCCGGGAGCGGGGCTTCTTCCCCTTCTGCTTCACCACTCCTCCTCCTCCTCCTCCGCTCAGTGAAGCATTTGGAGAGGTTGAATTGCCCCAGAGACTCGCTAAACAGCTCGGGGAGAGGGTACTGCTGACTGAACGGTGCCCACATAGCCACTTCGAGTTACAGTTGTCTCTTTGCAGCAGGGTTCAGTACTTCATGGAATCATAGAATGGTTTAGATTGGAAAGAACCTTTAGATCATTTAGTTCCAACCCCCCTGCTGTGGGCAGATGCCTTTTCCTCCTTTTTTAATCACCTCTGCGTTGCAGTCGTGCTAAGCCATGACAGTGTGTTCCCTGGCAACTTGCAGTAATTTTATCTGGCACTTGCTTCCACTCATTTCTGCAAGATAGCGAGTGATAAACTACTGGAATAAAGCTTCTTTAATTCAAAAGCGCTTGGAAAATAGACATCCTTCTTTCAGATCTTTTCCCCACCATCTTTGGCTTACAACAGATCTCACTTTTGTATTACATTTCTTGCTCAACGGGCCTGGGGCAGCCCCCCGGTTACCAACAGCTCACTTCACATTGGCTCCTTTTTCTAGACACGGAATTGCGTTAGGAGTTTTGCACTATTTTAAATACTTTGGGTTGCTTTTCCATTTAAAGAATTGCTGCAGTTGTCACAGGGATATTACATAGCTGTGAATGGGAGGAGGACTGCTCTATGAAATCACATCTATTTTGGTATGGGTCACTCTCTGACGGTCTTTGAGGTTTCCCAGTTGGATGGGGTGAGGTCGATGGCCTGTTTGCACTAAATCACCCCACTGTGATTAGCTGCGCCGGTATCTCTATAACAATAACTACATCTTAGCATTTGCAAACTATTTAAATGCTTAGCTGAAGGGCCCTGCTTAAGCGGGGATGCTGCCTCTGTCATCGGTGCAGCTCGAGAAGATGTGTGCCTGGTGATTGAGCCTGTTGGTGCGTCAGAGCTGCCGTCATGGGAACAAATCTCCCCCCTCCGGTTGTGTTCTTGCTGCCATTTTCTCCAACGTGCACTCCTCCTTCCAACTCACAGGCACAGCAGGCTCAGAACCTCGCTCCGGAGTGCTTCAGGAAGTAAGGGCAGTTAGGAATGGAAGTAAACAACAAAACTATGTGTTCTCTGCTTGCAAATTAACCCGCTTTATGACTTTAGGCTTTGCATAAAATAGACAGCACCAAACATCATTGAGACAGCTTGAGCTGTGTGGAATTTATAATGTGACTGTAATAGCAACCTACTTTTGCTTACTCACTTATGTTCTTATTGCCTTTCATGTAATAATGATATCAGCTTACAGATTGGCACAGGAGGATTAAAGGCTACAGATTTATTATCCTTCCCTAAAATACTATTTTTAGTTTCTAATTACTGATTAAGAACATCAGGGTGCAATCTTTCCAGCATCTTTCCCATACGCTCACTGCTACATACTCATCATGCTACAGTACACTAGGTTTGCAATCAGATAAACCAACAGTAGCAATGCGGGTACTAAGAGGCTAAGCCAGCACCTGCTTACTCTCTTTTTCCCCTAATAGCTGCACTGCAGTCTCTTAAATCAGAAATTAGAGAAGAAACTACTAAAATCACTTGTTTGATACATTAGATATGACTTTCTTTGGCAACATTCACTTTTCTTTCTCCCTTCCACAGATGTTTCGTGGTTTAGTTAAAATAACTTAAAACTAAGCAGTGGTAAGTATCTGCTATGAACTGTGGCACTTACTGGGGTTCATTTCTGAATCCACCTAAGAAAATAAACACAGAGAGACTTGAAATAGAGGGTATCTACCTTTTCGACCCCACAAAGACTTAGTGTTTTTTGGTTTGGTTCATTCCTTACTTAAATAAATCTCATAAGTCTCAACTGCCAGGGAAAGCAAGGAAAATGGGTATGGAACTTTGAAATAAGATTTTGGTTTCTAACCTTTAACATTTTATCTCTAATGCAGAAAATTATCTATAATTACATACCTGATCAGTGTATGCTTGCTGAAGGATATTCTTTATAGGATAAAATTTATACAAATGTACAAAGAAGTAGCAGCCAGGTTACTATTTGTGTCTTGAGAACCCTCAGTGTGCTCAGAAGGGATCTTTTCCTTTCAAAACTATTTAGAAAATGAGTGCGACAACATATTCATTGTACTTTCAGAGCTGGAACCCAAACGGTGGCCCCCCACCGTGGTGTTTTCCTGAAAACCCATTTCAGTTTTGTCATCATTAGCATTTCAGCTGAGGTAACACACAATAAAAGTGCTACATATTAAACTGTACAAGTATGAGAAGTATGAAAGCACCCAAGATAATGTAGTAAATTTATAGGCCTCATCGAAAGCCTTGTTCCTTTTGAAATCCCAAAAAAAGAGCTGTCCCATGAGTTCACAGCTGCCAAGAATCACAGGACAGACTAAAAGGGTACAAAAGAAGCCAGAGAAATAGCAGTGTAAAGCTATATGTCTAGGGCCTCCTCGGAAGAGGTGCACAGTGTCCGTAGGGTCGGTGCCCTCCACACAATAGCATTGGGCTGCTGCAGCCCACAAGAGCTGAGGAAAAGGAAATCAATTTAAAATAAATCTTCCTGGAGCTGTGTCCCAACCTTCCTTCTCTGAGAGACTGGAAGCATGGAGTCATACTGCTCTGCCCTGCAAATGCTTCCACATGAAACCCACCTAAGTGCACTCACTTGGTGATCTTAAAGGTCGTTTCCAACCTAGTTGATTCTGTCATTCTACTCTATGACTTCCTAACCAGATCCCAGCTCCTCCAGATGAGTGCTGCTAGGAAATGAAGTTCTTGGAACCCCTGGCAGTAACATCCCTAGAGGAGGAACCACCTTTGCACAAACGAGTACAGAAGATGACTTTGTGAACCAGCTTGACATTACTCCCTACCTTCTGAGAGGGCTGAAACCACCAGCTTCATCTCATTTTCATTTAGCTTTCTCCTGCTCAGGTTAACGAAGCTGAGACAGACTGAGCTGTTTAGGCACCAAGAATATGGTTCTTCAAAGCCTTATCTCCAGGGCCTGCTGTGTGCAGCAGTACAGGTCCACTGAATGTGTCATGGATTGCACACTACCCTTGGAGCACAGTCACATCCTTGCCTTGAAGCTTAGCCTCCTGATCACCAAGACACTGCGCTTGTGAAAGCTTCATGTCTTGAAAATGAGGTAGAACTTTCCCTCCTGAAGTCTACACTGGAACCAAACACGCATGTGGGTGGGTTGGGGTTTGGGTTGCTTTTTTCTTGCAACCATACAAAAGTAAAGTTCCATGCTAATATTCAGGAATATTAAAGGAACACAAAGCTTTGGACCCAAAAGGAGCTTCGGAGCTGTTGACTCACCAAGCAGGTACCTATTGGTAGTAATTCTGTTTTAAGAACAAACCAGCTGAAGCCCAGCTCGGTGAGCCAAAGCCCCACAGCAAGCCAGAAGGCTGAGCTGAGGGTCAGAATTCTCACTTTCTGCTTCACCCACTGTTCAGCATGGCCTTTCTTGACAACAGGCAGCAAGTGCATGGGTGAATAGTTACCCCGTTGCTCAGGTTGCTCTATTTTTATTGATTTGTCAAACAAATTCCTGCTCACAAGTTTCTCACAATATTCAGCCTCCTGTCCTTTGAAGATGCAGAAGAGCTGCTGTTGAAGCCAACAATAGCCAAGTCTCTGCATCACTGGCAGGATGTTGCTGTAAAGGTTACAGAATTGACTTCTGAGTGACTAAACCTAAAGCCAAGGGTACAGGAGAGCTGACTGTAGAAAATTTATCACATCCTGTTTGGAGTCACACAGAACCATTTGCCAAATCTCTTAATATAAAATGTTTCACGTCATGGATTGATAAAGTTCCTTTCTTACCCTTCCTTCCGTCCACACCAAATCCGTTAAGTGACTGCTCTCTTCTCGGTGGGAGAAAGCTCAGGGGATGAGGATCCGGTCACTCTGCATGCTAAGAAGACCTATTTTTTTACTGTTGAAACAGGAAACACTGTCAGATCCTTCTGGAGAATTCTATGGTTATATTAGCAAATACAACCTTTGCCCAAGGTGAAAATGGCAGAGGGCATCTCTCTGCCACATGCAGTTCAAAGCAACCGAAGGATGCAAAGGACGTCACAGCTCTCCACAGCCAACTGCAGCCTTGTTTTATCTTTTTGTCCAGTTTCTGCTTTTGTTCAGTTTGCATTTTGGATGTCACAGAGGCAGACGCAATACTGGCTTTACTTCCCATTCCTTGTTAGAAGATCTTTGTTCTAATTCGGCATCAAACTTTTCAGCTGGAAAGAACCTAGACTTTTCTTCATTGCTGTGAGAACCACACACCAGTCTGTGGTCCCAACCTGTGCTAGCAGGCAGGGCCCAGCTGTGAAACAGCCGGACAGCTCTGGGGCAACAATACAAGAGGGACATGGAGCTCAAGGAACGAGCCCAGAGGAGGCCACGGAGCTGCTGCGAGGGCTGGAGCAGCTCTGCTCTGGAGCCAGGCTGAGAGAGCTGGGCTGGGGCAGCCTGGAGAAGAGAAGGCTCCTGAAGGGGAGACCTTAGAGCAGCTCCAGTGCCTAAAGGGGCTACAGGAAACCTGGAGAGGGGCTTTGGGCAAGGGCCTGTAGGGACAGGACAAGGGGGAATGGCTTTAACCTGCCAGAGGGGAGATTGAGATGAGCTCTGAGGCAGAAGCTCTTCCCTGTGAGGGTGCTGAGGCGCTGGCACAGACTTTTCCCAGAGAAGCTGTGGCTGCCCCATCCCTGGCAGCGTTCAAGGCCAGGTTGGACACAGGGGCTTGGAGCAACCTGCTCTAGTGGAAGGTGTCCCTGCCCGTGGCAGGGGGTTGGAACTGGATGAGCTTTAAGGTCCCTTCCAATGCAAACCAGTCTGGGATTCTCTGCTCTGTATCTGGCCTTCAATCCCCTCATCCGCCATACTTGCTCCTCGCAGTACACCTAAGCCAACCCTACCTGTGGTTTGCACAACCCGCCCTGCGCTGCCAGGCGCGTGTTCTCTATCGCAGCCATGCACGAGTTAGCGGCTGCAGCAGCGTCACTCTCACGCACAGGATGGGCACGTTGTGCTCCAGGCAACCAACTGGCTACACCAGTTCTCATCTACAGCTCACCACCCCTGCCTCCCCCCCTTCCTTCTTTGTCTCTTGTTTTTCTTCCTTTACACTAATGCACGTTCTCCAGAGGGGAATTTGGAGGGACAGCCCTGTGGGGATGTTCAACAAACTGTAACTCTATGCTCCACACTGCTTTATCTCACGTTTTGCATTGAGGAGGATACAGAACTTCTGGTTCCCGTGTTGATAACCAGTTTGTTCTGTAGCTAGGAGACACGCCCTTTCTTTGTAAATGTTACAAATCAGGCGTATCTGATCCATTATTCACTAACTGCTGCTGCTTCCCACTTCCACCTCCTATTAGGAGGTAGCGCTGGTGCCAGAAATGTCACGGCAATGTCATGTGACAGGTGGGATCGATTTAGCTAAGTCGGGTTTTAATGTCACTCTTGTTCGGTGGGAACACAGAGCAAGCCTCAGCAATGCGGCAGATCAGGACGAGAGCTCCCAGCCAGCCCTGTGCTGTCGGGCTCTGGGGTGGCATCGAACTGCTGTGGAGCAAGAAATTTGATTATTATTTTCTGCTCCTGGCTGCTGTGTTATCATGGTTAAAATGATTTTCATGCTTATAACTATTAATCATCAGTCTTGGATTCTGAGGTTTCACGTCAGGTTTACAGTAGAGGCAGTGAGAATGGAGGTGACTTGCACTCAGTGAGAAGTCAGGAGCAGAACCCTGCTCTGTCCACCAAATCGTTTTCACCCTTTCACAAGATCCCCCCTTTTGGCAGAAGCTGCCAGGTTTGGAAAGCTGCTCCCAGCCTATGAAGTCTGATACACAGAGGCTTTGCAAAGTAAAGCCAAGGGATCACAAGCCCAAAAAAGCTGAGGAGCCACAGGAGCCGTTGTACGCAGCGTTCTGCTCTTGCCATTACAGCATCCTGACAGCCCAGCTACTGTAAACAGTCCTCCCAAAACGTCCAATCGAGCTGTGACCGAGGACACCACTGAAACAGTAACTATTGTAACACAAGGAGTCTCTGGCACCAAGGCTGTTTGCCAGAAAAGCTTAGACTGACCCACGGTTTCTGTTGCTGCCAGGCTTGGAAGCGGAGAATTCACCGGCCTGACGTGACCCAAGACTCCAAAAGATTTCTTTCTTTATTTTCCCCTGCTGTCTGCAAGTAGGTAGCCTGCCAAGAAGCCAACCGAGGCTCAGCCCTACGCCTGATAAACATCGCTCCTTCTGGATTTCCCAAGCTTTTGGGAAAGTTAAGCAATTCTCACTTCACAATGTTTGCAAGTCTCACAGAAAGCTATTTCTATATATAACATTATTCAGTAGAGCAGCACATCAGAGCCCCATGCTATGAAATGGAGCTGAGGGCTAAAGTAGCCCCCCAAACGTTAGTCACAAATAAAACCTGTCACTCCATCTATGACAGTCACAAAGCCTCCAGTGATTGTTTATTCTCAATACTACCAGCACCAATCTTCAAAGTGTTTCTGAATAACTGCAATTACTAAATGAACTCAAGAAAAGCAAAGACTGCAACTGCCAATTGATAAAACAGCCATTGTGTGCAAGGAGATTGCTGGCCACTGAGGCAATTCACCCGTTTGCTTTGCCAGGGCAGAAGGTAACATTCTTCCACTAGGTCAGAGGTGACCAGCAGCTCGGTGCGGCGCTGGAGGCTCAGCAGTCACGCGGGATACCACAACAGGAGTTGGTAGTTACAGAATTCAATCTCACTTCTGGCAGTTCATCCTTCCAAATAGCAAACACCCATGAAACATCAGTGGTCAGAAGTTAAGTAGCACGTGGGGCTGAACTGATTTCCTAGCAGGCTGCTTTGTTAGCTTGGAGGGGTGGGTGTTTTTGAGGGGTAAGCTATCACTAGTAGTTTCCTTTCAGGTCATTCCAATTGAACTACTGATTTCTAGGTGCCAAAAAGTTACAGCCAACACATGGCCGATAGCAAATTGTCTGCAATGATGCAGCAGGTCTTTCGCAAGCTGGAAAAAACACTTTATCTCAAGTAATAAAGGGGAAAATATTATAGATGATGAAGCATTAATATTGTCTCATTCCAATATCTCACATACAAAAAACATTTCAGCGCTACGTTCAACCTCTGCTTTAAGAGAGGAGCTCAGCACTGAAATGCCTACAGGGAAAGTAGTGAACAATTAGAATTAAAACCTCATTTGGTGACACAGCATTCCCTCCTGAAGCACAGCGAAATGTCAAACATTAGAGTTGAAGAAAAAGTTTTGGGGAAAGTAGAAATGGCCACAATTGGATTGCTCCAACTACAAATTTCTATGAAGTTCAAGGTAACGAGTTTGCTTGAACAGAATGAGCCTATCAGGTAGTAGCCAGAATAAAAAGCTGCACTTCATAGTACCATCACTGATTTGATAATCCCTCCAGGGATGGCACGCTGAACTGCAAACATCCTGTTTAATGAACAAAAATACTTTCTGTAAAAAAACGTTAACTGTCTTCACAGCCGCAGCTGGTTCTGGAAAGAACAAAGGCTAATTCTGAAGCAGAGACTCTACTTTGGGATGTGTTCAAAGCAGCGGGCGGGTTTTCGTAAGAACTCAATTGTGACAAGCGGTTCTTCCCCCACCTCCCTCCCAGGCAGGGCTGGTGCTGTGATCACCAGGCAGGCCGAGACACCCCACCTACTGGAACACAACAGCAACGCACATGGCAAAGGAACACTCGGGGGTCACCGGCTGCGCTTCACTTCCTCCACGAAACCACTGCACCCCTCAACACCAGCACCTTCCCGCCTGAGGCTACAGAGAGGACAGCACAGATGCGGAACAGTTTGATTTTAGCTCATCGCAAGCACTTAAACCCGGCTCTTACACTCTCACAACAAGCCTTGATTCACTTCAGGCTCTCAATTTTTCTAGCAATAGCAGTGTTTTAAAAAGACTCATTCTAGTTTACTTCGTGTCTGCTTTAATGTAATGGCCTCTTAAAAATACACGTTTGTCACGAACACTATTGACCAGAATAATTTGTCTCAAAAGAGAAAAGCTGAATTATTCTTATTTTTTCTGTCTTGAAGACACCAGCTTTCTCTGCCCTATTTCTACAGTGAAAAAGGTGTTTGTAAAGGTGAGGTCAGTAGCACATGGAGAGCACTGTGCGTGTTCTGCTATGTGGGCACCTGGGAGCACGGCGCACAGCGTGTGAACGTCAGGACCCTGCTCCGACAGCCGAAGAGCCAGGACAGAAAGCTGCAGCTGGACATCTTCTCCACATGTGGAGCTCTGCAACGGTGCCACCGGCATTGCTCTCAGTCCTCGCTTTCCCACCTAAAACTGCATCTGTGTGCGGCCTCCCCGCTGTCCACTCTCAGGCGTATCGGAGCAAGGTGCACAGCATGCGAACATCTGGCCTCTGCACCCACAGCCAAAGATCCAGGACAGAAAGCTGGTGCTGGGCATCTTCCACACACGGTGAGCCCTGCAACGGTGCCACCAGCATTGCTATTGCTCCTTGCTTTCCCAACTCAAACTCCATCTGCTTACTGCCTCTCCTCTCTGGTGCCCCTTCTCAGGCATCCTGGAGCACGGCTCACAGAGTGCGAATGTCCGGCCCCTGCTCCTATAGCCAAAGATCCAGGACAGAAAGCTGCTGCTGGGCATCTTCTACACATGGTGAGCTCCGCAACGGTGCCACCGGCATTGCTCTCGCTCCTTGCTTTCCCACCTAAAAGTCCATGTGCGTGCAACATTTACAGCACCCACTCTCGTACGTGCCAAAGCATGAGGCACAAAACGTGAACGTCCGGCCCCTGATCTTACAGGAAAAGAACGACGACAGAAAGCTGCTGCTGGGCCTCTTCTGCACACGGTGAGCTCCACAATGGTGCCACCAGCATTGCTCTTGTTCCTCACTTTCCCATCTAAAAGCCCAATTGCATGCAACCTCTACAGGACCTACTTGAGGCCGTCTTGCAGCCCGGCATGTAGAGCACGAACATCTGGCCCCTGCTCCTAGAGCCGAAGAGGCAGGACTGAAAGCTGGTGCTGCACCTCTTCTGCACACGGTGAGCTCCGCAACGGTGCCACCGGCATTGCTCTCGCTCCTTGTTTTCCCACCTAAAAGTCCAGTTGCTTGCAACCTCTCCTCTACGGTGCCCGGTATCTGGGGTCATTGAGTGTTGAAGCTGGCACTGAACTTTTGCACTCAACAGAGGCTCTAGGTGAGTAAGCAAGGGCTGATTGCCATGTTGGTGGCACCATTGTGGATAACACCCTGTGGAGGTGATGCCCAGCACCAGCTTTCTCTTCTGGCTCCTTGGCTCTGGGAGCAGGGCCTGGACATCTGCACTCTGCGTGGTGTGATTCAGGACACTCGAGAGCACTCAACACAAGTGCAGTATACATATGGGGCTTTAGGTGGCTGTTGTGGTTTAAGCTAGAGTGAACTGCCTTGTTAATGGCACCATTCTAGAGGTGTCTAGGTGTAAGGGATAACCAGCAGCAGCTTCTCTTTAGGGCTACATCTGTACTCTGGATAGCCTGAAAGCAGGCACTTAGAGGAAGCAGACGGACTGCTGAGTGGCAATGCGAGGATGGATTGCGTGTTGGTGGCACAGTTCTGGAGCTCACTCTGTGTGAGCTTTCTGTCCTGGTTCCTTGTCTGTGGGAGCAGGGGCTGGAGGTTTGCACCCTGTGAGCCGTGCTCCACAATGCCCGAGAGTGGGCACCGGAGAGGCAGTACATGGATGGAGTTTTAGGTGTCAAGGAAATGGTGAACTGTTATGATAGTGGCACCCATCTGAACGTCTCCATAAGTAGGTGATACTCAGCAATAGCTTTCTATCCTGGCGCTATGGGCTTGGGAGCAGCAGCTGGAAGTTTGCACTCTGTAGCTGTGCTCAAGGACACTGGGTGCAGTAAAAAGAGGTGTAGTACACAGGTGGTGTTTAAGGTGGCAAAGAAAGGGCTGATTGCCATGTTGGTAACACCATTCTGAAGGGCTCCATGTGGAGGTGCTGCCCAGCACCAGCTGACTATCCTAGTATGTTGGGTCTGGGAAAAGGAGATAGACGTTTGCGCTCTGTGAGCCATGCTCCAGGATGCCCGAGAGCGGGCACAAGAGAAGAGAGGCAGCACACAGACGGAGATTTAGGTGGGAAAGCGAAGAGCAAGTGCAATGCCAGTGGCACTGTTGCGGAGCTCAGCGTGTGCAGAAGACTCCCAGCACCAGCTTTCTGTCCTGGCTCTTCGGCTGTGGGAGTAGGAGCCAGACGTTCGTGCTCAGCGTGCTGGGTTAGGTACACCCTCCAGCGGGCACCGTAGAGGTTGCACACAATTGGACTTTTAGGTGGGAAAGCGAGGAGTGAGATCAATGCCGGTGGCACCGTTGCGGAGCTCACCGTGTGCAGAAGAGGCCCAGCACCAGCTTTCAGTCCTGGCTCTCGATATTTGCTTTCATACCCAATTGCATCCCCTATGGTGCCAGCTCGAGGCTGTGCCGAGCCTGTTGTGTTGAGCCACGAATATCTGGCTCCTGCTGCCACAGCCGAAGAGCCAGGCACTGCCCTCGCTCCTTGCTTTCCCACCTAGAACCCCATCTGCGTGCTGCCTCTCCTCTCTGGTGATCTCAAGACCGTGGCTCAGCAGGATGGATGGAGCAAAGCCTGTGAGTGGTGACCCCTGTTCCCTTCATCCCTCGCCAGCATCAGGCATGCAGCGTGGGGATGCTCCACTTGGCTTTAATGGCTGCAGGGACACCAGAGGGTGCAGCATTAGGGGACACATTCCCCATCACCCTCCCCATGTAATGCTACTGTGGTTCCGCCTTTTCCCCCTCTTCTGCCTCTCGCTGCCCCCATCATGGTGGGATTTGGGTTTCTAGTTAAGTTTAGTTTGTTTCTTCTCCCTCCAGTTCCTCAGGGCTCCTCTGGCCACAGGAGGGCAGATTTGGGGTGAAACCAGGCAGAAATGGGGTTGGGGGCAGGACGATGGCACTCAGCAGTGCCCAGCGTGGGAGCTGGAGCTCAGCATCACACTGTCCTCATGGCGAAGAGGGGGGTCCCCTCTTGTGGTCATGGGTGCCCAGGTTTGCTGTGAGCAGCCCTGACCCTCAGAGATAGAGCCCCAGGACAGGGATCCCCTGGGCAGCACACAGGGACTCTAACAAGAGCCCATCAGCACCAAACAGTGCTGGGAGCACTGCATAGAGCTTAAGCCCCCCCAGAACCCCCCAGTACCTTGCTCAGGGCCATCCTCACCCTGCACCTCTCCTGGAGCCAGGAGTGCTGCAGCCCCGGCAGCACAGCGATGTTCTGCTGGGATTCAATCCCTGCCGGGTACCATCTGTCCGTCTGTCCACCCATCCATCCATCCATCCATCCATCCATCCATCCCTCCCTCCCTCCCTCCCTCTGTCCATCCATCCACCCGCTGCAGGTTGGGCAGCAGCACCCCTGGGTGCAAGGACAGGGCTCAGCTAAGCACTGCCCGTTCCCTGCCTCAGTTTCCCACATCCCGGTGCCCCATTCCCGTGGAGCAGCCCAGAGGCCATGGGAATGGGCACCAGGGTACGACGCAGGTGGGAGCCAAGGGAGGGGGGGCGATTAGAAAATAAAGTGTTTAATAAAAGAGCAACTCCTGCTCCCGTCACAGCACAGGGGAGGGTGGAGGGGACGTCGTGACAGCCATGGAGTGGGGAGGGGGCCGGAGGGAGAGGAGGAGGGAGAGGACGGGGGCGCTCCCATATGGCAGCACCCCCTCCCCAACCGGCCTCCATCCAGTGTTTCACACACAACCAAGGGGGAAGCCGGGGGGGGCAGCTCAGGACCCCGCCAGATAGATCCCTGTGGAGGAAAGGGGGTGAGAGGCAGCTGCGAGGGCTGGGGACATGTGTCCAGCACAGGGACTATCACTGCCCCATGGCCAGGGCTCAACCTGCACCCTCCTGAGCTGGGCATCGCTCGGGGGCATCGCCCAGTGAGGGGGGAATGGAGCTTGGGGTGGTAGGGAGGGAACCCCATGTACCCCAGGGCCATAGGGAGCAGGGAAGGGACCCCCATGTGCCCTAGGAAAGGGACCCCATGCACCACATAGGGTGGGGAAGGGACCCCATCCACCTTGGGAAAGGGACCGCAGGCACCCCAGGGCCATAAGGAGCAGGGAAGAGACCATTGTGCACCCTAGGAAAGGGACCCCATGCACCCCAAAGAGTAGGGAATGGACCCTGTCCTCTCCAAGGAAGGGACCCCATGTACCCTGGGATGACAGGGGATGACGAGAGGACCCTGACCCCCCCCGTGGTCCCCCTCCAGCCCTACCTGTAGCAAACCTCTTCTTGACCAGTGACATGCGGTACCCGGCGCTCGCCAGCTCCACCTCGACGCCCGACAGCGTGCTGCCCTCGCTGCTGAACTGCGCCGCCACGGGGCTGGGCTTGCTGGGCCCGCAGAGGGGCTCCCAGCTGGCCGAGAGCTGGCCACAGCCTGAGGGGGGGCACAGCACAGGGGTTGGGGGGGGCTGTGGGGGCCGAGCCCAGACCCTGCTCCCCATCCCCTGTGTCCTCACCTCCCTGCCCCGCGGCGCCAGGCACATCCAGCAGCCTCCAGAGCAGCCTCTTCTCCTCCAGGTTCCTGCCAGGACACAGGAATGGCCCCAAACCCCCAGACCCCTGATCCCCTTCTGCTTTAACCCTCACTCCCACCTCCCTCACCCATCAGCACCCACATCTCAATGTCCCCCAGCGCCCTGATCCCCTCCTGCTTTAAGCCTCACTCCATCAGCACCCACATGTCTCAGCTCAGGGCCCCCTGGGGGATGGATTTGGGACCCCTGCTCCTGTGTCCCCCCCTTGCTGTTCTCACCAACTGGCCGCAGGCTGCAGCCGCAGATTGGCAATGGGCTCATCCACGGGCAGCAGGACGTGGACGTTGGCGAGGGGCACGGGCAGCGCCAGGGCAGCACCATTGTAGCCGTACTCAACATTGACCCGTGTGGTGCCTGGGGTGCAGTCCCAGCGCACGCAGAGCCGCAGCGGCGCCGAGCCGGGGCCCAGCCGCGAGAACTGGGGGGACCAGGGGGGGTTCAGGGGGTCAGCAAGACCCTCCTGCCCCCAGGAGCAGCGGGGGACACACAGGGGGGTCCCGGGTCTGTCCCCTCCATAGGGCTCACCTGGTACTTGAGCAGAGCCACGTTGTAGTAGGAGGCGGCTGGGCTCTGCTCCGCTTGCTTCTGCAGGTGCCCAGTGAGCGCAGCCATGTTCAGCCAGAAGTCCTTGGTGCTGGGATCGCTCTGGGATGGGTCGCTGCAGGGACGGGGTCAGTGAGCAGCAGTGCCTGGGCAGCCCAGGAACACAGCACCCCAATACCCAGCTCCCCATCACTGCATCTCCCAGCTCCCAGGGATGCTCAGACCCCCTGGGAACCCCAAAACCCCAGCACCCAGCTCCCCATCACTGCATCTCTCAGCTCCAATGGATGTCCAGGCATCCCCAGGAAACCAAGCACCCCAATATACAGCTCCCCATCAGTGCGTACATCCCCTCCAAGGATGCCTGTGCCCGCCTGGCATTCTCTGCACCCCAACACCACCTCCCAGGGTGTCCATGATCCACCAGTACCCAAATACCAGCTCCCCATCACTGCACCCACCATGGTCCCTGCATCCCCCCAGGCACCCCCTGTACCCCAATACCAGCTACAGCCGGGGTGTCCCTGTCCTGTCACAGTGCCACCGTGTCCCCATGTACCTGTAGAGCAGCTCGACATTGGGCAGGAACTGCTCGATGGCGCCGGTGTTGAGCAGGCGGAAGCTGAGCACGGGGGGGGCCATGCTCCCGCTGAAGACACGGATGATGCCGGCAGGGAAGGACATGGTGAGCTCCCCCGTCACCTTCACCAGGCAGCTGCCAGGGACAGGCCAGGGGTCACCGGTGGGGTGCGGTGCTTGGGGGGTAACCCTGACCCCCCCGGGACCCCCGTACCTGTCAGCATCGCGCCCCTTGAAGTACGCGTGGACATACTCGGTGAAGGCGGTGGCCACGGGCAGCGCGTCCTGCGAGCCCAGCACCACGGGGCTGGGACCCCGCGACAGCCCTGGGGACGGGGACGGGGTCAGAGCCAGGCTGGGACCCCCAAATCCCGCAACCCCCCCCAAAACCCACCAAGCGCTGGCTGGGACACAGCAAAGAAGCCACGTTCGCCCAGGCTGGCGGGTGCTGAGTGCGAGGGGCCGCAGCTCCAGGAGGGCGAGGGGCTCAGCGAGCGTGACTGCAAGGCAAGACAGCACCGGAGGCGGGGGGAGGGTGTCTGGGTTTGACCCCCACCATGGGGGCATCCCAGAGCCCGGCCCCACTTCACCCCATCCCTGGCCACGCACCAGGTCGCTGTTGCTGCCCGCAGCCGGGCCGGCCGCCGGCCTCTTGGTGCGGGAGCGGCGTGGGGGGGCCACAAGTGGGACGTCCCGGGGGGCTGCGCTGGGCCAGGCAGGGGCAGCATCTGGGGCACGGGGGGACAGGGGACAAAGAAATAGGTGGTGACGGGGAGCTGCACATCGGGGTGCTTGTTTTCCTGGGGATGCCTGGACATCCTTGGGAGCTGGGAGATGCAGTGATGGGGAGCTGGGTGCTAGGGTAACACCATGGCAGAACCCCCCGGGGGGCGCTCTATGGGGTCTCAGCTGTGCAATGAGTTTGGTCCAGGCTCAGCCCTGTTCTTAAGGTGAGACCCTACATGGGGGGTAACACAGAGTCAAGGGTAACGGGGGCAGCTCCTGCACCCCCGCCACTCACCCGGCTGTTGGAGGGGAGCCACGGACGCGCTGCCCTCGCTCAGCCTCGAGCCCGACCCTTGGCAGGTCCATGGCGAGGGGCTGGAGGACTCCCCCCCGCTGGGCGGCGCCGGGGAGGAGGAGGAGGAGGACGCCGAGTTGGAGGAAGGACGGGGCTGGTCCCCGCCGGGGCTGCGGGGCCTGACCCACGGCAGCGGCTCCCCGAAGGGATCGGGCGAGGGGGCTTCTCGGGGCGCTGCGCGGCTGCTGCGGCCCCGGGGTCCCCGCGCCGCGTCCCCCCACAGCCCCTCGGCGCCGGGGCCGGTGAAGACGGCGAAGCCGGGGGGCTCCGGGAGGCGGCCGGCGGGGCTGCGGGGCCGCGGCAGCGCCGGCGGGGGGGGGTCCGGGGGGCTGCGCTGTTTGGGGAGGGGGCTCTGCGGTGTCCCCGGCTGCGGCGTCCAGGGCCTGGAGTCCGGGGAGGGTCCGGGCGCGGGGTGCGATGGGGAGTCCAGCCCCGAGTCCTCCACGTTCTCCGGGGACGAGGAGGAGAAGGGAGAGGACGAGGAGGTGAGGACGTAGGCGCGGGGGGCTGCGGGGAGACACCCCCCCCCGTGTCAGCGCCAAAGCACCCGAACGCCGGGGTCTGCCCCATCGCGCCCCCCCAGTCCTCACCCGGGAATTCCTCCGCTTCAAAAGCCGACTCCAGTGGGGGCCCGAAGAGAGCACCGGGGGGCGCCGCGGCCGGGGGGGCCTTCCCAGGGCCACTGCGCAGGGCACAGAGCAGGGGGGGGCTCAGCGCCCACTCGGGACCCCCCCAAGAGAGAGGATTGGGGGTGGCACATGGGATGCATCACCCCACAGCATCCTGCTCTCCCCTGCCCCGTACCTGCTCATCTGCGCTGCTGGGCACACCCTCCCTGCACTGTCACCTATGGGGAGAGGGGACACGGTGGGTGCTGCAGAACCACCGCACCCCACACCACCAGGACCCCCCCCATATCCCCAGGACCCCCCCAGCACAGCCTGACCTGCTGCCAGTGTCCCCTCGGGGTCCACATCACTCGGGGCTGGCGTCAGAGATGCCACATGCCCTGTGGATGGACAGGCAGCATTGGGGGACATGGAGCCAGAGGGACCCCACAAAGCTGCGCCGAGCTCCCAGGGTGGCACTTACGGGACGACTGTCGCTTGACGGTGCCCTGCAAGAGAATGGGGACAGGGGGTCAGTTGGCCCTGGCAGGGTCCTTGGGGACCCTTCCTGCCACCCCCCCAAAGCTCACCCCAATGCTGGGGGGAAGGATGAGGTTCCCCACAGTGGCCTTGAGCTGCTCCATGGTGGCCTCAGCGCTGCCGGGTGCTTCCCGGGGCTGCACCGGTTTGATGTGGACATAGAACTTGCGGGGCTCGTCCTCGTCATAGTCGGAGTCGCTGGAGGAGCAGACGTGGTTCTCTACCTCGGCTGGGCGCCCGTCAAGGCAACACCCCATGCTTGGACACCCCAAAACTGAACACCCCCCCCCAGCCATGCTCCAGCACAAGGATACTGCGGGTGATGTCGGGGCGCACGGTGAACCCATCCTCATCCACCTCCGGGCAGCCCTGCGGGGAGATGCTCACGGGGGTGTTTGCTTCCCAGTGTGGGGAAAACCAACCCCAGCGTTGGCACTGGGATACTCACCACCTCAGCATCCAGGGATTCCCTGGGGAACAACAGGGACAGTGTTAGATCCCTGAGCTGGGAAGGGATGCAGGGATGCAGGGACACAGAGAGGGGGATCTTACCCAGCATCACGGTCCCTCTCCTTACGGCTCAACCCAGGGATACGGAAAGCTTTACTACGGCTCCTCTTGGGTCCTGGAGAGGGGTGGGGGGGGGCACAGGGTGGTGAGCGGCCCCCCCACACCCCGCAATCCCCGCCGTGGGGCTGTGGGTGCAGACGTACTTGCCTTCCTGCGCTGGGGCCAACCGGTATTCCTCAAAGTCCAACACTCCTGCCGCCGAGAGCGGGATGAGCCGCGGCTCCATCCTCGCACGAGGACCCTCGTGCAAGGAGGGGGAGCATCACCCTCACGTGAAAGGGGGGAGCCCCCCACCTCACCTGGCCGCTCTCGCCCTGTGCCCTTGCTCTCGGCGAACCTCCGCAGCAGCATCTCGGTGCCGATGTTCTCCACGTTCTGCTTGAACTCCTCATGTACCTGCGAAGCAGCGGGGTGGGGGGGACACAGTAAAGGGCTGGGGGGGGGACACAGCTCGGGGGTGTCCCCCTTGTTGTTCACCCCTCCGGGGACTCACCTGCCCGATCTGGACATGGGTGTCCTCCACGGAGTGCGAGTAGGAGCCGATAAGACCCTTCATGTGGCGTAGGTGGGCTTCTTCCACCTCTTGGAAGCGCTGGGTGCAGGGAAGAGGAAGGGTTTCAGCCAGGGAGAGTGGCACGTCCCCAGGGGTTCCATGCCCAGGAAATGGGGGTTTAGCCATGGGGACACATCCCCAAGGAACAGAATTCCCGGGAAGGGGTGGTCAGCAAGGGGCGGCACACCCCAAGGAATGGGGCTCAGCAAAGATGATGTCCCCAGAGAGCAGGGAAGAGGGGTTCAGCAAGGTTGGCATCACCAGGGCATGGGGCTCAGACGGGGTGGCCTGTACTCATGCAGAGAGGGGTTCAGTGGGGTCCCCAAGGCCACCGCAGCCCCAGTGCCACCCACCATGGCCGAGTCCAGCATCCTCTGCTCGAAGTCGGCGCGGGCAGCGTTGTACTTGTCCACCGCCCTGCGCAGCGCCTCTCCAGCCTTCTTGGACTTGAGCTCTGCCTGTGGGACCAGGAGGTGGGAATGAGCCCCTCCATGGTGGGACAAGGACCGGGATCACCATGGTGGGGATGGGGACACGCAGCAGGGTCCACCTTGTCGATCTCCTTCTGGCTGGTGCCCTCCTTGCGGAGCCGCTCGTACTCCTGGCACTTGCTGTGGTAGCTTTCCTTGGACTTGGGCAGCAACTGGGCCACCCCATGCAACATCTGGACGGCCTCCAGCGTCCCCGACACCTCCTCCTTGGACTAAGGGAGGGAACACATAGGGCAGAATGGGGTGGGCAGGGGGGTCTTGGGGTGCGATGGGGAGGATGCGATACCTTCTTGTGCACCCGGCCTTGCTCCTCGCCATAGCGTGAGATCTCCTTGATGAGGTCGTGGAGCTTCTTCATCAGCTCCAAGTGGCAAAGGGCCAGTTTGTCCGAGGAGATGCGGAAAACCTCCCAGAGTGGCGCGAAGGTCCTGGGATTGGAGGGGGACACACGGGCAGGGATGAGCAGGATCCCCCCTTCTCAACCATCGTGGAGTTCTCCGGACCCCTGCTCACCCCAGTTGGGTCCCATTGGTGGCCATCTTAGACAGCTTCACCATGGCCTTGGCGTAGTTCTCCTCGATGGCAGCCCTTGGGGACAGGAGGTGCTGGGGATGGAGCCCGGCGATGCCGGGGACCCCCCCGGGACCCCCCATCCCACCCCGGGTACCTCTCACGGACGAAGTCAGCCAGCTCCTTGGTGGAGATCTGCCCGTGCTTCATGTTGTGGTAAAGCACATCGAAGCCGTGGTTCTTCTCGCCCTGGCAGGGGACCAAATCCCACCCAGTGCCCCCAGGGACGGTGCCACCAACAGGAGCCACGGTGCACAACAGGAAGCACCGTTTGGGGTGGAAACACCCCAAACAGGGTGACCTGGACCCCCCCTGGGTGCTATTGTGGGTGCTGCCCACTGTCTCCCCCCCCCCTCCAGGCTGTGGGTGCAGGGTGCTGGTGGCCCCACATGGGGAAACTGAGGCAGAGGGAAGTGGACGATGCAGGAAGATGCCAGACGCCGGCAGAGACGAACCAGGAAGCACCGGCCACGCTCCCGCGCTGCCAACTTCCCCCCCGCCTGGTGCTGGGACGGGGATCCCCATGGGGAGGGGTGGGGTCAGGGACAGCACCGTGGCCAGGGGAACCCATTGCCCCCTCCCCTCCCCATAGCAATTAATACACAGTGTTAATGAAGGCATTGGGCCAAACGGTGGCCATGACCTCCCCCCCCCAATGGCTGGGGGCAGCGAGCCCTGGGCAGAGGGCGGGCACCCATAGGTGGGGGCACCCATGGTGGGGAGGGCACCAATGGGTCAGGGGCACCCATAGGGGGGTCCAGGCTTACCCAGAAGTGCTCGGTGAAGTAGGACATCTTGGAGGAGGAAGGGGGGGGGGACGCCAGCGTGGGGACCCCCAAGCTCAGCTCCCGGTGCCCTGTGGAAACACTGGCTCTTACCGGGTTGTGGGGGGGCCCAGTGGGCACCCCCCCACCGGCTGTATCCCTCTCCTCAAGGTGTGCAGCACCCGGGGGGGGCCACCAGGGCAGTGCTTGGGCCTGACACCAGATACGCAGCTAAATAATAGATGAGCTGCTGCTGCTGCTGCGTGGTGGCTACTGCTCCCAATGGCCCCCCCCAAACCACCACCACCCCCAGGGAGCCCCTTCCCCCCACAAATGGGGCCCCCCCGGCTGCACCCCAAATGCACTCAGCCGTGCTGGCGGTCCCCCCACTGGAGCAGCCCCCCCCAGCACTGAGCAGGTAGACCCCCAGGTTGTGACTCCCCCCCCACTCCCCGGCCCTGCTCCCCATCAGAGATAAACAGGAAACCCAAACGCTGGTGCATGGCTGGGGGTTGGCGTGATGGGGGGGGACGGACCCCACTCACCGTGGGCTGCTGGGGGGCTCCGGGGCTCCCCCCGATCATCCTTGTTGCGCTGGGGGTCTTGGTGGGGGGGAGAAAGGGAGAGGTGAGGCCACAGCGCAGCCCCCGACCCCCCCCAGCGCCTCCACACGGGCTCAGCCACCTGTGTCATGAGTGGGACGGGCTCAGCGCGGCCCCCCCCCGGATGGGGGGGGGGGGGGCCGGTACCGGACCCCAACCCGCCGCCGGTCCCAAGCGGCCGCAGCCGCCGCGAACCCCCCGCTCCGTCCCCGCCGGCCAAAGTCCCCGGAGGAAGCAGCGGCCCCGAGCGGGACGGGGGGCACCGGGGGGGGGGCCAGGGACACACACACGGGACACGCAGCATCTCCGTGCTGCGGCACGGCCCACCCGGACACCCCCACAACCGAGCAGCCCTTGGCCACCGCAGCGGTGACCTTCACCGACGGGGGTGCGGGCATTCATGCGGCCCCCCGAGGGGTGCGGGGGGCTCCGGGGGGGCTGGACCCACCCCGGCTGCACCTACGGGGCAGGGGACTGGTACGGAGGGGAAGGGACTGTGCACCCCAACACCCCCCGTGCAGCGGCTCCACTGGCGGGGGGTCGGGGCGCGCTTGGGGGGGGCAGATGCTCCTTCCAGAATAAGGAGGGAAAACACCGAGCCCCGCACCGGGGGGGGGCTGCCCACAGCACCAGCAGCGGCGTTCCGGGGAGGGCTGGGGGAGCTGCACCGTGCACGGAGAAGGGTAGGGGGGTTATTAGGAGGGGGGCACCGGGGTACGCTGCAGCGGGGAGCCCCGCACACAGCGCGGGGAGGGGGGGTGTCCGGCCGGAGAGGGGCTGCGCTGGGGAGGGGGGGATGCTGCGGGAGCGGAGGGTGCTGCAGCCCGCTCCGGTGCGCGGGGCCCGGGAGGGTGCTGGGTGCTCCCTGGGCGGCTGCGGGACCCGGCGGGGCCGCACTCACCTGCGGGGCTCCACGCCCCAGCCCCGCTCCCGCGCCGCCGCCGCCCCGCGCCCGCTCCGGGACGCGCGCTCCGGGACGGGACCGCGCCGGGGGCGGGGGTGGTTTAGGCCACGCCCCCCTCCCGCCGCGCCGCCTCGCGATTGGTCCCCGCTCCCGGCAGCGGTTACCGCAGCCAACAGCCGCCGCTTCTCATTGGCTGAGCCGCCGCCGCGCCGCGCGCGGGGAGGGGGGTGATTTGCATTTTTAAAGCGGCCGCCGCCCAACAGCGCGGGGTTGGGGTGGGGGGCCGGGTGACGCGGGGCGGGCCCCGAGACACCGGCACCGGGTCCCAGCGCTATCACCACCCCACGGGGCGCCCGGTGCAGCCGCTCCCACCCCGCACCCGCCGCGGTCCCGCCGGTGCCACCCAGTGCCTCGCACCCTGCTGAGCTCATGCCCCGGCTCCGGCTGACACCGGGCGCAGCTGCGCGGCTGGGGGCTGCTCCCGGCGGTGGGGACCGGGAACTGGGGAAATCAAGCTCAAACACACCCCCCTCCCCGAGATGGGGACCCGGCCCCGCACCGGCGTAACCGAGGATGGGTGGGCTCCACATTGTCCCTCGTCCAGCGGTGCCGGAGCAGGACGGTGACAGCGGCAGCATCGGGAACAGCCCCGGCACCCCCCAGCCTCGGTGCTGGAGTCGCAACCGGCCTCCATATCAGTGACCCCCCAGCAGCACGGAGCCCCCTCCCCATGGCCCCACCGGGGAGATAACGGGGAAGGGGCGGCTGCTGTTTGGGTGGGTGGGTCTAGGGGAGAGGGTGGGATTTGGATCCATGGCCCAAGGTGGGGGCTCAGCCCCATTAGCGGGACACGGGGCCGTGGGACATTCCCCCCACCCCCGCCGCACCAATGAGGCTCCAACCCCCCCCCCCCCGTGCGGAGGCAGCAGCTGCAGCCCCCTCCTCTGCGGGCCGGGGGCGGCGGGATGGGGATGAGGATGCAGTTGTCATGGCAACCCCGCATCCATCCATCCATCCTCAGCGCGCTGGCGCGCCAGCCCCGCTCCCACCCCCCCCAGCCCGCATCCCCCCCCACCTCAAGCCCCGCATCTCCCCCCCTGCTTCAGCCCCACATCCACCCCCCCCCAGGGCGATGCTTTGCCTCCCCCCCCTCCCCAGCCCCTCTCCCAGTGCAGGATGCAACCCCACAGCACCCCACATAGCCTTCAACCAGCACCAAACCCCCCCCGCAGCACCCCATGGTGACCCCCCCACCCCCGCAAAGGCCTAGGGGACCCCCCCCATGCCTCCCCTGCAGCACAGGAGGCAGCGAGGCCGGAGCTATCCTCTCTTTAATGTTCATTTCAACACATTAACGTGGCGTGCAAGACAGGGAGTGTGCCGGCGTCCATGGGAAGGGGCTGGGGGGGGGCGGAATTAACACCCCCTCCCACTCCCCCCCCCACCCTCCAACCCAGCTTCCAGCTAAGAAAGAAATATATAAAGCACTACAGGTGAAACATTCAGTCCCCCCCTCCCTGAACACACAGGACGATACAATCCAAGGTAAAAGCCCCCGGGGTGGGGGGGGCTACAGATAAATACCCCCCCCCCCGCCCCCAAAGAACCACGTTTGGTTTTTGTTCAGTTTTTGCTTTTCTTTCTTTTTTTTTTTAGCTTTTTTCTTAAAAAGTCATTACAAAAAGAAGCCGCCAGGAGCCTCCTACAAAACGGGTTTAGTGTTTGCTCCGGCTGGGGTGGGGGGGGGGGCGCTAGGGTCTGACACCCCCCCTTTGCTCTCCGCTCACAAAAACCCCCTTAAAAACCACCCTGGACGTTTGGTTTCTCAACAGCTTTCCAGCAGTTTGGAGGTGAATGGAGGGTCTCAGCCCGGGGGGAGCACAGGATCCCCTCCCCCCCGCCAAAACTGCTGCATGTGAAGTGGGGGGGGGAGGGGTCAGAGAACTGCTCTTGGCAGCCACAGAGACTGGTTGTGCCCGGGGTGGGGGACACACACACACAACACAAGGTGCCAGGGACAAAGCCCATGGCAGCAGCAACCGCAGCCCCCCCAGGAATGGGACCCCCCCCCCAAGGAAGGAGAGCTGGGCCCCCCCAAGGGCAGGGCTGTGGGTGCAGGGGGGTGGCAGTAGTGG
This sequence comes from Strigops habroptila, assembly GCF_004027225.2. NCBI lineage: Eukaryota > Metazoa > Chordata > Aves > Psittaciformes > Psittacidae > Strigops > Strigops habroptila. Next base: position 1,193,716 of record NC_044296.2, read on the forward strand.
CTTGTCCGGGGAGGAGGGGTGGGAACAGCAAATGTCAAGATTTACCCTGTTCATTGGAGCACCACTGGTGGATGCAGTGGGGGACACACGCCACACATGGATCCTGCCCCCCCCCCAAAGGCAGGGTACCCCCATCCTGGTCCCTCACTCCCCCCCCCAGAGGACGGCAGTGGGTGCAGAGCGAGGAGTGAACGGCTCTGGCGTGGGCATGCGGGATCCACGCGGCGTGTGAGGGTGCAGCATGTGGGTGCTGTGGGCTGGGGGGAGCCCCTCACAGTCCTGAGGGGGGGGAAACGACCCCATCTCCCCCCCAGCAGACCCCCATCTCCCTCCCATCCGAGCCACAGTGGCCGGGGGCTGATGCAGCCCCGAGTCACTGGGTGCGGATGGAGGGGGGGGGACTCACAGAGGAAGGAGGATGAGGATGAAGCCCACACTGTGGCCCCCCCCAAAAACCCCTCAGAACTCCACCTTGCAGGCAGGGAAGGTCTCATCCTGCATGGCCACGGTGCTATTGCTGCCCAGCACCGTGATGCCCAACTCCTGCTGCCGGTCGTGGGTCTCCTGGTACCACTCGTGCATCACCAGTGAGTCAAAGGTTGGGATCAAGGTCACCTGCAAAGACACCGGCACCGTCACTGCACCGGGAAGGGGCAGATCCCACCGCTCCGGGTATCCCGGGGAGGACGGGGGGTGCTCACCTGGATGTCGGTGCCCCACTGGTGCTTGCCGGCAAGCAGGGCATCGAGCAGGGACCGCAGGACACCCTCCTTCAGGTGGTCATCGCCACTGACCACGTAGCAGAGGGACCGGACACGCCGGAAGAACTCCTCATCCACGGTGCGGGCGCTCCAGGAGCCGGGCAGATACGCCAGGTCCACGTAGACCGGGGGGCCCGGGGGGGCTGCAGCCTGTGTGCCTGCAGGTACAGCGCTGTGAGACCCATGGACATAGGGATACCGGAGCTGGAGCACCCATGTCCCCCTCCCAGCCCCATACCTGCGGGTGAAGCCTGCCCAGCCCGGGCTCCAGCGCTGCGAGTGGACCCCGTGGTGCGGGTGTCCCCGCTGGAAAGGCCCTTCTTGTCCCCAAGGAGCAGCCTGGCCTTGTCCCCGCTGTCACGGGCAGCGCTGACGGGGGTCCTGGCCTTGGGGGCTGAGCTGGGGTGCCGGGGGGGGTCGGCCTTCGGGGCGGTGGGTGCTGAGCCCACACGGGACGGGGTCCTCTTCACCTTACCGGAGGGGTCCTTCTTCCCGGTGCGGCTCTGCTCGGCCGGCAGCGCCTCGGGGTCCACCATGCAGATGCCGGGCTGGGCAGGGATGGGGCAGGGATCCTTCATGGGGGCCGGCAGTGGGTCACGGGGCCTGACTGTGCCGCGATGGGGCTGCTCCGAGTCCTCGTCCGACTCCAGCCCATCGGCCAGGATGGAGGGACAGTCCTCTGCGGCCGGAGGGAGGTCGGAGTCCGAGAGGGTGGGCAGCGACTCGCTGACGGAGGTCGGGGGGGTCTCGCCCCGGCCCCGGTGCTGCAGCAGCTCCTGCGATGGGTCACTGTCCGACAGCTCCCGGGGGCTGGCGGCGGCCGAGGGCGACCGCTCCGACTTGGGATGCTCGAACTCGCAGGGTGACACCAAGCACAGGTCCACGTCGTGGGGCGAGTCGGAGCGGCGCCCGGGCCGCGGCCCCCCGTCCCCATCAGCCCACGGCGGGTGGTGGCACGGCCGCAGCGGCAGCGACAACCCACCCTTGGTGGTGGCGTCCGGCTCCGGTGTGCCCCCGGTGCCCCCCCGGGACCGCCTGCCCTCCTCCGGGGGGGACTCGCTGACGGGGGGCAGCACTTGCTCAAAGGAGACTGAGAGCGACTCATCCACCTCGGTGGAGTGCGGGGAACCCACCTCGGCCGGCAGCGATGGTGTGGTGATGGTGGGGGACACGTCGGGGACGTCATCCTTGAAGGGGCTGAGCGAGAGGCAGCCCGCGGAGCCGGAGCCGTCCTGCGGCGCTTTGCCCCCGCTCGGGGGCCATGGGTTCGGCTGCCGGTTGGTGCCGGTGCCCGGCTCCTCCGCGCCATCATCCACCGGTGACTGGTGGAAGGGAGTGTGCCCGGCGCTGGCCGGCCCCGAGCTGGCAGGGGACATCATCTCCAGGGTCTTCTCCTCGGAGCTGCCGCAGGCGTCCTCGCCGCCCTCGGGGCCGTGGTTGAGCATCCCGGTAGGTGTGAGGTCGAAGTTGATGCTGCGGTCGCTCTTGGGGGTCTTGGCCAGGGGTGATGGGGGGCAGACGGCTCGCAACGGGCTGTTCTCCGCATAGCGGAAGCGCTGGGGGCTGTCGGGGTCCTCCAGCCCGTTTTCCAAGCAGGACGAGTCCCCCCCCGGCCCCCTGCCTGCTCCGTTCTCCAGTGGCAGAGGCTCCAGCTCGCTCCCGGTGGGTTCCTCCTTCCTCCTCCTCCCGCCGGCCCCTGGTGAGGCCTCGGGCACCATGTCCTCAGGGGAGGAGGATTTGGAGCCATCCGATGTCCCCGGCTCCTTCCTGCTCCCTGTGTCCCTTTGCGGGGCTTTGGCCTTGGGCTTCTCAGGCTCCTTCTTGAGGGGGGGCTTCTTGATGCTCCCGGCCTTGGCCAAGGGTTTGCGGGGCTCCGGGACTGGTGTTTTCCGGGCTGGGGTCTTGGCAGGAGCCTTGGCCTCTGCCTTGGTCTCCTTTGCGTCCTTCCGCAGCGTCTCAGCCTTCACCTCCTTCTTCACCACCTTCACCTCCTTCTTGGCCTCCGCCTTCACCTCAGTCCCCTCATCCTTCTTCGGTGGCTTCTTCTCCTCTTTCCGGGGGACAGGCTCCTTCTTGGGCACCGCTTTCTCCTTGCTCAGCTTCAGCTTTGCATCCGCCTTCAGCTTCTCCACCGAAGAGTCCAGCTTGGCTCGAGCATCCTTGGCTTTCTCCTCTTCTGACCCTGCTCTGGCCATCTCCCCCAAGGATTTTGGCTTCTCCTTGGTCGCTGCCTTCACCTCCTTCTTCTCCACCTTTGGAGCCTTCTCCTTCGGCACCGGCACCCCAGCATCCACCAAGCTGAGCTTGGAAGCAGACTTGAGGCTCTCCTTGCTCTCTGCCCTCCTCTGCTTGAGCAGCTTCTCAGGTTGGGATGCTGCCGGCCCCTTCAGATCATTCTTGGTGACCACAGGGTGCTTGAGGAACTCCAAGTGCTTCACCTTCTCCAGCCCCTCCAGGATGCGGCCCTGGGGGGTGCAGCCGGGGAACAGGACACGGATGATCTTCTCGGAGGGGCTGACTGGGTGCCAGACGAGCAGGGCGCACACCGAGGTCAAGCACTGCAGGGGCAGGTCCTGCTCCTTGGGGTAGCTGTTACCCGACCATTGCTGCAGGAGAAACTCCAGCTCCTTGGTGCCCTTGACGGGGTTCAGGACGTACATGTCCAACCGGCCCACTCCCATCTTCTGGAAGAGCACGGTGGGCTCCGCGCGGGGCCCGCTGTCCCGCGCCAGCAGGTTCGGGCGGATGCCCAACTTCTCCAGGTAGTGCAGGGTCAGAGCAGCCTCGTCGCAGCTCTTCAGCACCCGGGAGTTGCCCTCGATGTCCTTCAGCTTCTCGGAGGCGTTGAGGAACACGACGCCCAGCTCCGGGGAGATGAGGTTCTTTGCCCAGTCCCCGTTGCCCTGCGAGCCCTGGGATGGATCCTCCTCCAGCTCGGCCAGTTTCCTCTGCAGGAGGCTGTTGACACCGGGCAGGCTGTCGGTGCCCGCGTGTGTCACCAGGATGGAATCGATGCGATCCAGGTGCCGCACCAGCTTCCAAAAGGATGACTTGGGGTTGGAGCCTCCATTGACCAGAACGTTGAAGCCGTTGACAGCAAAGAAAGCAGAGTCCCCTCTCCCGCCCGGGAAGATATAGCAGCAGGGCTTGGAGAGCTTGAGGAAACCCACCATGGTGGGGGGCTCCAGGAGGTCAAAGGGGGACTGGGGCTCCAGCGACTCCGAGAGGTATTCCATGAACTCCTCCAGCCCCTCCATCTCCGGCAGGATGCAGCCCGGGTTGTAACGCAGCTCGATGAAGTCCTGGAGGTTGTGATGGTCCAAGCCCGAGTCCTTCCACTCCCCAAAGTCGGGGCAGCTGATGGTCAACCTGGCCTTGGCCGAGGGGTCTGCGGAGCTCAGGATCTCCCCGACCTGTGAGGAGACAGCATCAGGAGGGACGTGGCACCCAGGGGTGCCCTGCCTCAGCCCCCCTCCCTTGGCAAGCACAGGGCACCCACAGACCCAATTCACACCCACCCCAAAGGGCAGGATGTGGCCAGGGCTGGGAGCAGGGAGGGGAACAGGCAGGTCCCTCCTGGGGGTGCCCAGCACCGCACCTCCTTGTCTGTGAAGATCTGGATGAAATCCCGCAGGGAGAAGCAGCCCGTCTGCAGCATCAGCTCCCCCGTGTCCTCCACGCAGGGCCCCGCGAACACCAGCAGCTTGTGCTGGGACACGTCCGTGATGAGGTTCCGCAGCTGAGGAGAGGACGGGGGGGACGTGAGGATGGAGGGGCCATGGGGATGGAGGGACATGGGGATGCCACCAGGCTCCATCCCATGGCACCCCCGTGCCAGCAGCTCTGAAGGGGCCACAGCCACATGTCCCGGCCCCCCCAGTCTCACCTCATCACACAGGGACTTGTCGGAGGGGTTGAGCAGCACCAGGGTCTCCAGCACATCCCCGCGGTGGTGGAGGGTCCGCTGACCTGCAGGGAGCCAGAGCTCACACCCACCCTCCCCGCAACCCTCATCCCGTGGGAATGGGATGGAGGGGGACACGCTGGCACCCACTGGAGACCCAACACCTCCCACGGCCCCCCCCACACTGCTGGGGGTGTGACAAAGGCGACATGGTGGGGAAAAGGCATTAGAGCAGCACCGATATCCCTGTCTCCACCTTCTCCTACTCCTTCTTCCCATGGGAATCACATCCTGCCCTGGACAGGGGGAAGGAAGCGGTTTCTCACATGAGGGGATCACGGGATTTGGCCATTGGGGGGTGGCACAAAGCAAAGCCTGTTTCTACAGAAGCCAGGGGGGGTTTCCCACACCCCATGAGTTAACCCTCACCCTGGGGGAGGGGTGTTGGGGTGTCTGTGCCCCCCCTTTTACCTTTCACGATGCTGGAGAACGTAGCCGAGTGCCGGGACACGAAGAGCTTCAGCTGCTCGTCCAGGTTGCAGGAGGAGAGGTCGATGTCCCAGGAGCGGATCCCTTTGGGGGGGGGGGGGGACAGGATGGGGCTCAGCTTCCTTAGCACCCAGCAGCACCCACACTGCAGCACCCACGTGGCACCGCTTTGTGCAAGCAGCAGCACGGTGGGGACTGTCCCCTCGCAGTGTCCCCCCTCCCCACGTCCCTAAGCCACCCTGGTGGCTTTTGGGGTGACCCCAACCCCAACCAGCCCCTGGCATGAGGGTGATGCACCCGGTGCTGAGCACCCTGTGCAGTGACTCAGGGCGGCTCCAGCTTTGCCAACCCAAATCCCAGCCCCGGGGCCACGCTTCCAAGTGGTATTTAAAGGAATTAACGGTGCCAGAGAAGTCTGTGCCCAATGTGGGTGTCCCAGAGCGGGGTCAGGAACCCCCAAAGCACCCACCAGCTCTTCGGGACCCCATAGTGGGGGTTTGGGGGTGTCCCCAACGGCTCCCAGCCACCGATGGCGCAAGGAACAAACCCTCAGGGGTTGCACAAGGTGCTGGGGCCGTTTCAGGGTGTCCCCTCCCCACTAGGACTTAGGGGACCTGCTCCATGGGGTGCTCCAATGCCATGGCCTGAGACATCCCCTCCACCCCCCCAAGCTCTAGGCACAGCCCAGGGAGTGGGAGATGGGAAAGGGGGGCGCTGAATGCAGACCCCCCCCGGTGAGCCCAGAACCCCCCAGCTGCACAGCGCAAGGTCCTGGGGGTAACAGAGCCCTAAAGGGGGGGGGGGGGGCAGGTCACAGGGACAGGGGGTGGGGGCAGCACTTGGGGGGCAGAGCCTGAGGGTCTGGGGAAGGAGAGGGGGCACATCCTGCGGGGTCTGGGAGGGCAGATGCTGAGGATTTGGGGGGTCAGATCCTGGGGGCTTGGGGGGGACAGATCCTGGGGGGTCTGGGGGAAGATGCTTAAGTCTGGGGGAGCAGATGCTGGGGGTCTTGGGGGGCAGATGCTGGGGGTCTGGGGGCAGATGCTGGGGTCTGGGGGCAGATGCTGGGGGTTCAGGGGCAGATGCTGGGGGGCTGAGGGCAGATGCTGGGGGTCTGGGGGCAGATGCTGGGGGTTCAGGCGGCAGATGCTGGGGGTCTGGGAGGGGCTAATGCTGGGGGCTTGGGGGGGGCAGATCCCGGGGGCTTGGGGGGGGCAGACGCTGGGAGTTCATGGGGGCAGATACTGGGGAGGGCGCAGAGCTCGAGGGGGGCTCCAAACCCTGTAGCCCCCGGGGGAGGAGGGGCCGGAGCGGGGCAGCGCCGGGGCGGGATGAGCGGAGGGGAGCGGGGGGGGGGGGGTGTGGTTCAAACCGCGGGTCCCTGCGGGCGGGCGGCCCGGGGCGGGGGTCGCGGAGCATCCCGGCCCGCGTGGCCGCGGTCTCCGCGGGCTCACCTCGCTCCAGCTGCTGCAGCGCGGCCGCCAGCAGCCCGGGCCGGTGGCAGCCGCCCCCCACGATGGCCAACAGCGAGTAACGGCGCGGGCCCGCCGCGGGGCCGGCAGCAGCGGCCGCAGCCGCCGGAGCCGCCGCCATCTTCGGCGCCCCCCGCCCGCCGCGCCGGGCCACACCCCCCGCTGCGTCACCGCCGACAAGCCCCGCCCACTGATGTCACCGCCAGCCAATCGGCTGTGGCGGTGGGGGAAACGGACTAGGGGGGAAGCGACGGGATGGGGCGGCCTTAAAGGGGCAATGGCGGGGTGGGGTCGTCGAGGGTGGGGTCCGGCCGCCGGTGCGGTGCGGTGCGGTGCGGTGCGGTGCGGTGCGGTGCGGTGCCATGCAATGCAATGCAATGCAATGCAATGCAATGCAATGCAATAGGTGCGCTGCGGTGCCGTGCAAGGGGTGCGCAGGCCAGCGCGGAGCTGGGGGCAGGCGATGCAGCGATGGGAAGCAGCGCGGGGATGGGGCTGTGCAGTGCGCTGCAGTGCTGGGGGGGACGCGATGCAGTGCTGGGAGGGGATGCGGTGCAGTGCTGGGATGGGGTTGCGTGGTGCAGCGCAGGGGCGAGGCTGCGCAGTGCAACGCTGGGCTGTGCAGTGAGCGCAGTGCGCTGTGGGACCGAGCGGCCGTGGGCTGTGCAGTGCGATGCAGCGCAGGGCCTGGGTGATGCTCGACCTCTCTTCCCAAAGGGCTTTTCTATCCAGCGGAGCAGCAGTAACCGGTGCTATGAGCACTAGACCGCCTGGGCCCACCCCGGGCACGGCCCCGTGCCCCTGCCACACACCCCACCGCGGCCTCCAGCGCCCCAAAGGGACCCACAGCCGGGTGGGACGCACCCCAGGTCCCCCGCCCAGAATCCCCCAAAGAGCAGGCAGGAGCCGTGAATCCAAGTCATTTAATGTGGCCCTGGGCACCCGCAGCACCCCAGGGGGGCACGGTGCTGTGCAGGCACATCCAAGCATCCAGCAGCATCCCAGCGGGTGGCAGCATCCCGGGTCCCTCAGGAGCACTTGAGGATGAAGAGGTTGCAGGCGGTGCCGCGGGGGCAGCTGCAGAGCTTCCCGATCCGGGCCCCCTTCCGCACCGCGCACGGCTCCCCGGGCTCGCACTGCGGGCGGCACCGTCAGCCCCGCGGCTGGACCCGCCACCGGCACCCAAAGGGTCCAGCCCCTGGGTTCAATCCCCACCGCCCCCCGGCCCGGCCATACCGAGGGCACCCAGCTCAGTCTCTTCTCCAGTGCCGGCAGCTCCCTGCTCCCCAGCTTCCCCAGCACCTCCTGCAGCGCCTCGACCTGCCGCACACAGCACAGAGTCACCCCAGGTCCCTTGGGATGCGCAGGGGCTCCAGACCCGTCTCACCCTGAGTTTCCAGATGCCGGATCCTCTCCCACCCACCAGCAGCACCATCCCCTCAGGGTGCACCCTGGGGTGCCGGCTCCGGACACCCTGTTCCTGGCTCAGGTCCATCCCCGCTGGAGGGATCAGGGGGTTTGGGTCGCTGGGATGGGTCCCACCACCCAGATGCAGCCTCACGACCCCTCCCTGGCACCCACCACCCCGCACAGCATCTCCTCTCATCACACCCGAGCCAGAGCAACTCATGCTGCAGGATGTCCCCGGGGGAGTCACTGTGAGGAACCTCCCGAGCACCCAGTGGTGGAAAACCAGTGGCAGGGTCTCAGCCTCCCCCTCCCCAGTGCCCTGGGACACCCCAGCACGGCCAGAACCAGCCTCCAAACCGGGGCAGCAGGAGCAGGAGCACCTCAAGGTGCCCCAGAGCCATGCAGGGGGCCTGGGGTCCCCGTCCCTGGCAGACAATGCTCCCCCTGCCCCTTACCAGCTCCGTCTCCTCCTGGTGCTGCCCGGGCAGGCTCTCAGCTGGCCCCAGCCCCAGCACTGGCTCCACAGTGCCCAGCAGGATGAGGCCGGGTCCAACCAGGCAGAGCATGTAGAGCCAAGCGCTTCCCATCCTCCCGGTGCTGGATGTCTCCCTGGATGCTCATGGATGCACCCGGCTCAAAGGGCTTTATACCCCCTCCCGCAGCACCCACCCCACAGCCCCCGGCGTGGGCAAACACCCACTGACGCAGGTGGGAAGCAGGCACCCAGCGGGGGGGTGTGTGTGTCCCCCAGACCGTGACGCTGTCATCAAGGGAATGGGGGGGACACATCGCCGGGAGCTGCATCCCCTGGGACACACGAGGCCCGAGCCAGCGGCCAGGACCGACGTCAGTGCCGCGTCCATGCGGAGCAGCCCGAGAGCCGGCGGGCACAGAGGAGCCCCCCAAGGCTGACCCCCCCCAGCCCCGAGTCCGCTGCTAATTCCCTGAGCAAACACGGCTGCAGCGGCTCATTCCAAGCGCCGGTGTTGGCACAGCGCAGGGTCCCCCGGGGCTGGCGCAGACAGGCCGGCACATGGTGACACAGACGGCGTCGTGCCACAGGAGGGAACAGAAGGGGTGCTGCAGCCCCCGGGCCAGGGCTCTGATGCAGGGGAAGGCGGCCCCCCCGTCCCTGTGAGGGGAGAGCAGAGGATGCTGCTCCTCCAGCACGGAGCGGGGCGCGGATCCAGCTGGATCACAGGTGGGGAAGGAGCAATGGGGTATCCCAGGCCCCCCTTCCCCATATCCCACAGCTACAAGTCCTCCAGCATCCCCACGGGGTGCCACAGCCCCTCATGGGCTTCCTTCGTGTCCCTCAGCATCCCTGCGGGGTCCCTTCAGCTCCCCATGGCCCTTCTCGGCCATGACCCCGCACGACCCCACGCCCCGCCCACAACCACACTGACCACGCCCACCTGTCAGCGCAGTGCCCTCTGGGTAATGTAGTCCCCGCCGCCTCTGCCGCCCCCTCCTGGTTCCGCGGGGCGGGAGCGCGGCCGCCACCGGTGCAGCGGGACGCGGGAGTGCGGGGCAGGGACACCTTCCGCTGGAGCAGGTTGCTCCAAGCCCCTGTGTCCAACCTGGCCTTGAACACTGCCAGGGATGGGGCAGCCACAGCTTCTCTGGGCACCCTGTGCCAGCGCCTCAGCACCCTCACAGGGAAGAGCTTCTGCCTCAGAGCTCATCTCAATCTCCCCTCTGGCAGGTTAAAGCCATTCCCCTTGGCCTGTCCCTACAGGCCCTTGTCCAAAGCCCCTCTCCAGGTTTCCTGTAGCCCCTTTAGGCACTGGAGCTGCTCTAAGGTCTCCCCTTCAGGAGCCTTCTCTTCTCCAGGCTGCCCCAGCCCAGCTCTCTCAGCCTGGCTCCAGAGCAGAGCTGCTCCAGCCCTCGCAGCAGCTCCGGGGCCTCCTCTGGACTCGCTCCAGCAGCTCCATGTCCCTCTTGGGGACACAGGACTGAAGGGGGGGGGGTGTCTCCCCAGAGCATTTCCCTCCCTTACTCCCCAAAACTGTTTCCAGGTGAAGCTGAGTGAACGGATCATCTCTTTCCTTTGCTGCCCTACAAGGACTCTAGAAACAAGAGAGGAGCAGCCGAAACCGAGTTTATTGTTATTGCAAAATGGAATGTTTCAACTACCAGAAACCTGAGGGGATGTTTGACCAAGAACACGTTTATTACAAAAAAAAGAGAGAATAAAACCAAACTGACGCAGAGTTGACATTTGGCTACGAGGCGGCAGCAGCCTCCTGCTGTCCTTCCAAAGTCAAGGGGCATAAAAGTCACCACTTGTTGTCATCTGGCATTAAAGAAAAATAGAGGTTGAGCTCTGTAGGGGGAGACGGGGGCTCTCAGTAGCGGCGGGTGAAGCGCGGCTCCGGGGGCCGGGGCGGTCGCTCCTGTCCTGCAAACACTCCCTGGATCCCGGTGCTGGGCAGCACTTGGCTCTGGTTCCCGAGCTGCGTGAAGCCTCCGCGCCTGCAAGCAAGAGCAAATCCCTCCCTGAGAAGAGCCCGGGAATGGGCAGAGGGCTCCGAGCAAAGAGGTGGCTTTGGGTGAGTTTGCTACTTGCCAATCCATAGTTAAGGAGAAGGCGCAAAGTGTTTGGCATGATTGAGACAGGGATTTCTTCTGTTAGACAGGGCAACTATTGGCACGACATGAGCAGCACACTCTGACAAAGCTCCTTACCCTGACAGCCCTCCTCGATTCACCACATGGCCTGGTCCTGACTGACCAGGCATGCTTCTATCACCACCTAATTTAAAATAAAATAAAAGGGAAGAAAAAGGGGGGGGGGAAAGGAAAAAAAAACAAAAAAAAAGAAAAAAAGAGACAGACTTTTGTGTTTTCCTAAGAAAAAGCCACCTCCTTTCCCAGAATTTCATTTGCTTTCTTGGCAATGCTGCTAAAGCTGCAGAGGAATTGGAACTGCTGCTGGAAGTGGAGCAGCAGGAAGAGGGGAAACCACACTGGAAGCAGCAAGTGTACCTTGCTCACGATCCCGTCCCATCACTCCTCCAGCCACACTGCCCTGCCATGAACGATCTCGGTGCCCCTCTAACCTTGGGCCATCCTCTCCCCAGCCAGGGCCAGCTCTTCAAAACATAAAAGAACATCTTCTAGTGGGTCCCTTCTCCGTTGAGCAGCACGGGGGGAAGCCAAACCCTGCACCCATCCGGAGCTACTCCATGGTTAACCAAGACCCAATGGTTGCAGTAACAACTGGGCAAAGAGAAGCTGCTGAACAGTGTCCTCCACACCACAAAGCTCCTCTTTGTCTGCTCCACAGGGACAGCGTTAGCAGCACAACGGATTGAAGGACTTAAACATGGAATAACTCATTGAGTGGCTGGTGGATTTAGGCCATTCCTGGTGGGTGGGTTGAGGGAGAACTGCACATGATGTATCTGGACTGTGCCCAGCTTGACTGGTTGCTTTAAAGAGAAACCACCAGACGGGGCTCAGTTCTCCACCCCCAACACTGTGGAGATTCTGACTCCAGTTTCTTTAAGCCCTGAGCCCTAACCCCAGCTGAGACTGTGGGAGGTGGAAGTGGAGCATCCAGGATGGGGCTGAACCTCAGCTGCAGAAGAGAAAGTTATTCATGAGAGACCCAGTCACGAGCTGAGCTAAACTGGGCAGTGCCTCTCTCCTCACTCCAACACTCTCCTGACACGTGGGAACGTGCTTCTATCTGGAGACAGGATTCACACTTGTCACCCTTCAAAGGTTCACCAAGAGCTTCAATGTGAAGAACCAAGGAATCAGTCCCCTGGTTCCACGGGCACTAACCGGGTCGGAGGGGGGATCCCTCTCCCTTCATTCATCCTCCGGTCGGAGCCGTAGCCACCCCAGCTATCCCGGGAATGCCGCTCAGGGCCTCCGTGCCGCTCCTCCGGGTAGTGCTGGAAGGCAAATGGCACGGAGTTATGTTCAGCATTGACACAGGTTTTCTTTCAAGAGAGCAAAACACCAGCTCCTCCCAGTTTGCCTTTCTATAAGGTGACAGCAAGAGCAGGAGCTGCCTCTGGTTTTACTCCTCCCATGGCTCGCTCTAGGTGTTTGCTTCCCAGCACCTTCCCAGTGGTGGGAGAAGGTTTTTTGTTGGGGAGGGTGGTTTTGTTTTCTAGGGCAGCTTTAAGGCTTCATTCTAACTCCAGATCTTTCATGTTTACATAGAATACCTGCTTACTTTCTGAAATGAAAGGTTTTGTGCACCACCGGGGAACTGGTTTTCACACAGTCACCTCCCTCATGCCATCAGGACACCAGTTATTTCCCAGATACACCCATCAGAGAAGGGACCCCTCTGATGGGTGAAGTAGGCAGCATGTGCACTGTGTTCTTTCCACTTCAGGGTTGGCTTATCTGGCTTTTAAGTGCAGTGGGTATTGGTATCACCCACCTGCCCATCGCGATCCGGTATTCCTCTCGAACCGTCTCTTCTGGAACAGAAAGAGAAGTTTTGGATGAATCCACACAGTACTCCTAATTCCAATGTCTGTATGAAATAGGGCAGGAAAGTTTCTCTTCATTAGGCTGTAAAGCTGAATGCCAACGTGTGGTTAGTGATAAGATATTCAAATGAGTTCGTGTTCCACAGTGCACAAAGAGCTCAAAGTGGCACCTATCACTGTAATACGGGCATGTGAAGCATCACTGAGGCATGGGCAGGCCCTTGATGCTACCAAGGGAGAAGACTGGGTGACCCTTCCACTATGAGAAACGAGCCTCAAGCAAAAGCAAAGCAGGACAGAAGTCTCAATAGGACAATGCAGAACTGTGGAACTAAACATCTGCACTAGCTGGGCTGCAATGATGAAAGCAGGGAAGGCTTTAAAGGAAACGGTTCAAGTTTAGCCTAATGAACAGGGATTTGTAAACCAGGTTTCCATCCATCTCCAGAGCAGCTCTGGGATCTCCCTTGGCATGATGGCAGACTATGTTAGGATTTGGCTTATAATCTTTATGTAGTCTCTTCCCAGCATGTCCAAACCCAATGGAAACACAGGACTGCAAGCACGGATGAAATTAAACACAAGAAATGACCACGGGTGGTTTTCTTTCGCTCTTCTCTTTTGGCACCCTGCTACAAAGAGACACCCGTTTCCATCAAGATATAGGGGGAAAAAAAGACATCTCCTTGCCAACCTGTCCAAACAATGATCCTGGTACCGGCCACGATCCCTGTGGTCAAAGTCGTGGAAGCGATCCTGGCGGCTGAATTCAGAATGGTACCGATCGTCCAGCGCCATCCGCTTCGCCTCGGACCAGTACGGGTCATCCCGCCTGCAAAGGAGGTCGGTCACCATCAGTAGTGATCCCAAACCCACCTTCCTTCCCTGATCCCTTGAGAGCAAACCTCATCCAATGCAATTATCCAAACCACTGGTTTGGATTTATAACTAAAAACTCCTGTGTGCTTCAGTTTCATTGCACTCCAGAGGAGGTGAGGTCTATAAAGCTTGATCTCAGCATGTGCTGATGCAAGAAGAGAATGAGTATCTGATCAAGCAACCCCGCTTCAGAACCAACAAGTGCTTCTGGTCACTCCTCTTTGGGATGTAGGAGTTTTAAACCTGCTGTAATAAAACACTGCTCACAGAGAAGAGGGTGAACATTTGGTCTCCCTCCAGCTCAAAGTGTTCAAAGCAACATGGAAATAGTCTTTCAGTTGTGAACTCCCACAACTGCTTCAGCAAGAGTACTCCCAATTTACAAAGCCTTTACAACGCTCTGTAACTGGAGTTTGGGATCCCATCATGGTTATCATTACCTGCCATCGGGATCATAAGGCCTCCGCATGGCAGATCTCCGCTCCTGTTCATAGCGGAGCTGCTCCTGCTGACGCCGCAGCTCTTCCCGCTCCCGCTGGATCCGCTCCTGCTCTCGCCTCCTCTCCTGCTCTATGTGCATTCTTTCCCTCTCCAACCTCTCCCTCTCCAGGCGCTCTCTGTCAAGCCGCTGCCTCTGGAATTCCAGCCGCTCCCGCTCCCTCTGCAGCCGCTGCCTCTCATCCCGCTCGTGAATAGCCTGAAGCCGCTGCTCCCGATCCCGCCGCTCTCGCTCTCTGAGGGAAAGAGAAACACTTTGGTGTCAATCCAGGAGCTTCAGCCTAAGCTTTATCTTCACGACTTCTTTGTTATGGTGGGGTTTCTTGTTTCTGTTCTTCCCACTACCTGCTTAAATGGGAATGATCTCATCTAAATCGCAGCTATTTAGTTTAGGGAGGGGGAAGGAAGAAAGATCCAGGTGAAAAGCAAGGATAAGCTTTCTGTGTGAGCTCTGAAAAAGCTTTCACAGAGCACAGCATGTCCTAAGACAGAAGTCTGACAAACAGAAAGCATTTACAAACTTTCACAGAAAAAAAATCCAGCATGGAAATGCAAATGGAGTGGACCTGGAAGCACCTACAAAGGTTACTGCTTGACAAGAGCCTCCTGAAAAGTGCAGGCTTAGAGAAGAGAGATTTTAGTGGTAAAAAGCTTCATCATTTGGCCTTATGTCTGTTCTATCAAGAGATTAGCACCAAATCCACGTGAGATCCTAATGCTGGAAGGCCCATGGCCTGTTCCAAACACAGAGGAGGGAAGGAAACCCAAATGCTGTCCAAAGGGGAGGGGAATGTGGGAGAACTCACCGGCGCCTTTCGGTCTCCCGGATCTCCCGCTCCCGCTGTCGCTGCCGTTCCCGCTCTCGCTGCTCTTTGATTTTATCAAAGGATAAAATATCTTGTTTTTCCTTGCTCTCAGATTTGCGATCCTGGCTCTTTGTACTCTGGGTTCAAGCAAAACAATGCAGGAGCTCAACACGGTGCATGTTTCAGCTGAAATCCCCAGGTAAAAGGCCTACCTTGTGCCAACCTGAGCAAAACAGACATTCCACCTTCCCAGAGATGTTGGAATTCCATGGGAAAGCCAGGCAGGGGAAAGCACCCTGCCTGTGGCTACAAGTTTCAAGGGTTTCTGTATATATAAATACTTGGGGCACATGATGTGACTTGTGCCGGTGGCAAACGATACGTGGCTTTAAAGGTCACCGGTCACCACACTCCGTGCTTGGGGAAACACATCATCTTAATGTCATTTTCACACTGCAACTCTGTGCCTTCGACTGGGACAGCAGTGACAAAAGCTATGAGGAAGGTGAAGCACCAGCATTTACCTCTGCAGCATCAAGAACACCCTAATGCTTTCTAAAAGTGAGAAAAGAACTGTTCCCAACAGGCAAAACCCCCTTCAACTACGGGCATTAAAAGCTGCTTGTCACTTATTTTGGCACAAAGGTTTATTTTGACATAAAGGTTTTCTTCTCTCCTTACCCTCTCTTTTGACGTGGAAGTTTTCACACTAATAACTGGTTCTCCCTTTGATTTATCCATCACCACCGTCCTCTCGGTTCCTCGACTCGCTAGAAAACAAAATCCATCCAGGAATAAATAATGTGCAAGACATTCAATAGTTCTTGGGAGATTTCAAACCATTGGGATACTAAAGCAGGAAAAAGTGATTTTATTGAGGTTTGTTGAAGTTTTACTGGATTTTTCCATTCTTATGGAAGAATCTATTGAGGATTTCAATAGCTTACCAAGCTTTGGCCAAGCTGTGGATGGGGCAGGGAAGCTCTCACAAAATTGCCACAGTTAAAGGCTCACAGAACCACAGTGTCAGGCCTAAACCCAGTGAGAGTTCCTAAAATTCACCATTTACCATTTTCTTGGAAGTCCAGGGATTGGGAAAACTTGGTTGCCTGAAAACAGGCATTCTAAGTCAGGAAAAAGGGGTTTCAATGGATCTTCTGGTGGTGTTTTTTGTTCACCAGCAAAACCTCAGTGTTACTAAGGACACTTTGGGGTCTCTTCCTGAGTTATGGTTCACATCTACTAAGAACACTGAGCTCTGAGAAGCTCAAGTCTTCTGCTGAGCCATGATTCTCTATGTTTTTAAAACCAGTCTCCTTGAAAGCATTTCTGAAATTCCATAGTCAGGAATTACCTGACTTGCTTGCCCTGGATCTATCAGAGGATCCAGCCTTTTGGTCATCTTTCTCTTTTCCTTCTTTTTCGTCTTTTCCATCTTTTTCTGCTTTCTTAGCCTCATCCTTTTTGTCAGGCTTCTCCTCCTTCTTAACACCAACAGACCTAGAGGGAAACTTTGCTTTAGTAGAGAACCTAACAAGAAGTGCTATATGGCCATTCTGACCAAGCCAACCATGTAACCCCCAACCAAAAAACCTCAACGCAATAAATACTCTCCAAAAACCCGCCCCCAAACCCTTCCATTTGCTGTGCTGAAGCCAACTTGTACTTCAGGGTTTATCTTGGAACAGGTTCACTAGGTATCTCTTGATACAACTGACAGGATTTGATACTAAACCCTGAAAAAGCTCCAGATGTCTGAACATAGAACAAATTAAGATGAACTCGCTGCTGTAGAACACCAATTTCATCTTTCCCAGCATCACTCCTACTTCAGATGCAGCGTGAAGCAACACACTGAGATTTATTAGTTACTGTTCACTTTGCTCACACGGCTGCAGTTCAAGTGAGTGGTCTTTAAACATCAAAAAAATACCCAAAACCACTTTACTTCTCAGACTTGGGCTCTGCAGGATGGTGCCTGTCTTTTTCCTTCCTTGTTTCCCCTTCCTTTTTGTCTGAAGGTTTTTTCCCAGCCGGTTCGTTTTTTGCCTGGAATTTGAAGCAGAAATATTTGTCTTGTAAGAGATTAAGCCCTGAAACTTGCCCCTGTTTGTTTTCACTGCAGTGTCATGGAATAGCCACCTCTTACCTTTTCCACTGAAATCATTTTGCCATGCAGCTCTGTCCTGTGGAGGTGATTAATGCATTTGGTGGCTTCCTCTGATGTTGACATGGTGACAAAGCCGTAGCAGCGGGAGCCGGGGCTGCGAGCGTTGGTCACCACTTTGGCACCAACCACCTTTGGGGGAAAAAAACATCATTCTGTGGTTGCAGATCTGTTGCCAGATAAATTCTCATCATCATTTCATAGAATCATGCAATGCTTTGGGTTGCAAAGGGCCTTAAAGCTCCTCCAGTTCCAACCCCCTGCCACGGGAACTGTTTCATTCCCTTCAAATGGAACAGGTTAAACCAGCATTAACTGGACACCAAAAGGTGTAATTAAGCTTCAGCACACTTGATGACAACCCACCAGTCTCTCCTGGCAAGAGACTCCCCATTTTTCCAGGTCTCTGCATAGAGATTCTCCAAAACCTGACTTTCAGACACAGAGTTTCAAAAGAACACAAGGAATTTCAGTGCTTACCCTCCCCAGTTATTCATGAGGAAAAAGAAGAGCTAAATTTAAGGTCATCCTTTGAAATAGCTACAAAGGTTTGTGAATGTACGGATCTGCCCCGTACCTTTCCATACTTGCTGAACAGATTCTTCAAGTCTGTAGCTCTAGTAGAGGATGAAAGGCCACTAACCCACAAGTTTCTGCCAGAACCACTGCCCCCACGGCCTAAGGTACAAAAAAGCCAAACAGAAAACACCATGAAGCACAAGAACACAACAGGGAAAAGGTAATGACCTGAAAAAAAACCCCACTTTTTTTTCCTTCATAGAATCATAGAATGGTTTGGGTTGGAAAGGACCTTAAGATCAGCCAGTTCCAACCTCCTGCCATAGGCAGGGATGCCTCACACTAGACCATATTGCTCAAGGCTCTGTCCAACCTGCCCTTGAACACTGCCAGGGATGAAGCATTTACCACTTCTCTGGGCAACCTCTGGCAGAGCCTCACCTCCCTCACAGGGAAGAACTTCTTCCTTATATCTATCCTGAACTTCCCCTGTTTCAGTTTGAACCCATCGCCCCTTGTCCTGTCGCTACAGTCCCTGACGAAGAATCCCTCTCCGGCACTCATATATATCTTCAAGTGCCATTTTATTTCTACCTTTCCCAATCAATCTTAACATCAATACACACATTGCAGCCTGCAAAAATGAACTTCCAAACTCCAAACTTGGTTAGATTTGAGCTTAGAACATTTTTTTCCCCCTCGAGTAATTTGTGTATTTAATAAAACAAAGCAAACCCCCCCCAAAAACCTACCCTTCTCATCCTTTGAGATCATCTTTGTATCTCTGTCCTCCTCACCGGGGCTAAAGACAAAACACCACGTTATTCAAATACCCATATGCACAAAGACCATTAATTCTAGATTGTGCACTAAAAATTGGATACCTACCAGTAAATTAGCTCTGAAATAAACACTATCTGTGCAAATTTATGGAAGATTGACAGGAAATATGGGATTCATATCCTCAACCGGACAATTCTGGTTTGCAGTTGACAGAAATAAAGAGTAATTTAAGAAAACAACCTCTGAAGGTTGAGGAAGGAAAAGAAATCAAACCCTCTTTGCGTTTAAAAACCAACAACATAAAAAATCTGCCCACGGAGAAATAAAACAGACTCTTTAGGAATAGGCTACAATTTCATCAGTCTCGGTGGCCAATTGAAGGAAACAGCTTTATGCGCGTCACGTACCGAGCCATGACAAAAAGATCTGGTCTAGAACGGAGAAAAAACAAACCTCTTTTTCTGATCACCGCCCTCACTGGCTGAGGACTCTTTAGTAGCAGGGGGTTCCTCTGAATTAGCTTTGTCTTCTGCTTTCTTGGCATCTTCTTTGCTATCTTTGGCTTCGGGACCTGCGCCTTTGGCCGCCGGTTCCCCACTAGAGGCTTCCAGGCCTGGGGAGCGTTTGCTACTCTGATCGCTCAGGCTCTCTACTACTAAAGAGTCAGAGTCCGGCTTCGCTTCCTCTATTGTCTGTTCACTTGTCTCCCCTTTTGCTACAACTAAACGCTTTGCTTCCTTCCTTGCCATAGCTTGGGCCGCTTTGCTGTCCAAATCTAAAGCATCTTCCTCCACCTGAGCGCCACCAAGAGCGTCCTCTTCCTCTGCCAGCCTCTTGCCTGGCACCACGTTACTGGCTTCCTGTGCATGCGGCCGCTCCGCTTCGGAAGTTTCTTCGTTAAGTAGCTCAGATTTACAAGTTTCCCCCAAAATGTCGAGTATTTTCTCATTTTCTACGGATTTAACAGGAATAGAATGGCACAAGATTTAATCACCAGGGAAATACAGCAATCACAAACGTGGAACTGGCATGGCATGGCTGCCACACTAACACCAAGAGAACTTCTAAGCTACACAGAGATTGGAAAACCCTAGTGTACACAGTGTTACAAGCTACCCTAGCTGCTGTCTGACACGCTACCCAATCAGCCCTACAGTGTTAACAGGGAAGAAAAATGCCCCCAACAGATTTAACAACAACCTTCTGGCTCATCCTTGATATTCTTCATGCAATCGTTCAGCTCTGTTTCTTCTCTAGTTAGCTTCCAGAGTCCCAGATGTTTAACTGAACGTATCAAGGCATCGAGAGTTCAATTCCCATATTTCTGTGAAGTTCTTTTAGCAGACAGTCCAACATGAGAACTGGGCATCTTCTGACGGTGCACGAGTGTGTTTGCAGTCCAGAAAGCGACTCGGATCCGTAGGAAATTCCTGTGATGACAGAGTGTTCCTTCTTCTGAAGTCCAGTCACTCATTAATTGCAGTTCTGTACCAAAGCTTTGCATTACCTACGCTCCTGTCTTGATATTCACAGCACTAGAGCACAGTGTGATATCACAAGATCTGTTTGCAGAACCTTTACATCTTTAAGGCTCATTCCTTAACTCCACTCCAGGTACCAGCTCTCTGGAACCTCTGCATCATGTTAAAGACATGTTTGCCCAAGGTGGTTATACACAGATCTGGTGATATGACTGGGTTTCCAATCTCCATGACCCTGCATGTCCTGGACTGTCCACCATAACAATGTACACTACAGTAATGCATTAAAATAACCAGGGACACAAAAAGAATTCAATGAAGAATGAAACTGTTGCAATGCCCCCAGGACCTTTTTTTTTTTGGCTTTTAAACAGAAAACCCCAAGAAACTACCAAAAAAACCCCACCCCAAAAAACAGTACCTGGCTCCAAAGGTAATTCTTCAAGTTCCTGCAGTGAAAAAGAGTAAAAAAGGGAGAACTGTCACTACTTTGTAAGAAGGCAACATGTTGTTCTGAACGACACCTCCCAATCCCCTCAAGAGAGGAGAGAATTTAGGGGAAGAGTTACTATAATTCAGCCTATTTCGGCTTGGAAAACACTGAATTTTAACTGATTTTCTCCCAAGAAGGTTTAACATTACTTTTTAATGTCTTAAAGTTTTACAAAACATGTAAAAACTTTCACTATTGAACACATGCTGCACGTTCCCATGGGGAAGAGACCAACAACTGTCAGCAGCACGGAGCAAAGCTCATCTCTGTGTTGCCCTTCCCTTGAGTCTATAGTAAGAAGTCCGCTCTCTGAAAACAGCACCCACAAAAACACCAGCTCCACCTGGAGCTATAATTCCTTAACCCACCATGAGTGAGCTGGAAACCAATCCAGTGTTTCAGGAACAGTCTGGTTTCAGCTTTCATGGGGTATGTACACTTGTGATGGAAGTTAAATAGAGTGTTAAGGCACTGAGGTGGTTTATACAACAGGTAAAAAGAATCCAATCTACTTCCCAATCTCAGTATGGAATATACATCACATAGGTATGACCTGACAGATATGCTCCCACTGTGTACTGCCTGCACATGCACTGTTTCAGCAAGTTTTAATAATATATTTAATAGCTATAATAATATATTTAATATATAAGGCATATGTTAGGCCTTTTTCGTTTGTAAAGAAAAATTGGGTTGTCATTTACCTTTATTACGGTTAAACCAGCTGAAGCAGCATCTGAACTGGTTCCAACATCTTCAGCCTCTGCCTATGAAAGGAAACAGAAGATAGTTCGTTATCTATTTAAAAAAAAAATAGTATTGTGAATGAAACCTGAACGAGAAAGCAAAGATTTGATTTTCACTGGCAAGTGACATCAAGCAAATATATTGTGTCCAAAACAACCAGGAAGGGTAAAAACCGACCCTCAGGCCTCTTCCCAATCCCCAGCGACTGCATAAGCTTTCTCATTACCTCTCACATGATGGGCAGCTCACCAAAATCTTTTAAGGATGGGCATTCCAACAGCAAACTCTTGTCTTTATCTCTTATTTAGAGCAACAATATAGAGCCAAAAAGTCTACGGGACCTGGTAACTGTTTAGTGGTAAAAGATGGCAGGAGCTGACCTGGACTTGGTAGTTCAGTCACTGAAAAGAAATACTTTCTGGGTATTTCTAGTTGCTTGTGTGGGGCAGGAGCTGCTTGAGGATAGGATTAAGCTTATTTCTGCAACGTTCAGATTTGGGGAGGGAACCACCCACATTAGGATCTTGGAGTCCAGACCAATGACACAATGTGCACACACAAGCAAGAGCCACACTTCCCGATGAGATGGGGCAGAAATAACCTTCTTCAAATGCTTTGAGGTACATTTCAGAAGATAAACACTTGACTTTAAGGGGTGGGGGGGAAATTATCTTCTAGCCCAGACGGACAATGTCATATAAGCAGTGCAACAGGCAGATGAACATAGAAAGCCAACATAAAAATACTTTCAAGAAGTGAGTAACTGCGAGACCCTCTCTTAAGAGAAAGATAATCTGGAATATAGTTCCCAGAATGTTGCTGCTCAGCTGAGATGAAGTAAAGCTGCAGCATTTGCAGGCCTCACATGTCCTCCTAAGTGAAGATATAAAGAGGGGAATGTGAACAGAAGGTGAAGCAGAGAGTTCAAAGCATGATTCACATGAACGCTGTCTGGCTTGCCAGTCACTCGTAGCCCCGTGTCTACAAGCATTTGAAAGTCTATTTCCACAGATATGTAAAAGCAAAAGCAACGCCCATGAGACCTGGTAGAACCCCAAACTGTTGCAAATACTCTTTAGCTACTGGTTTGCTACTGAAAAATAAAGGGAAAAAAGAATCTGATTCCACACACAGAAGAGATGCATACCATCGCTACTGGTATTTCTCTTGATTCTTCTTTAATGTCTGAAAATTGTGGGGATGCCTCCAAGTTACCTAGAGCATATTCTGCAGGCTGATCTGGAAGTTCTTTCACTTCTGCATCAGCATTTTCTTTACTATCAGACAGTGAGTCAAGAATATTATCAGCACTGTAATCCTCTCCGCAATCTACCGCATTGCCATTATCTATTTCAGCTTCATCTAACACACTAATATCCATCATGTCAATATCCTGCAAGTTATCCAAACTTGCTTCAATATCCTCCTGTGGAAAGAAAAAAAGTATATATAATAGTCATGGTAACTTGGGAGCAACACTATCACTACTTCCCATCAAACCCAGCCTCACATACCTGTCCATCTCCCGAGTCCTCTTCCAGGCCATTATCTTCTACTCCCTCGTCATCTGGTCTACGTCCTAACAACATTATGGTCATTAGAATGAGAAACAGATCACAACATGTCCCCTTCAAGCTTCGTTTTGCCATCAGATTCACATGCCATTCAGGTTAGTTATCTGCTTTTTCCTGATTTGCCACAACCGAGTGTCCATCCCAGCTCAGTGACTGACAAAGAGCTACAGCCCAAGGTCTGCCACAAGTTCAAGCACCGCTGCGCTCCCCAGCTGAGACTATTGCAGTAATTATTAGCTCAACCTTTCCTTTCTTTACAGGCATTTATTGGAAAGAAGAGAAAAGCAACCAAACACACCCCCCCCATCTGTAAGCATTTTTGCAGTGTTCCCTTCACCAGCTGCACGTCTAATGTCAGATCTGATGTTACTGCCAACAGGACGCTGGCTTCAGTGCCCAACAAGAACTCTTCAAGCTCAGAGCTTGTGTCAGCTTTTAGGAATGTGATTTTTCATCACCAAACTACAAGCACATTACAAGAAAAAAGGGAAAGGGGTTCTAGAGCTGAGAGGAACATCTTGGCTATCTCCATCCAGACACTAAACATCCCATGACATCTGTGAGGAGGCTTGAAAACGAATGTGGCTCCCAAAGACCTCTCTGCTTTTACCCACGTGTGACTTTTCCCAGTTAAGGTTTCACATTTGAGCTCGCAAGCAAACGTGAGATCATCCCAATGACAAGAATCTGGGTCAAACAAATTAGTCAGCAAAACACCAGAGCTTCAGCTCACGGATTTACATATTAAAGAAGTCAAAAGTAACGATTCAAATCCTTCACCTCAACTGGTCAATCTGCTCAGCCCTGATAGAAACCTTTCACCGTTCTTTCATTACAAAATAAGCTCAAACTATGCTCATTTTAGAAAAACAACTTTTAAAATAAGGATTAAGTCAGACTATGTCTCACCATGAGACAAAATCTGCAAGTAGAAAGCCTTAAAACAGATCCAATTTCTGAAATTGATTAAAAACTGGCCTTCTGGGGAGAAAAATGAGGCTATTTGCTATGAAGAATAAGCAGAACACACCACAGAGGTTATTATGAATTTGCTAGAAACTCTGCATTTCTACCCCCAAAAAACCCCTTTATATTTACCAAAAGTAAAGGTAGTCATGCAAAAAAAATAAAGATTCATATATTTTAAAAGAGCTGACACTGCTTCAAGTATTATTTAGTAATTCCTGCTATAAATTTTAGGGAACTCCGAGGACAAACCAACAGATCCTTCTAGTGGCCCAATTCCTGCCTTATTAAATCACATGAAGTTCTGTCAATAAAGGACCAGTTTAACCCCATAGCACTCATCCCTAGAAACCTAAGCACAATGGGGGGGGAGACTATCAGCAATGTATGGTATTAAAGGAGCAGAAGATTGAACTGTGCTTACTAACCAGTTTTTACCCAATTCTGGCTCTCGCAAGTAATCATAGAACGGTTTGGGTTAGAAAGGACCTTAAATGCAATGTTAGGTATAGCTTTGAGACTGCAAAGCAGCCAGCACCAGTGCCAAAATTAAACCAAGCCCTTTTCCAAAGGGAAAAAGCAGACTTCAGAACAAAAGCCCAGCAAAGTTCCATTCCATGCGTAAAAGTTCCTAGGAAAACTCAAGGGGCACGGGATAGAAGATCCTCTCTAACTGCCTTATACCTTTGCTGCTTCTTTTTGGAGTTTTCTTCATGACATTTTCTGAAACCACTGGAATTTCATCAGGATTCCCCCCTTCCTCCTCAATAGCCTATGAAGTGGAAAAGATAAAATCAAACATCAAGACAGACATACAAATCCCATTTGTGCATTTCTGTCGAGTTGAAGAGCAGAAACCCCCCAAACTAACAATCTAGTGCTTCCAGTTAGCCAAGGAGCAACTTGGATACACAACCCAAAGCCCACCAGTGCAAAGCAATGAGCACAGAGGAAACCGTGAAGGTGTTGGTGGAAAGTTTCTGGAGAGCAGCATGACCTAGAGGCAGAAAAAGTCCATCCCACAGGTTTACAACAGCGCAACCCGCGGCGTTGCGACAGCGTGAGAACCTCGGCTCTGGGAGACACAAGCGCCAGTTCAACGGAGGTGACCTGCACGCTGCTAACGTGCCAAACGCTCTGAGGAGAGGACAAGGGACGAGCTGGAAAGAATCAGCACGGAGCAGGAAGCCTGGGAGGCAGTGACCAGGACTGTAAATCCATGCTCAGCGCCAGGCAGGAGGGAAGAACACCAGGAAGGAGGTGAGGGGCTCGCTGCATGGACAGGAACGACACCCCCCCCCAAGATAGACACATAAACTCCCCCCGCAGACACCGCACCGCTACCTCAGGACACCCGCCATCCCGGGGGCAAACCCGGGACGTCCAAGCCCCGCTCGTCACGGACCGGGGGGGGGCTTCACTGACCCTCCCCGTCCCCGCTGCCCCCCTCAGCCCGGTCCCCCCCTCTCCACAGACGTTTGGCGCCATTTTCCTCAGAGCACCGGGCGGGCCCCCGCAGCCCCCCGCTCACCCTCCGCAGCCGCTCCATGAGGACGCTCTTGTTGCCGCCGCTGTCCAAACTGCGCCGCTTGAGCTCGGCGCGCAGGTCGATCACCCGCAGCTCGCTCAGCCGCCGGCGGGTTTCAGGCTCCGAACCGGAGAGCCCAGCCGCACACAGAGAGGCGGGTTCTCCCGGCCCGGCCGCTAGCTGACTGTCCGCCATGGGGCCGTTTTTTCGGCTCGCACCGCCCGTGAACACAACGGAGGAGCCGCCGCGGCGGCACAAAATGGCGGCAAAAGCGGCAGGCGCTGAGGTAAAAGACGGAGGGGAGGGAGGAGCGGCGGCGCGCATGCGCGCTCCACCCCGCGACCGCCTCCCCGCGGGAGCGCGCAACCGCGCTCTGCCCCGCCCCGCCGCGCCTGCGCAGTGCGCGCCCGCTCCCCCGCCGCGCGTCGGCCTGCCCACCATCTTGCGCCGCGATCGCAAGGTGAGGCGCTCGGTTGTGCCGCGTTCCCCGAGCCGCGCGTTCGGGCTCCCGGTGGAAATCATCGAAGGGCGCCTTGATGGCGGAGAGTCAGTCAGCGGCCGGGCTGGGGGACTTCACATCCCTCGGTACGGCCGCGGCTCTGGGCTCCGAAGCCGAAACGCGGCGACTGAGCGAGCTGCGGGTCATCGACCTGCGCGCCGAGCTCAAGCGCCGTAACTTGGACAGCGGCGGCAACAAGAGCGTCCTCATGGAGCGGCTGAGGAAGGTGAGGCGCGATCGCGGCGGGGGAAGGGGGCGGTGGAGGAGGAAGGGGGGGGGAAGGATGAGGTGTCATCCGGGTCCTTTGTCCCCGGCCTGAGGGACTGGGCGCATGCGCGCGCGGGGGCCCTGAGGGAGCGCGAGCCGCTGTCCCCCCCCGCCGCCCGCCCGTCCCCTCGGTTCCTGTGTCCAAACCTCGCTTAAATCCATCTCTGCCGCCGCTCCGGGATGTACTCTCACATGTTTCTTTAGTCCAGAGCAGCGGGAGTCGGTCCTGGTCGTTTTATGGGTTCTAATAGTCCCGCAGGTTGAGAAGGAAACTGTGTGTGGGGTGCGCCCGAGTTCTTGCGGCGGTCCCTCCCCGTTTTACACGCTTTTAAGCTTATCTAGTGAATAAGGAGCGTTGTTGACAGAGGAGGGGAACTTTGCTCCTCAGCCGGAGCTTGATGTGGGGTTGTGTGGTGAGCACTTTGCTATGGAGTGTTTCCAACGGCTGCCTGGCGGGATGACCTGGGAGAGGGGGAGACACTAAGGTTTCTGAGTGAAAATCCCCCCCCGAAGGGGTTTAACTTGTGTAGGCAGGTAGGTACCACATGGGTGTGGATGGGGAGGGAGAATTGGAAGGGTAAAAGTGAGAGAAAACTCGTGGATTGTGGTAAAGACAGATGAATAATGTTAAAAAGTGGAAGACAAACTCAGGAGGGAAAAAAAAACCCACCCAAGGAAAGCAAGTGATGTCAAAGGAAACAATTGCTGGCTGTCAGAGCGGTGCTGAATCTCCAAGCCGTGGCAGCCCCACCAGTTCTGTTGCTGAGCATGAGATCCTACGGTCTGGAATATCCCTGGGGTCAGTCGGAGCCACTGTCCCGGCTGTGTCCCCTCCCAGCTTGTCACACCCCCCAGCCTGCTCGCTGGCGGGGCAGAGGGAGAAGCAGGGAGAGGCCTTGACACTGTGTGAGTGCTAATGAAACCCCCCGGTGTGATCAGCACTGTTCTCAGCACAGATCCCAAACATCACCCCGTACCAGTACAAATGTACACCACCAAACAGTACACTGGATGTCATGCTGCTGTCTCCCACAGGCCATCGAGGAGGAAGGAGGAGATCCTGATGAAATTCCCGTGGCCTCCGAGCTGACCAACAAGAGAATGCCAAAAAGAGCTAGTAAAGGTATGCCAGATACAGTCCCTCTGCTTCCATGTAGCTTGAACTCAGAGTCTGGTGGTGATTCCTTCTGTTTCAGTACTGGGATTCTGAATCGGGGTTTTACTCATTACTGGTCGAAACAAATTCAGTGTTCAATATGTAATTCAGTGAAGAGTAGAGATGTTGTGACATTTAGTGCTGTATTTCACTTCAGTGATACTATTTTTAGGAAGAAAACCAGAAGAAGAAGGTGTTGAAGACAATGGACTAGAAGAAAACTCTAGAGATGGGCAGGCAAGTGAAATCATGTTCCTAAGACTATACATCATTGAACATTTATCATTTGTACTAAATACACATCCACCCTTTTCCTTTCTGTAGGAGGATATTGAAGCCAGTCTGGATACCTTGCAAGACATTGACATGATGGATATCAGTGTGTTAGATGAAGCTGAAATAGATAACGGCAGTGCTGTGGACTGTGGGGAAGACTATAGTCCTGATAATATCCTTGATTCTCTGTCAGATAATAAAGACAATGTCGAAGCAGAAATGAAAGAACTTCCAGATCAGCTAACGGAAAATGAGGTGAGATCTTTGTAACTTTTCAGAAGGGATTTAAGAAGTATATTAAATGAGTTATTTCAGTGTAATACAACATGGGACAATGGAAAAACATGTTCTGTGCAGTAACCACAGCAATGTGAAAAAATTTCTTCTCTAAACGAGAGTAACTTTGATATAGACAATGTCATGTTGAAATGAAAAGGAAAGATAACTCGGGAAAGAGATTTAATCATCAAGAATACTTAGGTTGCTCCTCATTCTTGGGTCACAGTCTGAAGGAGCAATTGGGATCAGTCAAATCCTGGTAAATATTTCTTCTGTGATTGCTGGGGAGAATTGCATGCAGTACTTCAGCAGAAGGGAATGTTACTTTTTGTAAGAAATGCTGTAATTCCTCTTTTACTCTTTTAGGAAGATTATGATGAAATTGAAAACAATTTAGATGCCTCTTCTTCTGATTTAATAGAAATGAAGGTAAATTGAAAATGTAGCTGGGTTTCAGATTGTTCTTGTCACTATTCAGTTTAAGAAAACATGACCGTAACATGAAATGGGAACAGAATCCAAGACACACGTGGTCTTGATGAGGATGCAGTGTGTCAGATGAGAACCCCCTGGGTCTGATCCCCAGTTTCAGTCAGCTAGCAAGACCTCTTCCACTTTGTGGCAAATAAAAGTGATCTTGTGGTACTGATTTCTTTCTGCTGCTGATTATATCAAGTAGCAGCTGGGTTTGGTTTTTGCTCTGCAGTTGATGTGGTACATGAAAGCACTTTGTCTCTTTAACGTTCTAAGTTAGATTGGAGAATGCAGTTGTGGCTGATGTTTTCATTTGGCTTTAATGTGCCAGAAAAACTACCTAAGAAAATAGTTCCAGTGGATGGTGACAAGTGCTAAATGTAGTAGGTGAATTTGTGTAGTTTTCAGTCTTGGGATAGGGTGGGAGGGTGTCATCCGTCTGTGTTACCAAATACATTGCCTAAAACCCTCATTCTGTGTTTTCTTTTCCCAAACAGAAAATGGAGAAGCTACACTTGGAGCCAGGTACTGTTAAAGAAAAACATATTCCTGTCTTTTCAACTAATACTTTTTAAACCATTAACTATTAAAACCCCAGGCAAGCAAACATAAGTTGCATTATTTTTATGATGGACAATCCAGATCATGCAGGGTCATAGAGATTGGAAACCCAATCATATCCCCAGATCTGTGAAGTGATGCTTGTCATCTTTGAAATATTCCCAGTGAAATGAAATGGTTTAAAAACCTGTTAAGCTACATAAATGGATTTAGAGAAGTTAATCACAGCTTAAAAGCTAAAGATTCTACTTGTAAACAGATCTTGTGATATTGCACACACCTAAAACTCTGTTACTAAGTAGAGAGGCAGTGAAAGCAGTAAAAAGATATTGTAGGGCATTAAAATGTAAAGTTTAGTTACTGGATACAGAAGAAAGAAGAGAGTTTCTTCATGGAAATTTCATACAGATACTTTTCAATTTCTGGACTGCAAACACACTCATGCACCATCAGAAGATGCCCAGTTCTCATGTTGGACTGTCTGCTAAAAGAATTTCACAGAAATTTAAAAATTGAACCCTCACTGCCTTGATACGTTCAGTTAAACATCTGGGACTCTGGAAGCTAACTAGAGAAGAAACAGAGCTGAACGATTGCATGAAGAATATCAAGGATGAGCCAGAAGGTTGTTGTTAAATCTGTTGGGGGCATTTTTCTTCCCTGTTAACACTGTAGGGCTGATTGGGTAGCGTGTCAGACAGCAGCTAGGGTAGCTTGTAACACTGTGTACACTAGGGTTTTCCAATCTCTGTGTAGCTTAGAAGTTCTCTTGGTGTTAGTGTGGCAGCCATGCCATGCCAGTTCCACGTTTGTGATTGCTGTATTTCCCTGGTGATTAAATCTTGTGCCATTCTATTCCTGTTAAATCCGTAGAAAATGAGAAAATACTCGACATTTTGGGGGAAACTTGTAAATCTGAGCTACTTAACGAAGAAACTTCCGAAGCGGAGCGGCCGCATGCACAGGAAGCCAGTAACGTGGTGCCAGGCAAGAGGCTGGCAGAGGAAGAGGACGCTCTTGGTGGCGCTCAGGTGGAGGAAGATGCTTTAGATTTGGACAGCAAAGCGGCCCAAGCTATGGCAAGGAAGGAAGCAAAGCGTTTAGTTGTAGCAAAAGGGGAGACAAGTGAACAGACAATAGAGGAAGCGAAGCCGGACTCTGACTCTTTAGTAGTAGAGAGCCTGAGCGATCAGAGTAGCAAACGCTCCCCAGGCCTGGAAGCCTCTAGTGGGGAACCGGCGGCCAAAGGCGCAGGTCCCGAAGCCAAAGATAGCAAAGAAGATGCCAAGAAAGCAGAAGACAAAGCTAATTCAGAGGAACCCCCTGCTACTAAAGAGTCCTCAGCCAGTGAGGGCGGTGATCAGAAAAAGAGGTTTGTTTTTTCTCCGTTCTAGACCAGATCTTTTTGTCATGGCTCGGTACGTGACGCGCATAAAGCTGTTTCCTTCAATTGGCCACCGAGACTGATGAAATTGTAGCCTATTCCTAAAGAGTCTGTTTTATTTCTCCGTGGGCAGATTTTTTATGTTGTTGGTTTTTAAACGCAAAGAGGGTTTGATTTCTTTTCCTTCCTCAACCTTCAGAGGTTGTTTTCTTAAATTACTCTTATTCGTAAACGTCTCTATAAGTCTGTTTAAGAATCTGACGTCCTTATTTCCTGTCAGATTTCTTAAATCAAGTATGCAAAGGTGTGTTTTCGTTTGCAACATATTTTCTGGTAGGTATTTAATTTTAGCATTTTTGTCATAAGTTCTAGTGACTCTCTTTTCTTTCGGACTGAAATAACGTGGTGTTTTGTCTTTAGCCCCGGTGAGGAGGACAGAGATACAA
This sequence comes from Strigops habroptila, assembly GCF_004027225.2. Classification (NCBI taxonomy): domain Eukaryota; kingdom Metazoa; phylum Chordata; class Aves; order Psittaciformes; family Psittacidae; genus Strigops; species Strigops habroptila. The sequence goes on from NC_044296.2 coordinate 1,223,992, forward strand.
AGATGATCCCAAAGGATGAGAAAGGTAGGTTTCTTTTAAGAAAAAAACTTAAATGCTTGCTTGGAGAATCTGGCTTTGTATTGGATGGGGTAGTTCAGTGGAAAAGCACACTGCAGTTGTTAAATACTGTAAAAGATTCACTTCTTTCTGTTTGTTTTTAAAATCTCTTTATGCAAAAAAACCCCCAGTTTTCGTTTCATGCATTTTCTAAGGGTATCTGTTGCAGCCTTTTGTGACTTGGTCTTCAAAGGTAGCTGGTAACACATTATGTCCTGCATGGCACTGAAGATTCTTGCCAGCAGTGGTTAGTGAGTCAGGTGCCTTCCTCAGTTGTGTTTGCTTTACAGTTGGGATTCTTCAGAACTTCTTCTGTTTTGCTGAAGTCAGTTGGAATCTTGTCTTCATGTATTTAAATACCACAGAAACTTCGAGCTTAATATTGTCTTCAGATTAGATTGAGGCTGTTACATCTTTGTCCACACTGATCCTGTTCATGGTGCAAATACGCATCATAAGCAAGATGAAAATGTCTTGATCAGCACTGTCTGCTGCTCCTTCTTTTCATCATACTTCTTCCTTTTCATACATCACCTCTGCAGCTCACTCCACCTCTCTCTTCCCTCCTTCCTGACCAGGGCAACTGACTGCCAGCATTCTCCTTACATGCTGCAGGCTGGTAGTTCAGCACTTGAGGTGTAGAACTTCCTGCAATTCCTATCATAGGCAAGAAAGTCTATCCACTGAACAGGAGGAATTTGGTTTTAATTGAGATTTACAGCACAGACTGAACTCATTGTCAGCTGCCTCTTCTAAGATCCAGGGTTATACCTGTCTGTGTAAGCTACTTCACTTCACAGTCAGCTCCATTGGGGTCTGTTTCTCTCTTCCTGACAGTCTGGAATCTTTTGTTCTCTTGTTTCAGAACATTTAAAAGCTTTGTACATGGTGTCTTTTGCCCAACGACTTCAGTGTATTTTCTGTGGACTGGGAAAACTCTCCTTGAAGTCCGCATTCCAAACAGCCTTCAGGAATTTGGGTGTCTGATGTCCTTGCCCCTGCGGACCTTCTTCCAAAGGATCTTTCTAGTTTAGATCCCAGATTTGTTTCGTGTTCTGTAGCTCTCGCACAGTTGGAGGAAGCTGGGTCTTCTCTAACCCCTGTAACTAAAGTCACACAGAGGCTCCTACCCCAACTGTGGCCAGAAATACGAGAGGAAACTTCCTTGCTTTGTGGTGGATGTCTTCCCGTGGTTAGTCTGCATCCCATCAGCATTCCTTTTGGAGTCAAGACAAGGAGGGCAAGCCGTAACATCCTGCTGCATGCATCAAAGCTTGTAGTTCAGCTTCAAGTTTTTGCACTTTCAATACTTCTTGCCTTCAGGAACGTGAATCCTGAGGGGAGAATGTTCTGCGTTGCATTTCCTTTGCTCTCTGATATAAAAATACTAAAGGCTTGTGGAACTGCTCCTTTCTAAATCCGAAGGAGTTGTTGGAATAACAAGGTTTTGGAGGTTTGGGTTGATCTCTTTTCCTCTTCAGGTCGCACTGCCAGTGGTTCTGGTAGAAACTTCTGGGTGAGTGGCCTGGCTTCCACTACCAGAGCTACAGATCTGAAGAATCTGTTTAGCAGATATGGGAAGGTAAGGGTTTCTTTTCACTTAAAACTGTCTTAATAACACTTCTTAGCTCCTGACACTGAAAATACCAGTGAAAGGAATGAAATGATCAAAAATACTGTGGGGTAGCAAGGAAAAAATGGCCAAAGTACATGTTGAATGCCCACTTCTTCCTGCTCTCACTTGCTTCCAAGCAAAGAAAATTCACTTTATAGTCCTTGGTTTGTGGGGAGGCTCCTGCAGTTGTTATTAATGATAAAGCAACTGGCAAGTTAAATCTCCCTGTCAGATGGGAGATGGAAAGAGTTAGTTTAATTGAAAATTAATGCCAGAGACTTAAATAGGGATTTTTATCAAAACTTTGAAGCCTATTTAAAGATTCCTGACAGTAGATTGGAGTAAAAGAAACCAGTTTGTGCAACAACCTGCTACTGAACGTTGAAATACTGAAAATACTCCAGGACTTAAATGTGACTTTTACAAATAGGTACAAAAATGGATGAAGTGTGGCACAGCTTTGAGTCTGCCTGAAAGCCATAGGACTAGTAAAACCTTTGTAATGTTCCTTGTGACAACACTTGTGCCAGGGAGTGTAAATCCCTCTTTTCTTTTGGCAAGGTGGTTGGTGCCAAAGTGGTGACCAATGCTCGCAGCCCTGGTGCTCGCTGCTACGGCTTTGTCACCATGTCAACAGCTGAGGAAGCCACCAAGTGCATCACTCACCTCCACAAAACAGAGTTACATGGGAAGATAATCTCTGTAGAAAAAGTGAGTACTGATCCTCAAAGATATCCCACTGCCACCGCATTGTACAAATGATCGAGGCCACATTCTCAGCTGATGATGTGCAAAATACATTTCAGGCCAAAAGTGAACCCGCTGGGAAGAAGCCAAGTGATAAAAAAGAGAATGAAGCAAAGAAAGAAACAGCCACTGAGAGGTACTGTTCTGGAAATCCCCTGCCCAAAGGTGTTTGCTGCTTTGTTTTGGTGTTGCTAGCATTCTCCTTTCATTTCTTCCTATTAGTCTAATCTATATCAGCATCTCTCTATAGACCTGGCAGCGTTAAAAAGGATGAGAAATCTGACCAAAAAGATGATCCTAAAAAGACAGAAGACAAAGATGAAAAGGAAAAAAAAGAGAAAGAGGAACTGAAGTCAGGCTCATCAGATCAACCTAAAACTATTAAGTCAGGTAATTTGGCTGTTCTGTTTTTCATAGAGTAGAAGATAACGGTGAAGAATGACTAATTCATTGTCGGTGGTTCTTTCCTAAGAACTGCCAATGGTCTGGAATTAGTTCTGGTTCCTAATGGGAAATCCAGAAGATAAAAAGAGGTGGAGGGGAGGGAGTTTGACATTGTGTTGTGCTCAACAGAAGCACTTGAATAGGTGTAGTGGAGAATGGTTTTTGAAGAGAGGGTTAAATGCCTGTCTTGACATTTTAGAGAGCACAATGTCTGGCATAGCAATGAGTAGGGTTAGTTACGTAGTTTCATTGTTCTTTTCCATGTCTTTCCCCTCAACCTCTGATGGATTTAGGAAGTAAAGGAACAGAGAGAACAGTAGTAATGGATAAATCCAAAGGAGAACCTGTTATTAGTGTGAAAACATCAACTACATCAAAAGACCGAGTAAGTCATGTTTCTGCATGGGAAAGATTGTCAGTCTCCCTTAGAAACGAGCACTGAATCCTGCCAAGTGACATGGAACCTGCACTGGTCTTCCTGCTTTGTCCAATTGGAGTTACTAGAATGTGGCTTTAGATGGTAATTAGTAAAATACCTTTTGCAGAACTGGTACCATTCAGTACTGGAACCCCCCCAAACACATGTGGGCAGTAGCACTGTTACAGTGTGTCTGTGACACTAAAAGAACAGCCTGTTTGAAAAGTGAGGGGACCGGGATCTGGATGAGTGGAAATGGAGCTCAGAGTATTGCTTGGGATAGTTGTCCTTTTGTAAATGTACTCCATTGAGTTTCTCTATTTCAATATCAAATCCAGAGCATCAAGAGCCAGGATCGCAAATCAGAGAGCAGGGAGAGACAAGGGATTGTGCCATTCGACAAAATCAAAGCCCAGAGGAAGATGAGGGAGGCTGAGCAGCGCCGGTAAGAGAGCAGGGAAATGCCTTGGCTGCTTCCTTCCCTGTTTTTTACCTTTTCTCTTCTTTTTCCATTCTATCTTTGCTTTCTTTGTGGAAGTATCAGATCTGTGACCTTCTGTGTGTGTTCAAACAGCACCCGGGAGCGCCGGGAGAGGCAGCAGCACCTGCAGACTATCCGGGAACGAGAGGAAAGGGAAAGACTGGAGATTGCTCGGGAGAGGCTGGAAATTGAACGGCAGCGTCTCGAACGGGAACGGATGGAAAGAGAAAGACTGGAAAGGGAACGAATGCACATAGAGCATGAGAGGAGGAGGGAACAGGATCGCATCCAGCGGGAAAGAGAAGAGCTGCGGCGCCAGCACGAGCAGCTGCGCTACGAGCAGGAGCGTCGCTCTGCCATGAGGAGACCGTATGACATCGATGGCAGGTAAAGCCAGCAAGAGGAATGGTGGGAGTGCAAAATGCTGCCAGGTTCTGGCTCATCAGCCTGTGCTATAAAAAGTTCTCCATGTGCTCTCAGCTCCCATCCGTCAGCAGCTGGTGACTGGCATGGACATGAGCATGTTTAATAGCCCCAGTCAGACTCTCCACCCAAACTCCCTTCTTCTGGCTTGGAATGGGGGAAACAGTATCCAAAGTGATTACCTTGACTAAAATGAGCACGTTCCTTCTCTCAGGAGAGATGATCCGTACTGGCCAGAGGCAAAACGAATGGCAATGAATGACAGGTACCACTCAGACTTCAGCCGCCAGGATCGCTTCCACGACTTCGACCACAGGGATCGCGGCCGGTACCAAGACCATTCAATAGACAGGTTGGTGTCTGCCCTCCACGGTGTTCCCTGAAAGACAAAAATGGATTTAATGGCACATTTTCCTGCCTTTACTGTGCATTTGGGTTGCAATTCAGTTTGGAAGTGTGGCTTAGTGACTGCAGACTTCTTTTCTTACATACCCGTGAAGAGCTCTGTGCTGTGCCATGAGTTAAGCCTTCTGGCAGGCTGGCTCCGAGTGTTCTGCTTGCAGAAAATCCTAAAGGATATTGCAGGCACGCAGCATCTTCCTGAGAATATTCTGGTTTATACCTTGGGTTCTTCAGGAATCCAAAACATGACATGGTCTCCATAAGATCCAGCTCTTTGTGCCTTTTGTGGATGATGTTGGCATTCCATGGAAGCATGATCTTTCAGCTGTGCTGTTACACAGATGGATTTTTAGAGGCTGCTGGATGGTTTACTACCACAATCTGATTGTAATTGTCTGTTTGTAGGAGAGATGGATCCAGGACAATGATGGGAGATCGGGATGGACAAGTGAGTTGCTTTATAAAGCTACAGAAACATCTTGACTTCTTACAACCTGGGTTTCTGTAGTGGGTGTCAGACTAAATGCCAGTAGTTAAGAATGAAATACCTTCCCGACAACCAGATTGTCTTGTTTTCTTTAATAAGATGAAATTTAGTTCAAAGACTAAACTATGGAGGTGCTCAAACAGTGGAAGAACTTGCATGGGGAAGCTGTGAAGATACTCAAAACCTGATAGGAGACTGTTCTGGACAGCCTGCCCTGGCTGATCCTGCTGGGAGCGGGGAGGTTGGGCTAGATGATCCCCATCCTAAATGATTCTGGGATGGAGTAATGACAGCAGAGCAACTTAAAACAACTAAAGAGTCTGGTTTGGGCAGCCCTGTAAGTGATCTTTGTCTTTCAGCACTATCCAGATGAGCGCCACGGAGGACCAGACCGTCACTCACGAGATTCCCGGGAAAGCTGGGGTAGTTACGGATCCGACAGAAGGATGAGTGAAAGCAGAGGGATACCTCCCCAGTCACGGTCAGTGCACTCAACTGAAGATCTGTTGGGATTTTGCTGCTTTCCTCTTAAAAGCAAACCATTGTGTGTGCTCTGGCTCATGTGAGAAGGATGAATTCCACTCTCCCGCAGGGATGGACGGGACTGGGGAGATCACGGCCGCAAGTTTGAAGGACATCAAGATCGTTCATGGCAGAGCAGTGTGGATGGAGGGATGATGGGGCGGGATCATGAGCGATGGCAAGGTGAGCTGCAGTTGTGCTGTGTAAAGCAGGAAAGACAGGGACTACTATCCATAGGAATGAGGGAAAACTTAACTGCTGTGGAGCTAAAGGAAGCATTTGAACTTTTTCAGGTGGAGGTAGAGGCAGACCTGGCCACGTGATCCATCGTGGAGGCATGTCAGGGTAAGAACTTCAGAAAGAACAAAGGGTTTTCTTTTGAAGGGGCATCTCTTCTACTTCAATTGGCCAAAGAAACATTTGATACGAGCATCAGTTACCTGATTTAATGTCAAGGCCTGATGAAATGCTCCCATGATTGCTGAAGAGTGCAAAAATCACACCAAGAGCTGTAAGAGAACAGCCTTTCTCTCAACCTGCTATCAATTCCATCAAGCCATAACAACAGCCATTCCATCCCCATCCTACCAAGAGTCCCAGCAGCAATTAACGTGTCTGAATCCCTTTCTAGGCGTGGAGGTTTCATGCAAGGTGGCAACCAAAGTCAGATGATGCACGGAGGAGGAATGCAGGGGGAAGGCTTTGCTGGCCAGGAGAGAGCAAACAGACCCAACGACCCTCGTTTCAACCGTCGCTACTGAATGTCTTTAGTTTTTAATGCAAGGTGGCAACTGAAATGAGTCTGTTCCCCAGGGTTACCATTCATTGTAACTTGTGGGCTACTCTTAAGTGTCATTTTTTTTAAGCTGCTACCATTTTATTTCACACGACCCAATGTGAACTCGTTTGTTTTGTAATGTGTTGTTCATATCCCATTTAAAATGTTTGTTAATGAAGCATTCCATTTTCCATAAATAAAAGCCAGTTTACAGTTAATTGCTTTGTTTCAGCAGCCCCTGGAAACCTGAACTTAGTCGTGCATTAAACCACAGGGGTTTCTTTCAAAGATGAAGTACCAAAACGTAACTACCCTACGTGAGGGAGTGGGTTGCAGTGGGCAAAGTTTGAACCTGGCATTGCAAAACCGACTATGGAAATGCAGAGGACATTGTTCTTCAAGCAGCAAATGCAACATCCCTGAATTTAAGAAAGCCTTCTGCAGGCTGCAGCCCTCGAGGTAGTTCTCATCCTTCAGCCAAAGTCATTCAGATGGTTTTAAATGTCTGTTAAAGGAATCAAAACCAAACAAGTGATTTTAGTGCTGCTAATGCCTGCCTTACTCAGTGCCCTTATTGACTCTGCAGCAATGGAAGGACAACTTTCAGCCCAGCCCCAACCCTTCTGCTCCTCAAAATGAAACCAAGTGAAGCACAAAACCTCTATGCTGAGAAAAGCAAGGTCATTGCAATCAGAGGTGGACTAATCCTCCTGCCCGAGAAGCAAAGCCTGGTGTGGTGCAGCACTCAGGCTACTACAGCTAATGGTAATCTCTCATCACAAACTTACCAACTCCCTTCTATTACACACAGTCATCAACAAGAAATATTGCAACTAGTAGTGGCTACTCCCAGTTGTGTGACAAGCCACAAAAGCAGCTTTCACCTCACTGATGTGCTCTGACACTCCTTCCTCAGCTTGTATTCTGTTACCTCTTGTTGGCTTGGTTTGCATCAGGCTGTTCAGGAGTAACACAACACAACCAGTTCAGCAGCTTCAGAGCAGGGCCCCCACTTCATGACCACTGGTAAAAGAACACGATTATCCCAGTCCTAGGCCAGAACCAACCCGGATACAAATGGAAATTCCAAAGTCTTTTATTGCAGCCTTCCCAAGGGCTGGGCTCGGCCTCATCCCACGGCCAACACGGGATGGAGAGAGTGACAACCCTGGAGAACCGGGACACTATTTGACAAGGTCCTTCACGTACTTCCAGCCTTCTGCAGTGTATTCACAGGCCCTGGTGGGAGCCACGGACAAGGCAGACATCACCATCCGTACTCCTGCAGGGAGAGCAGAGCAGAGTTATTCCCAGAGCAGCATTCCAGCCACATTTCCTACTGTTATTCTAGCATTGGAGATCTCTTTAAACACAGAAAGATCCAGCTCTAGCTCAGAAGCTTTCAAGCACACCGAGGCCTGAATGATCCTCAGTTTAGGTACAGCTTTATTGCTCAGTAGCACTTGTGACACAGGGAAACCCCAACTTAGGACCTGTGTAAGGGACAGATAATTGAACCAAAGGACTGAGCTAAGTTCCACTGTATTTCCAGCCCTGCCACATACTCCACGGGTGACGTTGGACATGTCACAGTATTTGTGGACCGTGTTCCCTCACAATTACATGAATTCAAGTGCAAAGTCATTCAGTGTGTCAGTGGCAAAACCTGGAGCCTCCTTAGTCCCAATGCTCCTTCCACCAGGCTGTAACATCTATCACCTCCTTCTCCATCATTCCATTTAGGACAGTACTGAAACAAGCCTGGTATAAGCTCTACATCTCTCTTGGCTCTTGCTCCTTTCACAGTTGGGTGAGAAGTTATTTTACCTTTATTCCAGAAATCAGAAGGGGAAAACTCAAGTTTTGGAATGGGTGGGAGCTAGAAAAAGAAAAGAGAGAGAAAATATCAGCACTCAAGGGGTTTCACTTGTAACAGGATCCACATCACCTTGACCTCAGGTCTCAAAGACACTTGGGTGCCTACTCTCCATAAGTCTCATAAGGGAACAGACCTGAGGCTTAAAGCTGACCCTGCTCCCTCCCCCAGTACAACATAGGGGCAGAAGGCAGGATTCACCATCTGGGTACTCCTGAAACCCCATCTCTGTGGCTGTCTCCTTCTCTCCCCTAAATTTCAAGTTTTATCCTCCCTCCATTTCAATCCCCATCAAAGCATTTTCAGTGTTTCAACAGCAAAACTCCCATCAGCACCACTGGAAGCACAATATCACCCCAGTGTTTTCTCCCCCTCGTTCAAAGGACGTGGTTGTGTGGCTGCACAGCCCTTACCTCCCAGCCCGTGTAACTTATCCACTCCTGGATGGCTGGAGGCAGCGCTGCCTGAGCTTTCCTGAAGGCTTCAGCACCTTGTGTGCTGCTGCCCAGCAGCCCCTGGTCGTACGCCACATACACGGCACCCCCTGCCAGGCCTCCTTTGGTGACAAACCTGGAAGGATCCAAAGCAGCAACAGTTCAGTTCCTGTTATAACTATCGATGCCTCTCTCAGTGACCATCAGAGGGAGGGTATTGATAAAGAAATCTGAGGGTTACAAATACTCTAATGGTTCTTGCTGTCTTCACAGAATACATGGGTTGGGTTGAAGGGACCTTAAAGCTCATCCAGTTCCAACCCCCTGCCACGGGCAGGGACACCTTCCACTAGAGCAGGTTGCTCCAAGCCCCTGTGTCCAACCTGGCCTTGAATACTGCCAGGGATGGGGCAGCCACAGCTTCTCTGGGCACCCTGTGCCAGCGTCTCAGCACCCTCACAGGGAAGAGCTTCTGCCTCAGAGCTCACCTCAGTCTCCCCTCTGGCAGGTTAAAGCCATTCCCCTTGGCCTGTCCCTACAGGCCCTTGTCTAAAGTTTCTTGTAGCCCCTTTAGGCACTGGAAGGCTGCTACAACACATATATATATTTATAAAACATACAGATAGAGCCACTGAGAGACGCAAGAGAGAACCAATATTCAAACCCGTGCACTCACGAATGTTTGAGGAAAGCGGATTTCCCTGTTCTCCATCCACCCCTCCCGGCCTCCCCCTTCCCGCGGTCCCTGCGCTCTGGGGCCGCTCCCTCAGCAGCCGAGCTTTGCCGAACCCACCGGGACACACGCGGAGCCGCTGCCGCCGGAGGCCGCGGCGCCGCACGGGGTCAAGGGCGCTACAAGGCCGAGCCGTGCGCCTGGACACAGGCCCGTGGGGAGCCCCCGGGCGCGGCGAGCGGCGGCTGCGAGGCCCGGGGAGAGGGGACGGGGCCGCGAACCCTCGTCCCGGGGCTCGGCGGGGCGCGGGGACTCACTTGAGGACGGGGACGAGCCTGGCGGCCATGACGGCGGCGGGGGGGCGGTGGGAGCCGGTCACGTGGCACGGGAGGCCCCGCCCCCGCTGCGTGGCGCCATGGCAACGGGGCGGGGCCGCGCTGAGGGGAGCGGTTGGGGGGGGGGGCGGCGGGATCGCGTCATGTCGTGACATGTCGGGAGCTGGTATCGCGCCGCCCCAGCCCCGCTGCTTCCTGTCAGCGCCGCCGCTTCGCCCCTGTGCTGCGGAGTGAGAGGCGCCGGTTCCCCCGAGGTACGGCTCGCTGCGGCGGGGGCGATCAGCGCTGGGTGTCCAGGCGTTAATCCTGAGGCAATGCCAGAGGTTCAGACCAGGCCGTGTGCGGTGCTTTGTGCACCTCGAGCCAAGTGTGAGGTGGTTTAAAGCGCTGCTGTCCCCCTGTTGGTAACAGGGGAGCGGGAATGAAGTGAGGATGGATAGAAATGAGAATGGGTAGAAATAGAAACCATGTGTGGCCAGATCACATTCTGCTTTTAACTTAAACCCCTCGAGTTCCACCCGTGAACTTCTCAGCTTCAAGGTCTCCTGGATTAGAACCTTTCAGCAACTCAGCTTCACACTCGTTCCTGTTTCCCCTCTGTTTATCTTCTCCAGGCCACGCTCCTGCAAGGAATTCAGTCCATGAGCATCTCCATACCTTGGGTAAGACTGGGAGTTCCATGCCCTCACTAAGCATTGGCCATATCCTGCTCTGCTGCCTCCCAAAAAAGCTTTATGGCGTGGAGAACAAGGGAGTTTTGCAGAAGACACCTCCCAGAACTGTCCTTTATTCACTGTATCCAACTGCTTCTGGCTCCTAAAGAGTGTGTGAAGACAGCAAACCTCACAGAGTGCAGAGAACCAGCCTGGTTAATGATGCTCTGCTTGGGAAGGGGATGCTGGTGGTGTCAGGAAGGTTTGGTCCTGACTCGAGGTTTGATTGTTCCTTTGGTGGAACAAGTTCTCAAGAAGGAGAAGTCCAGATGGAAATCCCTCACCTCTCTGCCTGCCTCGTACACCACTGTGTAACGCAGGCATGGGTGGTTATCCAAGCATGGCAAAGCACATCTCAGTGTAATTTGTCAGCTTCATTTCCCTCTCTGTTGTAAAGTTTTGTGGGCAGCTGCAGGTAACATGTTCTTTTGGACAAGAGAGAATCATTTATTCATTTTACTTTTCAGATTGGATGTGTTTTTTACATCAAATGTACCTGTGAGAACCTGAATGCAGCCATACAGCATAGAGAAGGCTTTGGCTGTGAACTTACGCTTTGAGGGCATGGTTTAAATGAGGACTTGGCGCTGACTCCACAAGTGGAGGGTTGCACTGAGGACGGGCATTTTCCAACCCTAACTATTCTATGCTTCTATCTTGGGTGACATGGTTTAGTGTGAGGCGTCCCTGCCCATGGCAGGGGGTTGGAAGTAGATGATCTTAAGGTCCTTTCCAACCCAAACCAGTCTGTGATTCTATGATTTTCAGGGTAATTCCCCCAGTCCAGTTCATTTAAGACACGCTGAATGGCACAAGCAGCAGTCCTGGAGCAAGTGGAAGCTGTGGAAAGACTCGTTGAGGAAGGCAGGAAGACAGATGAGATGATTTTGTGAGCTCTTCTGCTTCCTGCCCTCTTTGGATCCCTCCTCGTACAAGAGCAGGTTTCATTCTCTCGAGGCCTGCCAGGGTTGCTCCCTCTGGACAGGGAGTTCCACCGAGCCCTGCCCTTCCTTGGGCACATGCGAACCATTCCCAAAACTGGTGTTCCCTCCCTTCCACAGGGAACAGCAACTTTGCAGCTCCTTATCAAAGTGCTGCTTGTCCCTGTCCTCGCTGTCTTTCATTCCTGACAAAGGTGGCTCCCGCTGGAGTCTCAGTTCTTGCCAGCTCCTCTCTGCTATGCAGGACACAAAAGGACTTTCCGTGCCTCTTGCAGGTTGGCTTCCAGCATCAGGGGAAGGAGGTGGCCGTGTTTGGGCTGGAGTGCTCAGCTTCAGGACTTCACTTGGCTCTTCACAACGTGGAGGGATATGAAGCCCATTGGAAAAGTGCTTTGTGCTACAGCGTTCGTAATTGGGTTCCTCGCTGTCTTCTGGAAAGATTCTTTTAAGCCAGGTAGGTTCAGCAGGGGGGGTCATTCCAAACTGGAATGGAAATCACAGGAGAGAAACTTTGACTGGTGTCTCATTCCTGCCCGGAGTCTTGCCAGAGGTTGGGGCTTCATTCCCAGAAATAAAGAGAAGCTTGAAACAAAGAGGAAGACAAAATGTTCTCACAGCATTTCCAAAGGGATCCTACTATCTGGGAAAGAGGGAAATCACCTGTACTTTGCCACTTACACCCTTCTGCTTTAGAGCTCTGCCAATAGTTAAGGGCAGCTCTTCTGCTGCTTCCTTCACTTACTTCTCTATCTCTTCTTCTCTTTCCCATAAACTAGAGACGTTGTCTGGCGCCCGTGTCCTCCTGACTGGAGCCAGTGCTGGCATTGGAGAGCAGATGGCGTATCATTATGCCAGATTTGGTGCTGAAATAGTTTTGACTGCTAGGAGGGAAGCTGTGCTGCAGAAGGTAAGAACTTCCTTCTAGGAGGGAGGACAAAGAGATTTGCCCTTGTACCAGAAAACCCCACCAACACCAACAAATCAGTTGTCAGTGGGACAGATGCTCTGTCAGAGCTGCTGTTGAACAAACCCAGCTTAGTTACTGGTGGTGTTTCGGCAAATAGCTAAACTGTGTGTCATTACTGGGCATCCTCACATCCTACACATCCTCAGCAAAGGAACTAGGAAAGATGAACACTGCTAGAGCCTTGCTAGGTATTTTGGGAAGGAAGAGTACTTAATGTAAAGCCTAATCCTTATTCCAGAAGAGTTCTCCTGAAGACGACTGTCTTTTTCAGGTGAATCTTGATCCTTTTCCAAGGTAGAGTGAATCTGCATCCTGCTAAGAGTTAACTGTCTGCTTAAGTCTGGATGCCAGATGAGCTCTCAGTGGGCTGAAAAGAGCTAGAGTTAAGGTTGTTTCTGTCCAGAACTGACTCTCACTGACCGTGTAGGATGGGGAAACCTTAGAGTGTCCTTACTTCTGTTCTCCCCCCTTCCCAGTCCATGGTGTTTAACCTTTGGCTGTGTGTTCTTCTTCAAGGTGATGGAGAAGTGCCTGGCACTTGGAGCAAAGAAAATATTTTATATCCCTGCGGATATGTCCAACCCTTTAGAGCCTGAAAAGGTGGTTCATTTTGCTCTCCAAAAGCTGGGTAAGCATCTGGGCATCTCTTTGGCTTCCAGTACAGACAGTTCTCATTCCTGTAGGAGCTTCCTGCTTCAGTTTCCCCATGTTCCTCGCTGGGAGGGATGTTCAGGACTGGAGGGTGTGGGGGTTGGGAATTCCAGTCTGGGTGTAACTGTCTTTTAGCTGCTTTTTGTGCTGGAGGAGATGAGTGTGGAGGAAGGACTGGTTGGGGCTGGCCCCTTGCTTTGAGTGCTTCTCCTGTCCCCAGGAGGCCTGGATTACCTGGTGCTGAACCACATTGGCACAACCCGTTTCCAGATGTGGGATGGAGATGTGGAGTACACCCGCTGGCTCATGCAGGTGAGCTTTCCCAGCAGGAAGAGCTCCTGCACGAGTCTGGCTTCTCCTGGGATGGCTTTGGGAAGCTCAAAGGCAAATTCAAGTCTGTGGCAATGGTTGAGAACAAACCTTTGCTTTCATTTGTGTTTCAAGTGGTTCAGAGGCTTCGTTACTGGTTTGCTCAGGTGGTGTATGTGCGTGTGTAGGAATGGCTGGGAAGAACTTCACTTCTCTCCTTCCTTCTGTCCTTCTTATCTCCCATTAGCCCAGGGATTGATGAAAGCCGCTTCTGGCTCATGCTGACCTTCCCTCCAAACCCTCCTGCTTCTTCCACATCTACTTTTACCGTTCCAGGTGAATTTCTTCAGTTACGTGTCACTCGCAACAGCAGCTCTCCCCACCCTGGAGAAGAATCAAGGCTCTCTTGTGGTTGTTTCTTCCCTCACAGGTTGGTGGCTTTAACTGCCATAACACTGCTCTTGTGGACATGGTGGTTCCCAACACGTTGTGTTTCTCTGTGTCCTTCAACCCCTCAAGCCCTTTTCAAGCTATGCTTTAATAGTAGCAAGCAGGACAGTGGCTGCTCTTGTTTTCTGGAGACCTTCTTTGTGTGGCAAAGGAACTTTGCTCTTTTTTCACCATATGCCCAGATCTACTTCTTTGGTTCCTGCCCCTCACAGCCAGGCCCATCCCTCCTGTGTTTCTGTCATCCTCCTACTCGACAACCTTCTGGCTTTGGCCATCAGGAGGCTGCTGAGTAGCTGCACTGACTGTTTGGGATGGAAAAGCAGGAGAAAGGCTTCTGTGTGCACTCCAGGGAGCTGCATCACCATACCCAGCTTCAGGCTTGTCCCTGCCCTGTGCCCTGACGTGCCCTGGTGTCGTGGTCCATGTGTTTGCACGTCATGGGGAGGGAAGGCTGCAGCAGAGCATCACACGGGGCTTTTTAGCCCAGCGGGGACCTGGTTACTGGGTAAATTAAAAGACAATTCCTTCCTTTCTCCAGGAGGTGGCTCCTGTGCTGGGATGTGCTCCCACAACCGGCTGGAATTGCCTCAGCGCCTGTTTGTGACTAGAAATAGAGGGAAACTCACCCAAAGGGAACATGGGTCGATGATGCAGGATGATCCAGATTCCCCCTGCATGGCACCATCCTCCTTCCAGCCAATCTCCTGGTGTTTTCCATTCTCTCCTTTTCCTTCCCAGGGAAGATCCCCACTCCCTTCACCACTTCTTACTCTGCCACCAAGTTTGCCCTGGATGGATTCTTCAGCTCGCTGCGCCACGAGCTCTCCATGCAGAAGAAGAACATCTCAGTCACACTCTGCATCCTGGGCCTGATCGACACCAAATCAGCCTTGGAGAGCACCAGGTACGTGTGTGGAGGAGGCTGGGAGGGACCAAAACCTGCACCTCAGCCGCTTTATGGTGGGGTGAGCATCCTTTTGGATGTGTAACAGGACGAGTTGGGTGCATCGTGGGGGTTCTGTGTCCACCTCAACATGTAGAAAGCTGGGGGGGGGGTCAGTGTGCACAGGTACAACCCCCACCATGGGCTGCCTGGCTCCGGGTGATGCTCTGGCTCTTTGCTTCCAGGGGGAAGGTTTATCTTCCTGCTTCTCCTGCTGCCGACGCGGCGCTCGCCATCATCCGGGGGGGAGCCCTGCGTATGAGGGAGGTTTTCTACCCAGGCTGGCTGCACCTCGTGTGCTGCCTCGGGGTGCTCTTCCCCTGTGACCCCGCTCTACAGAGCTTCTACAGTCCTCAGGGAGGCCCAGGCTCCTCTCCCATCCCTTGTAATCCCACTCCTGCCCCGGCGGTGGCAAAGTACCATTAGCTCTTTCCATAAGACTCCCTCTGGGCTCCCTCTAATCCTACCTCAGCCACAGCTCTGGTGTTCCTACCCATCAGTCAGATGTTTCTCCCAGTTCACTCCATCTTAGTCCTCCACCATCTCCCCCTCCTTCGGCCTCACCTCACCTCTGGTTTTACCACCTCAGCTCCAGCTTTAACCTCTGTTGTACAGGAGGTCCTGGAATGTCTAGGCATTCCTGGGCCATCGTCCTCCACCACTTCATGGTTTGTGGATTCTCTGAAACTTCTTGTTTCTTATAAATAGAATTTGAATGTCGGTTTTAATTAAACTATTTTTTCTATGGGTGTTGGTGTCACATGTTGGTGCTTCCAGGCTGGGACCTAGCCTCTGAGCACAGGCCCTGGGGTAGGTGTTTGCTCTTGTTAAATCAGCTCTTCCTTGCTGTAAATGCCAAGATGGGTTCATGATTCCTGCATTGGAGAAAGAACACAGAGGGAATTCTTCCCTAACACATTATTCCTACGAATATGTATCATGGCAGCTAAGAAAAAGCAGTTTCTTGCTTGAATCCTCCTGGGCTGGGGCTGGATAGAAGCTCCTCCGTGAGCTCCTCGGTGGCTGAGAGGATGGTTATGGTGTGTGTTGCGCCTTAATCCTGAAGGAACTTTAAGGAGCTTTGAAAACTGAACATTGTGTAGGAACAGGTTAACAGGGTTGGAATTGATGGGAACAGCCAAATGCTGCTTAAACCCAGGCCTAAACTAGAGTGTGGAGCTAAGGAAGAAGCTCTTCCCTGTGAGGGTGGTGGCACACTGGAATGGGTTGAACGGCAAAGCTGTGGCTGCCCCATCCCTGGCAGTGTTCAAGGCCAGGTTGGACACAGGGGCTTGGAGCAACCTGCTCTAGTGGAAGGTGTCCCTGCCCGTGGCAGGGGGTTGGAGCTGGAGGAGCTTTAAGGTCCCTTCAGCCCAAACCAGGCTGGAATTCCATGACCCATCCCCCTGGAAGCGGCTGCGCAGCCACTGTGCTCTGTGCGAACACGATTCCCTCCCTGCAGGGCTTTGCTGCGTGTCTCCCGCGGCAGCAGCAGCTCAGAGCACCTCAACCAGGACGTTATTTACCAAGTAAAACTTTTATTAAATAAATTTAAGATCTTTTTTTTTTTTTTTGACCAGAGTAAGGAATTTGACACTGACGAAGCTTTAGCGCAACATCGTCCAGTCCCACCAGTAACTGTGAGGGAAGAAACGCTCTTGGAAAGCCACTTGGCCCGGGATGGCCAAAAAAAAGTCCTTTTTATTCCCCACTTTTGCACTTGTTGGTCCTTTTTCCTTTTTTTTTTTTTTTTTTTTGGTGGGGGATTTTTAGTTTTTCTTTTTTTTTTTTCTTTTTTTCTCCTTTTGTTCAAAATTAGATTAAGTTTAAACTTCAGGAAATTACTTGTAGCAGAAATAAAGTCCATTGTACAAATCACGTACGGAATAGATGTTAAGTATAAAAATGGTATTTACAATCAGTAAACATGGACTAGAGGAACACGGAGCCTCGCACGGCCCCACTCAGCTCTCGAGGGAGAGGTGAAGGTCCAAACGGTGCCACAAACACAAGGGCAGCTGGAGGGGGAATGACTCGAGGGTCTCTCCTGTCCCCATAGCGCGCTTCAGCATCAAGCATCGCCCCTTCTCCCCCCAAGCCCACCCCCTGAACGCAGACACACGCGCGCACACACACACACACACACAGAGGAATGTTTTCGGTACCTTATCCAACTAGAATAGTGAAGCTAATCATTCCCAAGGTTGGGATTGTTGGTTTTTCCTTCCTTAGTTTGGTCGAAACAGAATGAGACTGGTTAAAGTTGGTCCAGGGTTGGGCATTGTCCGTTGTGATGCCCCCTTCCCCAGGGGTGGTCAGTCCAGCTCCGAGCGTTGGTCTGTGGATGTTGCTGCTTCTATGGGATCTAACATGGGATCTGTCCCTGGGAGGGAGAAACCAGGATGGGAACAGCCCGTGTGGCTGCTCGGGAAGGTGCAAGAGGAGAGGCCTCTGGCTAAATCCACACGGAGAAACTGTCCTGGAAGCAGAACTGTCCCGGTTCCATCCGCACCGGGTGGGATTCTGTCCCTGTCTCCTCTTGCCTCGCTCAAGAGAGCCACGACCACGTCGTGCAGAGGCAGCGCAGTTCCTGCAGGAAAAGGGCCTGTGTTCCTGTGCTTGCAGCCTACCCCAGGAGCATCGGGAAAGGCTTTGGCACCAAATCCCAGGAGCTTTGTCTGCAGCAGCCCTTGGAAAGGTCAGAGCTCTTGAGATCCTCAAACCAGGCTGGTGCTAAGGTCGGTGGATGAGCGACTCAAGCCGAGCAGCGGTGCCCTAATCCCCGAGGTATGTAGTTCTCTTCCTCCTTGCTTCTTGCTACAGCTGAGCAGAGACATTCCCGCTCCATGTCCATCCAAACAGCCTCCCAAAGCCGCTCGGGCCCATCCGCAGCGCTGGCGGAGGGGACACCCGCAAAGGCAAGCCCTGAACTTCCAATCCCTCGTGCAAGGAGTCAGTCTCTGAATGGAAAAGTTTGGTCCTGTGAGCCACTTTCATCAAAAATAGAGGCTGTATATATATATATTTCTATTTCTCTGGGAAAGGGGCCGGGAGACGGGGCAGGAGGGATGAGGGACGCTTGGTCCATGTTCTCCAGGCCCACCCCGAGAGGAAAAGCTTCGTGTCCCCCCGGGGCTGCCGGGTTTCTGGTCCCTTTGCTCTGCACCACGGGAGCAGCAAATGTGCGAGTCCGTCGTGGCAAGAATCTTCCTGCTGGGCAGACATTGAGCCTTCTCTTTAATGGCAAAGGTTTGGGGAGGAGGACGGGGAGGTGGGAGCAGAGGAGGGAAAGGGGCTGGTGGCAAAAGAGTTGAGAAAGTTACTGGCCTCTCTGTAAAGCAACCTGAAGCAGAAATTCTTCCTCTGGACTTTTCCCTTCACCTGAAGAGAAAGGGAAGGAAGGAATTGGGACATTAGGAGGACATCGAGGCAAAGCTCAGGCTTAAACATGGAATGAGATGATCCCGACCAGAGGGAGCAGCTCGTGTCCAGCAGCTCTGCTCTGGAGCAGCCTTTGGTGGCCCTGCAGGGTCTCGCCTTCCCTTTGCTTTCCTGGGATCCTTCTGAACCACAGGATCCTCCCTTCTTACCCTGGAAAGCATCTTCTGCAGCCTCAGGGCACGAATACAATGAAACAAAACCTTTTTGGGGTTTAAAACCTTTTGGGGAAGATCAATGCTTTTGGGAGCAGTCAGAAAGAGACCAAAGCGTCGCTTGGACCACAGACACCTCATCTGAACCCATCCTGCTCCCACCAAGCCTTGATGGCCTCGACCAGCCCCACCTGCAGCTTCTGGGTTGCCACATTCAGCTCCATGGGGAGCAGCAGGACCTTGCTGCCCCCAGCACTGGGTTGGAGCTACACCACGATGGTGCTTTACACAGCGTTACCTGTGCTGCAGAAGTGCCTCCTGCGTGCTCGCTGCCGTCAGTAGGGATGGCTGGCATCCTTGGGTCGTTTTAACTGGACCTTCAAGCGTTTCATGCCAATCTGGAAGCCATTCATGGCCTGGATCGCAGTCTGTGCACTGGAGGGGTTGTCAAAGCTGACAAAGCCTGCAGGACAGGACAGAGGTGTGGATAGTGACAGCATTGCTGGCGCCACGAGGGTCCTCCTCATCCTCGGTGGTGCCAGCACTCACCAAAACACTTGCTCTGGTTGGTGGCACGATCCATGAACACCTTGGAGGAGATGATGTTGCCAAAGGGCAGGAACATCTGCATCAACTCATTGTCTCCAAACTCCTGAGGGAGATGGTAGATGAAGAGGTTGCAGCCTTCAGGACCTGCAGGCGTGGGGGGGGGCAACAGGGAGGGACAAAACAGAGACCCCCCCATAGGGAAGGGCTCAACTCAGAGCACAGCACTGGAGGAGAACCCCAGCACCGTCTCCTCCTGCCCTCACCTCCCCTTCCTTGTCTCTCAGTGCACAAAGGGCTCTGAGGGCTCACTGGGAGGCAGAGCCGGAGCTTTGGAGCACAGATTCACCTCCACAGCTTGCCCAGTTCCACTGGTGCTGGACACAACCACCCCTGTGAGTGTCTGCGTGAAGGTAACAGCTCCTTGTTCATCACTTCTCCACACAGATGCTGCTGTGCGGAAGCTGCTGCTCTCACCCCCCTTCCCACAGCGATGCAGTCAAAGTTGGGTGCTCTGATGCTGGGTCTGTGGTTTGTGCTACACAAACCCCCCCCATGGACACATGTACCCACCCTGAGCCTCACTCACCCTCTCGCTGCTGCTGCTGCAGGACAGGAGGTGGCTGAGGGATGCTCTGGGCAATGGGGGTGACGGTGGTGGTCGGGTACACGGCTGGAGACACAATAAACCCTTCACCTGAGGATCTGCTCCACCAGGCGAGGGCCTGAGGGGGGCAAGGGAGGCTGGTACCTGCGTACTGCTGGACTCCTGTGAAGGCCGGGTGCAGGGTCTCTGCTACCGAAGGGTTCTGGGCTGCAGAGAACATGGAAGCACAGAATCATGGAATGGTTTGGGTTGAAGGGCCCTTAAAATTCATCCAATTCCAACCCCTGCCACGGGCAGGGACACCTTCCACTAGAGCAGGTTGCTCCAAGCCCCTGTGTCCAACCTGGCCTTGAACACTGCCAGGGATGGGGCAGCCACAGCTTCTCTGGGCACCCTGTGCCAGCGCCTCAGCACCCTCACAGGGAAGAGCTTCTGCCTCAGAGCTCATCTCAATCTCCCCTCTGGCAGGTTAAAGCCATTCCCTCTTGTCCTGTCCCTCCATCCCATGTCCAAAGCCCCTCTCCAGGTTTCCTGTAGCCCCTTTAGGCACTGGAGCTGCTCTAAGGTCTCCCTTTAAGGAGCCTTCTCTTCTCCAGGCTGCCCCAGCCCAGCTCTCTCAGCCTGGCTCTGTTACTGATGTACCTGAGTACGGCACAAGGCCGTTGGTGTAAACGGTTTCCAAGGCCGGATGCCCATTTGGGAATGGCACCACTCCAGTGAATCCATTAGAAATGGGGGCCACCAGCCCGGGCATGGCTGCTGTTCCCAGGAGCGGCGGTGAATGGAGCCCTGCAGAGCAAGAAGAGGACATCCCATGAGAGCTGAGCTCCTTCCTTCCATGAAGCCATCGTCCCTTCTAGGTGGCACGTGGAGGTGACAGACACACGGAGCCTTCACCAGACCACAGGCAGCACTGGTGAGGTCCTGGCTGCTGGCACAGCTTGGGGATGGGATGGTTCTAATCCAGGTTTTGAGTGCTACAGCCCTGGACAACCCAACAGGCGTCCCAGTATGAACAACAGCTCTACTCGGGGTGCAACCCTGGGAGCTCCTTCTTCACCCTATCAAAGGGGAGAACTACAGCAGCAGCACACGAGGATGCTGAACGTGTCGGGGACAAGGGGCTGCTGGACCAGCACCAGCACTGCTGGACCAGAGCGGCCTCATCCAGCCTGAGGGACGTGGGGCGTGTTGGACCAGGGGAGCCCCTCACCTGATGCGGGTGCGATGGGGGCCGCGGGGAGCCCGTTGAGGCTGACGGCGCCGATCTGCTGGATGTGGCACGGGGAGAAGGCGACGCCGGGGCCCAGGTAACTGCCGTGAGAGGTGGAGAGGACCGTGGTCTGCTGCTGCATGAGCTGCAAGGCAGGGGCAGGCAGTGAGAGCCCTGCTCTGGGTTAGAGCCGCCAGGGTCCTGCACTGACCTGGGCTCCGTGTCCCCATGGGGACACCCATGGAGCTCATTCTGTGTGGGCACCCCATACCCAGGCCCTGTCCCATGAGCCACGGAGGTGGGTCGTGCCACTGGAGTGGGGTGGCAGCTCCAGGGTCTCACAACGCGCCTGAGCAGGCACCCAGTGCAGAGGGAAGGGGGGACACGAGCTTGGGAGGAGGGTCTGGAGGAGGAAGAATGTCCTTCTGGTCCTGTTGGGCCATGGGTGGGTGGTCAGAGTGGTGGCAACAAGGACTTGGGTCCCTGAGGAGCTGCGGAATGAGAACAACCCAAACCCTCCCCATGTTAACTCCAATCGCATCCCACTGCAGCACAAACGCACCCCACTGGAGCACCCTCATCCGTGGGCAGCCCAGGTCGTGGCTGGAGCCCCAGAAGCTCGTGGCCACCTAAACCCTCAGCTCCCTCCCTGCAGAAGCTGATCATTGCAGGAGGAGAGGCTTCACCCCAAGGCAGGTCCCTACGACAGGAGCCACCGACAGCAAAGGGCTGATGCCAAAGTGTGTCCGCCCCAAAGCATCTCACCCGTTGGCTCCCTGTGGTGTCAGTGGCAGTGACAGGGAGCTCAGGAAGGGGAATGGTCCCTCTGGGGGATACAGGAACCAGTTTCCTATTCCCTAAAGGAATCTTGATTTCCTTTCCCCTCAGCAAGGCCCATTCAGTGCCTGGAACAAGACCTGCTCCAAATGGGCACCCTGAGACTGTTCTCATTACTTACATGAAATGACCATCATGGACCACAAACCAGAAGGGGAAGGGGGTGAATCAAGTGTGGTTTGGGTTTAGGACTGACTGGTTTGTGAAAGACAAGAAATAGTTGAGCATTACAAGCACTTGGGGAACTCCTCTGCCTGCTTTTCCTTCCAAACTCCATCAGCTCCTGTTTGGCTCTTGGAATACCTGATTTGAAGAGCTCAGAAGAGCTTCAACTCTCCCAGAGTTTGGGATTGTTTCAGGTTTGAAAGGAAAATGCAGGGAAGATAAAGGTAAAACATCCAGCTGGAAACCAACCAACCCAACCCCAAGCTCTGAACTTCTTCTTCCCAGGCCGGGCACTGGGGCTGCTTTGCCTTGGTGAGGCACCAAATCCCACGGGAACAGGGAGAGGAAGTTGTTGGTGTGTTGTGAAGGAACCAGAAAGGATCTCTTGTCCAGAAGAGACCAAAGACTGGGATGACACAGGAGAAGGAACAATCAGGTGTGAGGTTTGTGCCTCAGAAAGGAGAAGGAGAGAACCAAAACTAGTGGAAAGGAAGAGGAAAAGGAGGAAAACCCCATGGGAGACAGGCCGGGTCTGGGGTCAAGGGGAAAGCCAAGATGAAGCCACAGAGTAGGAAGGTCAGTGAAGAATCAGGGTCAAAGGAACACATCTACAGACACAACTGAAGAGGAGGGAGATGCAGAGAAGCAGGAGCAGAGCCTGGGCCTGACGGGCTTTTTGGCAGCCTCTGAAGACTTAAAGTCCAAGTGTCGCTGCTCTCCTTCCTTCCACAGCCTGGACCATACACAAAGTACCTTCTGCCATCAGCACATCACTGCTTGGTCCATTCCTGCCTCCTTCACCCCGTGCCAGGACAGCAGAAGGCTCATCTCACAGCGGACCCACCGCCTCGGGTGCTTGTGCATTACAGGGCTGGTGGAAACCAAAGGGCCTGGCAAGAGAGGCTGGTGCCTCCCCTCTAACCCCCTTCTGCTGGCAGCCTGGTGTAGCTCTTCTCACCTTCATTACACAAAGAGAACTAAGTGCTCTGTGTTGGACAAGGTTTGGTTCCCCAAATCCCCCAATGGAGCATTAAACACGTGTTGCTCTTTGTTGTTGCTGCTCTCTGCTCTCGCCACACACTGTCGTGGCATTGGGGATACTTTGAGAGGAAACAGCCAACAACTGAGGAACGATTCCTTCTCTGCCATGGAGGTGGGAGGGGGACACACTGAAGCCAGAGGTGAAGGAGGTGTCCATGTGTATGAGAACAGGTTCATTTGCTTTCCCTGGAAAACTACTTCCAGGAAGAACATCTCCTATTTGCCAAGAGCATCTCTTGTGCTTTGAGCGATTCCTGAGCCTCCTCCCATGGGCTTGATGCTTGGTAGCAGAGACCTCAAAGTGTCAGTCACCAAAAGATGCTCCACCACAGCAGAGCAGGGGTTTGGGACCTCCCTCAATTGCTCCCAATCCATGGCACGAGGTTTTCTCACTAAGACCCAAAGCAGAGCGTTGCCAGAGGAGGCCTTAACCCCCCTCCAGCATCCTGCACCCCCCCCGGTGACACCAGCAGGAGAGAAAACCCTGGGAGCCAGGGACAGCAGAGAAACAAACACCAGGAGCTGGGCTCTCGTGGTGCTCCCGGGCCAAAGGGACACCCACACGTTGGTGCCATGGAAGAGGAAGAGCTCCCGAGCTGGCACATCACCATCAGCAGGAATCAGGGCTCTGAGTGTCCCCACAAGAAGACAGAAGGACCCTGGCTCCTGCTTGGCCTGTCCCAGACACCTCCGCCAGTCTACACCACACCAGAGCAGGTCCCAGCTCTCCCCTGTCACCCCTTCCAGGAGCAGATGCACATTGATTAGGCTGATTCCTGAAGCCAGGACCAGGTCCCGGGAGCCGGGAAGCTCCCATGCAGTGCTCAGAGCCCCGTTGGTGGCGCTGCCCTTCCCCACACCCCCCGCGGGATACTCACAGCCTGCGCATAGGCGCTGTATGGGCTGAACGGCAAGGTGAGAGATGGAGTGAATATCCCCAGCTGCCCCACCATTTGCTGCATACGACGGAGGGTCCTCTCCTTATCTGTGTCAGCAAACTTCACCACTAGACTGGAGGAGGCGCCCTAGGCACAGAGAGAGGAGACAGAGAGAGGAGCCAGGGGACAGGAGGGCAGGGACAGGCAGAGGCAGCAGTCAGGCAAGGTGGGACGGGGCAGAACAGGCAGCAGAGAGGAGTGGGAAGAGGAGCAGAAGAGCAAATACCGGTGTGAAAGTGCTCGGGAGCTGCCTGGGAGCTGGGCCGTGCCCTTCCCCATCCAACCTTCCCTTCTCCCACCCTTCCCCTCACTCCATGTGCACACAAAAGCGTGTGCGCCCATCGCCATTCCCTGCGTGCTGCTGCAGCCAGGAGCACGGTGTGAGCCACAGGCAGCATCTTCCCACCACGGGGAGCTGGGGGACAGGCAGAGCAGGGCCTGGCAGTGCCCCTGCTGCAGCTCCATCCTGCCTGCAAGGTGCCCTGCTCCAGGTTAGAGCCTGAGAGAGGGACCAGGTACAGAGCAGCAGCAGGTACACAGCCCCACACAGCACTCGGAGTGCTCCCGTCCTCACCCAGCCCGGCCTCAAGGCCTCTGCTGCCTATAGAGAAGGTGGGGAACATGCTCAGACACCAGAGTCATGGCCCACACTGCTCCCTGCTCACTCCTGAGCTACTCCAGGTCACCGTCTCCAGGACCAATTCACGTCCTGGTTCTTGGCTCTCTGATATTCCAGCCTTTACCAGGACACAGACACAGATACCCCAGCCAAGCACAGGCTGGATCCCAAAGATGAGAGCATGGATGTGCACACACCCCCCAACCACACGAGCTGGAGACTGTGGGAGAACCTGTGACAGGTTTGGACAGTGGATCCCTGCAGCAGGGTGGTGGGAAGAGGAGTGGGAAGAGGAGCCTGGCTTATACTCACGGGCATGGTCTGGCTGCCGTGGAGCGCGTGGATTGCTGCCTGAGCCTCCGTGTGAGAGGAGAACTTGACAAAAGCACAGCCTGGAGAGGGACACAAAGAGCACAAGGAGGTTGCAGTGACAGAGCTGCTGGGAACGTGCGCCTTTGCCCCAGCATGCAAGAGAAAGTCCCTCCCAAGAGAGCAGGGAACAAAGAGGATGGCTCATCCCAAGTCCTCTATCCTGGAAAAGGACAGGAAGGGTCTCAATGATAAGCTCTATAGATGGTGCCACCATCTCCACCCTTGCCCCTGGTTACCTCTTCCCCAGATTCCCTATGGACTCCTCACTGGGCGTGCAGAAACTGCAGCCCCAGAGCGAGGCGAGAGGCTCACAGTGCTCCTGACAACCCCACTGCTCCTCACCCTCTGCATCCCATCCTTCCCCATCCACCCTCACAGCTCCCTGCGCCAGGCTGGGATACGGCTTCCTAGGAAGATGGGGAGGAGGAATAAGGGTCCCAATGGAAAGAAGGCACCAGTGACCTGCAGAGAGGGAGCAAGGACACGGCACACAGTGGGGTTCACACCTTTGCTGTTACCATCAGGTCCACGCAGCACTGTACATTCATCAATGACCCCAAAGGGTTCAAAGAGCCGGAGCACGTCATCCTCAGACTGCTGCTTGTTTAACATGCCCACAAAGAGCTTCCTGTCCCCTAGGGGCAAACACAGAGACATCAACCTTCTATGAGGCTTCCAGTCCAAAGCAGGAGGATCCGGACACAACGCAACGTGCTGGAAACACGCCTGGCATGGGAATGGGTCGCTGTTGGCTCCCAGGGGTGAGTGGGAAGGTTTCTGTGGCTTCCCCTGTCCTCCCCTCCCCAAAGGAAAACAAAAGGTTCTTGATTTCCTCCTATTTGTCCTTTCCTTTGGATGATCCAACAGGAATGGTGATCAAAACTGCCTGGGCCACCATACCCTCATTGAACAACATGTGAAGACCAAGAGGCACCTTAGGAAATGCATCAGACCAACCCAGGGCTCCTGCTTCTTTGTCCTTCTCCCCAAGATGACCACTTCCACAGCTACTACCTAACCAAGCATCTCAGCTTCAACCTGCCCTTCCCACCCCAGTCTAACCAGTACATCCATATCCAGCTGCCTGGAATAAATCCTGGTGTCCCGGCTCCCAGTTTGCCTCCCCACAGGATCAGCCAAATGCAAGACAGTTGGGTGAGGGCCAACCAACAGCTCCATGGTCCCCACTGCATCCATGGCACGCTGCTGGGTGGCTGGAAGGCCCAACGCATCCAGGAGCTCCGTGTCCTTGTGGATTCCTCCATCAGAAGGGAGAAGTGAGGATCCTGGTTTTGTTGGGATGGCCAAGTGTGGAGGTGGGAAGGCCGATCTGTGGTGCTTCCATCCCTCCATCCCCACCAGTGCACACTGGAGCCCAAACACAGCAGAGCTTGGAGCACATTAAAGCAGCACAGCATTAAAACCCAGCTACAGAGTCCCCCCCAACACGTGTGGGGTGACCCCCAGGAGCCAACGTGTCAGGGTAGGAGCAGTGACAGAGGATTCCTCATCGCCCGCGACAGCAGTGGAGGGGCTGCTTCCAAGGAATGCGATGCAATGTGACGCACGTCAGGGAACATCGCCGGGAAGCTGCTGTGGGAGAGTGCAGTGACCTGGAAAACAACAGGTCTTGGAGCTGCGGCAGGGAGGGACGGCACGTTGCACATCCACGCTGCTGGCAAAGCCCCCCCCCCAGCACCTTCCTGCCTCCTTTCCCTGCCTCAGAGCATGGATCCCAAGCAGGGACGGCAGCAGGATGCTGCCTCCGCACAGCCACAGCTCGGGATGCTGCAGGAGGTGCCACACGTGCTGCCGGTCCCCTGCACGCACACGGTGTTAACACACGCTCCTGGGGCATGGGGACACGTCACACGCTGAGCCAGAGCCAGGAGGTGCCTCCAGGAGCTCCGGGAGCAGGAGGAAGGAGCAGGACAATGTGCTCCCCCCGCCACGCAGATGCTGCAGGAGCTGCTCTGCATCACTGCACCCACCACGGAGCCCCAGCAGCTCTCGTGAGGCACCACGTGCTTGTGCAACGCACGTTCCACTCCATCCCCCACAGATAAAGGGTCACAAGGGCCACATCTACAGCTCTTGCCCAGTCCCAAACAGACTCTCCTGGTTTATATATTGATATCACTGGAAGTGGCTCAAATCCATGGCCTTGTGTATCTTTTAAAGGCCAAATCACATAGAATCACAGGCCCTTGTCCAAAGCCCCTCTCCAGGTTTCCTGTAGCCCCTTTAGAGGAGGATCACACAACCATAAGTACACACATCCCTATCCAATATTATAGCTTGTATTCCTGCCAGTGCAATAATTGGGAATTACAACAAAGTGCTTGGAAGGAAGCCCTTAAAATGAAAAGCCAAAGCTCTCCAAAGCTGCCCAGTGCAGGATGAGCTGCCCCATGGGCCAAACTGTCCCATCAGTTCTCCCCACTGAGCTGCTTTCAGAGGCATGGAGAGACGGATGCAGGGATGGAGAGGAAAGGAATGTGTTGGTAAGACAAGGGAAAGCAGCAGAATGAGCTCATTAACCTGGAAGGGCTGGAGTTGCAAACTTTCTCCAACGGAGGAGGCATCTGAGCTGCTGTGAGCTCCCCACTGCATTAACAGAGGTGCTCCTGCTCCCAAACTTCCAGCTCTGAACTACTTGGCACCCGCTGCTCTAACCACGCTGGTCCCTGCAGGCTGATGGCACCTTCATCTCGGACCTCAGCTCAGGATCCTTCCCCTTCAGACACTATTTCCCCACCACAGGCTGTCTTCTACAGCAGCACTTGGGCCCCTGCAGTGGGATGGGGCTGAGCAGAGATGGAGGCAGCAGCAGAACCAGCTGCAGAGCAGTTGCCAAGCTGGAGCATCCCCATCAAAGCCTATCCCTAAACCTCCTCCTGCCTCCAAATCCCTTCCTACAGACAGAAGGCAAGGCCAGGACCATGTCTGTTGGCTTGGGCCCCCTCCCAAGCACAAAGGAGGACCAAGGAGAGATGACAACTACCTCCACGGCTCTCGCTGTCGGCGGGTTTCACCTGGATGGGACGTGCCATCTGCAAGGAGAGAGAAAAGCAGAGGGTTAGAGCTTGGCCCTTGTGCCCGCTTCCCACCATGGTGCACGGGAGGCAGGCAGGACACTGTGGTGGTCCCCAGGGAAGGGCCCACGTGGATTTAAGGCTTCCCAGAAGGAAATGTGCTGCTTTCTGCTTTTCCCTGCTCAGCTGCTTTGCCTGGAGATGCCAACAGGAATAAAGCTCGGACACAGCAAGAGGCAAAGGACCGCTCCAGGGATGCAGCTCATCGTCAGGAGCTGGAGCCTGAACAGTGGGAGGGTGGCCTAAAGGTGAGACGATGCCTGGAAGCTCTTCCCATGCCTGGAAGCACTTCCTATGCCAGCCCTGCTCCCGTGCTCCAGCAGTTTGGAGGCTGATGGTGTCCCAGTGTCCCGGCATCAGCCCTGATGTGAGCTGGGAGGAGAGGGCTGGTTATGGAGCCAAGAGGGGCATCTGCCCCCCTCCCTCCCCACTGCTCCCGAGTCCTGAGCAATAGCTTTGTGTCTGCCCGGGATGCAAAACCAGGATTAAGCTAAACAGATGGGGAAAGACATGGAGAGATGGAGCCGGCTCTTGGCTTCTAGGAGCAGCAAATCCATAGGGAAGGAGGGAGGGATGTTGCGGGAGCCGAGAGCATCCTCCCCTCCACGAGCAGGCGCCCACCCGGGGGTGCTGAGGGCTTGGGGCAAGGAGAGGGGAAGGATGGGGGAGGTGGGGAGGGGGGGGCCGGTACCTGGGGCCATGTCCCGGTCCCCTCCCCCAGCAGGGCTGTCATCCCGCTCCCAGCACCTCGGATAAAGGAGGGGTTGCCATGGAAACGGTTATTCACCACATGGAACCTGACATTTGTGGTTGCCATGGCAACCAGCTCTTGGGGGCATTCCCTGCGCTCTGCACAAAAGAGACATTGCGATATGATCTCTGGGGGGGGTCCCCCCCCCTCTTTCCCCATCTGTCCATCCCCTTCCCTGCCCCACAGCCCCGCTATGGGGCACAGAGCCAGGGCTACCCCCCCCCCACCTGCACATGTGGGGTAGGGCACCCCATGGGGCATCTACAGCCTGTGCCATGGGAGTGCACCCAATGGGGCACCCACAGCCTGTGTGTGACTCCCGCTCCTCTGGGAACCAAAAGGCATCCAAGGCCTTTGAGAAGAAGGTCCTGGGCACTCCGGCTCTGCAGGTTGGGGCTGGTCATCTTGTGGCCACTTCAAACACCACCTCTACCTGTGCCGAGCACATCAACCCAACCGCTGCCTTGCTCCTTTGGATTCCATTCCTGGTCGGGAATGACACTGGGTTGGTGCCAGCCTCAGCTTTCATGTCTCCTGCTGGCACCTTTCCACTGATATCTCAGTGCACCTCGGTCCTACCCAGAACCACCATCCCTCTATCCACCCATCCAGCCCTCCATCCATCCACCCACCCATGCATCCATCCCTCCATCCACCCGTCCATCCATCCATCCATCCATCATCCACCCACCCACCCATCTATCCATCCATCCCTGAGCCAGGGGAGCTGCCTCGCACACAAACACAACATTCCCACCCAGCACCATCCCGGCCCAGCTCTAAGGGCTGCTCATGGGCTCACTCCATCCCATCCCATCATAAAGGAGACAAGGATAACCATGAGTGCTGCTCCAGGAGGAATGGAGGCGTGTGGAGAGGAAGGTCCTGCAGGAACCCGCGGCAACAGCGGGATGTGAAGTGCACAGTCCAAACACACAATTCCATGGCTGCACACACGCAATTCC
Source organism: Strigops habroptila (assembly GCF_004027225.2). NCBI lineage: Eukaryota > Metazoa > Chordata > Aves > Psittaciformes > Psittacidae > Strigops > Strigops habroptila. The sequence continues at coordinate 1,253,400 of NC_044296.2, forward strand.
ATGGCTGCACACACGCAATTCCCACTGCACTAGTTCCTATGGCAACCGTTAAGAGTCCGAGCAGTGCAAAACCTCCTCAGTAATGACGTGCCCATGGGAAAATCCATTGGAAACAGGCTCGATCCCACTGGCACCAAGAGCACCCCCAGAGCCACCTCTGCTCTGGGCTGAACATCCAAAGTTGTGGCTGATTTTGGATAAACCATTTCACTCTGGGGCACTTCCAGCCTGGAAAAGGCCTGGAATGATGTTGGGATCTCCTTGGAGATAGTTATAACTCCACTGGAGAAGGTCCTCAGTGGTCTGCTGTAGCCCTGCTTTGACCGGAGAGCCCAGAGGTCTCTTCCAACACAAACTGTTGTGGGATCTATATCCACATCCAACCAGAACCTGCAGGATGGACACGGGAATCACCTCTCCGGGATTTGAAGCCCAAGGGTTCAAAGCACAGAGGCCACCTCAAACATGAACAACTGGAGCCAGCTTCAGCCCCATCCAAACATTCCAGCCCACTCCTCAGCATGTCTCCCTGCTTTGCCAGCTGCAGCATCCTCATGGGAAGATGGGAACATCCTTCCCATCTTCGTGGGAAGGAGCTAGCAGGAATCGTGGTCCAGGCTGCCTTCACAGCAGCTACAACAGAGAGGGGAGGGGGGATGAGATGCTTTCACCAACCCCTCCCAGTCACCTGCATTCCCCTGTATCCTTATGGATGTCGATCCTGGCAGATGGCCCACACTGAGCCCTTCCTCCTGCCCATGGGAATGTCCCTGCCCATGGGAATGTCCCTGCCCAAGCTCTGCATCAATCCCTGTGCCATCGGCGCGAGTGCTGCAGCATCTCGAGCCCTGGTGCATTCCCAGCGCCTCTCTCCGCTCGAACGCTGCTGCTCTCTGTACTTTTCCATCCCTGTGTCCCTGCGTTCCCAAACCATCCATGAGTTCTCCCCCTGATGGAGCCACATTTAGTCCCCCCATCACCGCTCATATTCTCCGTGTGGATCAAGACCCATTCCTGCCACTCACTTGCCCACCTTTCAGCGAGCCCCTTTGTTCTGCATAGAAATAAACCTGGAGCTGCACCTTGCCAGCAGAATGACTTGTTTCAGCCTCCCCCCCTTCCACTTCCTCCCTCTATTCTTCTTCCCCTTCTTCTCCAGGAGCAATTTGATGTCATTTGCAACTGTCTGGCTGCAAATGAAAAGAGACACAAAGCAAGAGCTGGGGAAGCTGGCTGCTTCTCCCTCCGATTCCACTTAGCGAGAGGCTGCGGCATGGTGTGTGCTCACTGCGTGGCATTAATAACCCCTCCAATTCCCTTTAGAAGCCACCAAAGTGAAGGCACAATCAGGAATCAAAGGCTTATGGAGCTCAAATATCCCTGCAGCCAGGGAGGAGTGTGTCAGGGAGTGGGGAGAAGGTGAAGCACTGGAGGAGGAAGCCAAAGGGCTTCATTGCCTCTCTGCTTCCCAAATCCAAAGCCTTTCCCTCTGCTGGGCAGCCTCCGTGGGTTGTGTGTCTCTCCCCAGGCCACAAAGGGTGCTGGGTTCTAGCCTGTTCTTCCATCCCTGTTGAGTCTTTGCAGCCCAAACTGAGCCAGACTTTATGGTACAGCTCCTCAGGGAGCAGAAGTGGGGACCAAGAAACATTGCGCAGGCTGGGAAGTGCTGGGAAGGGCAGGGATGAGGGGGCCAGGCTGGGATCAGCCCTTTCTGGGAGTTCACTGGGAATGGGCTTTACCTCTCTGCAAAGGAAGCTCCATCCCTCCTTGCCCTCTGTGGGCTCACCCAGTGACAGAGCTGGAGGAGATGCCCAAAGTCCTGCTCACAGCCTAAGGACCCATTGGAAACCACATCAAAGCACCTCCATAGCTCTGTCCGTACCAAATCCCAAGTCTAGACTAAGAAACCCATTTGTTTGTGGTCAGGTTCATGAACTGTGGAGCTCAACCACTGCAGGGAGACCAAAGGAAGGTTCTTGTGGCATCTGTGGGTGTTTTGCAGGATCACCAAGATCCCTTCCATCCCTGTTTGATCCCTCTGATGCGTGGTCATGCATTCAGATGAGTTTGTGTCACCCTACACTAATGTCTTCAGCTTTCTTCCTGCTCTTGCTGTGTGCAATAAAGAGGTGGTAAAGAGGTAAAATGAACCCGAAATCAACTACAGCCCATGTACTGACATCCCAGCAGTGTGGTCCAGCACATCCTGTGCTCTGTCCTGCACTAGGGTCCTTGCTATGCTTCTGGTGAGAGGCTTTGCCACAGAGTTCAGCAGAAGATGATTGAGATGTGAACAGACAGGGGAAATTCCATGGCCTTTCGCCCAAAATAGAGAAACAGCCAGTTACCTGGATCACAGAGTGTTCCCTTGGGATCAGTTGGGTCGAGGGATGGGTGATACTACACAGACACAAGCAAACTGGGCTAAGAAAACAGGGCTTCAAGCTACATCAGGTCAGCCAGCCCATGTCCAAGCACATGCACATCGGGACGCAGATCTGTTCCCCTCTGGTAGCATCCCGCTTCCATGGTCATTGAGGGACTTCCCAAAGGGAACCCAAATGTGCTGAAGTGGTGCATTGCCAGCATGAAAACAGCTCCAAATGCAGCTCATCTGCAGCTTTATCCTGGAGCTTAATCACACCACATTGCCCATGAGCCGTCTCCAAACAAACAGGTTTGAAAGCGCTTGGGTAGCACAAGCTTCTCACTGTTCCCAAGCAGCTTCTTACACCTCCCTTCCCATGAAAAGCCTTTAGATCACCACATTGCAGATAAACTGCTGCTTTAAATCCTATCCCTGCAGCACCCTCTGACCACCATCAGTGGAGAACACAACCAATTCCTGAGGTAGAACTGCACAAACCTGAGATTTGAACCCACCAAACCTCACATGAATAACACTGAGTCCCTCTGCATCCCCTGCACACGTCCTAGCAATGTCTATCTCCACTGTACCATGGCTTGTTCTGCCCGATGCTGTCCAACCTGCCCTGGACACACACACACTACACGGCTTTAGCCTGAAAGACCTTTTGCCCTCCCACAAAATGAACTCAAACAGCATTTGAGCACCTGATGATCTTCACTCCCCTCTTGCTGCCCTGGGATAACCTGAAATACTAAAGATCTTACTGAGTTACGTGCATTTTCCAGCCCTCCCATGTAAACACAGACCCAGGAGTGCAGGGAAACAAGAGTGGGAAAGGATGTGTGCGTGCGGCGAGGGCAGGGGAGCTCTCTGGACCTGTGTGGGTTAAAGAGGGAATGTTATGGGTAAGAATTCCCAACCCTTCTCCAGAGACCCCGGGTTTACATTAATTATCCTGTTGCCTTGAGCACGCGGGGCCTCCTGTGAGCTTCTGTCTATAAGTACCAGCTCCGCCGCCTCCTCACCTCCACATGAATGCTTCCAAGGAGCTGGATCAACCCCCTCAGCACTGAGGAACTGCCCAGACAAAGCTTTCCCATCACACCAACATGGGAAGAGCAGCAATTCTGAGCTCCGTTCAGCAGCTCCCAGGGAGGCAAAGCACTTCCCTGGAGGAGGGACCTGTTCCACAGTGCCTGGTCTCCTCCAATCCCTACAACACTTTGCTCCCAACACCAGCCATAGGGTGAGGAGGGCGCAGGAGCAGACCACAGGTGCTCAGCAGTCTTGGTCTAACCTATATAAAGCCATTGCTCTTCCAAACAACGAGATGTGCCAAGTCATAGAACCATGGAATGGTTTGAGTTGGAAGGGACCTTAAAGCTCCTCCAGCTCCAACCCCCTGCCACGGGCAGGGACACCTTCCACTAGAGCAGGTTGCTCCAAGCCCCTGTGTCCAACCTGGCCTTGAACACTGCCAGGGATGGGGCAGCCACAGCTTCTCTGGGCACCCTGTGCCAGCGCCTCAGCACCCTCACAGGGAAGAACTTCCTTATGTCTAACCTGAATCTCTCCTTTTTAAATGTGCTTTTATTCCTTCTGAGAAGGATCCAACTCAGCCACGGCACTAGAGTCACACCGCAGAGACCAAAGAGGCTTGGCTGGGGTTAACATGGGGCAGGCTTGGCAAGGTGGAGACCAGAGCAGCAGCTCGGTGAGGCTTTGGCTCCCGCGTCCCTGTTCTAACCCCCAAACCACACTTCTCTTGCACAAGCAGGAACATTCATGTAAGGCACTTCTCTCCCTGATGATCCCCCTCTCCCTGCCCATGGCACAGGCACAATCCACTGGGACTTACCCCTGGCAAAGTCTTCTGCTCGTGCAGCGCTGTCTGGGCTTTGATGGCAGAGTCTCTGGCGCAGTAGGTGAGGAAGGCGCAGCCTGCGGTGGGGACAGGAAGGGTCAGGTTAGACAGGGAAGGGCAGAGGCACATCAATACAATGTGGTGACAGCGGTGACCGAAGCATGAGGAACCTGGAGAGGGGCTTTGGACAAGGCCCTGTAGGGACAGGACAAGGGGAATGGCTTTAACCTGCCAGAGGGGAGACTGAGATGAGCTCTTAGGCAGAAGCTCTTCCCTGTGAGGGTGCTGAGGCGCTGGCACAGACTTTTCCCAGAGAAGCTGTGGCTGCCCCATCCCTGGCAGTGTTCAAGGCCAGGTTGGACACAGGGGCTTGGAGCAACCTGCTCTAGTGGAAGGTGTCCCTGCCCGTGGCAGGGGGTTGGAGCTGGAGGAGCTTTAAGGTCCTTTCCAATCCAAACCATTCCATGGGTCTATAACTACAGGTGCTGCCCTGCTCCAGCAGAACTCCATCCCCGTGTTTCTGTTCAGGTACAGAGAAGTGCCCAGGGCAGCCCCTGTGCTTTGGCACCAGGGGGGTAACGAAGGGGGTGACTCTGGGGACAAAGTTACAACATTAAAGGACATGTAGGCTCCACCCAAGGCCTGTAAAAGTCATGGGGAAGGGTCCCAGTGAACCAACGAGGTTGGAAACGGGTGCTGAACAAGGTGAGAAACAAGAGAGCGAAACACAAGCTGCCATTGCCTGTGGGAGAAACAGTCCAAACCACGAGGACCAGAGGAGATGCAATGACCAGAATGATTATCGATACCAAAAGCATAAAAGGGAAAGAGGAAAAGCACCAGGGATTTTAGGCTGCCATGAAAGCTCCATGATCCAGACTCATGGCATCATGGAAAGCTACAGGAGGAGAGGCGCTTCAGCGCCACACATCCACCCCTACAGCGTGCACAGACACAAATAGACATACACATGACAAGGGAAATCCAGGGACCAGCAAAGCACATGGAAAAGGCCAGATCCCGAGGTTTGCCTCGGCATCTCGGAGCCAGGGGAAGGGGGAGGAATTGCGGCCCCTCCAGGAGGAAAAGGGATCATCTCTGGGTGCTCTGATGCTAAGAGTAATCAAATGAAACTAAGCAAAGGCACAATTTGGCTGGCGATCAAGAAACATTTCCTAGCAGAGAGAGATTTATTAGAGTGTGGAATGATCTCCCCAGGGACGTGCCTGGAGCTCCATCACTCGAGTTGCTTCAGATGAGGACGGGCAAAGCACTGGAGAATAGCCCCCCTCCCTCATCCCCCTCCTTCCGCAGTGGCATTTCACATCCCACGCAGAGCAGGACACGTCCCTTCAGCTTGTCACTGAACATCCATGTCTATCTCTCCCAAGCCAAACTCTTCAGCTACTCCTCAGGACACAGCAGGTCAGTGAAGCCCCAGGTTTGCCACAGCCCCTCCTTGTCCCCTGCCTTCAGCCCCGTGCCTAAAGCCTACAGAGGCTCAAGGAAAGCCATGTTTTTCCAGCTCTAGGAAAGCTGGAAAGCTCGTTTTTCCATGCCAAGGCAGGACTCTGCTTACCACATCTTCCACAGGTTCTTCAGGCTCCTAAAGCTTTGAGCCTGACACAGTCACCCAGGGATGCACTCAAGGGTGAGGAGAGGTCCACAGAGGTGCAAAGGGACCTGTCGCTCTCACTGGGTTATCTCACTTCCATGTTTCCTGCTTCAGTTAACAGCAAGCTGAGGGTGAGAGTCTCATGTCCCTTGGGGCACCTCTAGC